>NC_031770.1:29223271-29270434 GCF_001522545.3 Parus major
GTCCCCCATTCAGCAACAGGGCAAGACGTTGTCTACTGTGCCCATGGCACTCTAAAATGTATTTTAGAAAATAAAAAGGGGGAATGTGTGGTAAGACCCCACAAAGTAGAGTAGCCAAAGCCATCTATACCTTGAAGCATTTAACTGTCCCAGAGAGGTCCCAGTACCCAACAATCATGAATTATTTCCTATCCTTGCAGGTGATGTTCGATCACCTAGACCTAAGGTAATGGTAAAAAACATTATTTTGAATAAATGGGAAGGTGCATGGGACCTCATTACATGGGGACATGGATATGAATTTCTACAGACACCGGAACACAGTGGATACCCACCAGATGTGTCCGTCCTGCCCCACATCATGCTCAGGACCAGAGACAATATCCTCATGATGATCCTGCGGCAGATGTTGAGGAGCAATGACTTAAACAACTTGTACACCTGCCACACAGAGAACTGGAATTTCTTGAGATGGCAAGTCTGTTTAAGGATTTTATCTATTTATGGATATGAGGGTTTTATACATATTTAAATGTGTGGACTTGACTTGAAAATTTTGAGACAGCTTGTTTTCCTTGTTGTTTTTCCTACTGTTCTGAGAATTGTAACATTTCAACTGTTTTTAGAAATAAATTGTAAATTTATAACCTTTGATCTGTAAGCTTGCAGCATGCCAATTTGATAACTTGTACTGTTAGCAGTTCTGCCTGACAGGTCCTGAGAGTGAATGTTACAACTTTAAAGGTATATGGTGTACATCAGCAACTGAAAAGGGGCTGGGTCTGTAGAATTCAGTTGAAGGCCTCCTTCAAGCTTTTCAAGGCATAGGTCGAGGTTTTTACACAATGCCATGTCTGTCATCTTGTCTGCAGAGGATGCCAGATACTTCATTTGTATTTAAAAACACAAAGGAGGAACTGTGGTGGCCTACAGCTGACCTGGAGGCCTTACAGTTATAAATAATCCCAACTTTGTAACTGACATGTGATTGATTACATAATTACCTTGCTTATGTAACTCAACCATTGAAGCCTGTTGGACAGCAGGCCCAGGCCACTGGGGATTCAGGCTGCTATTGGCTGGCTGGCTGGGCTCAACCAATGAGGATTAACCGTACATGCCTTTCTATCTATGTAAGGAGAAGAGGTCTCAATAAAGTGGGCTGTTGTGCATGACCTTTGTGTGTGCTTGTTGCTGTCCTGTCTCTGGCACATCACTGCTATGGAAAATTTTAGCACTATGACCTTAGTGGGCTTGTGCATCCAAAATGCAGGAGGAGAGCCATGAAACAAACCGGCATAAAATAAACTTGCTGATTACATGTTTTCATACTGACATCCTGAGATACTTTTGGTGTGTTTATCCAAACATTGTGGTCTTTTGGGTCTGCCCGATGGTGGGAATGAGAACAAGGAAGTGAGAGAAATATATATACGTATGGACTATAATAAAGCTTTGTTTTAAGCCCTCTATCTTTAAATCTCCTTACTGAAGTGCTTCCTTGGCTAGAAGAAGATAGGAATTGTTGCAAAATCTGTGCTCTTAATGTTCTAATAAATCTAGAGGAAGGGAATTTCTTTTATCTGAATATTTTCAAGCTGGAATGCAAACCCTTTTGCTTTATCTAGAGGGGACAGAGAGGTGGAACTAAGGTGGAATATTTTGCTGTAATGACATTAAGTGAAGTTTGACACAGGGGGTTGGAGTCTGGACTGAGGCTGATTCGTTATTTTCAGATAGCAAAGTAAGACTCCTGTTGAAGTTGTGTATTTTATGCTTTTAGAATTGCATTGGGTATGATGTGTTTTGTGTCAAAGATTTTGAAAGCCTGGACACATTTACTGTGAAAAAATGCCTTGTGCTGAAAACTAGGGATATGTTACTAAAAGAGTGAAAGAAGCTTAGAATTTTGACTCATATTTCAGTAGCTGAAGTTAAAGTCTATGTTCTACTATTCAAAAAGTGCTATCCATTTTTAACATGGTTATTCATTAGTTACTTGTGAGACCTCAGGTGACCAGCAGAATAGGAGGACATTGTTTTACTATTTTCCAATAGGCTGACAGTGTCTTGGGTTAGGAATGCCTGCATAATGTTTGTGGATAGCTAATGCTAAACATCTCATATGGCCGTTGAGCAGCTCCTGAATGATAGTGTGCTGGCATTATCTTAATTCCATGGGGTTGTCTCAGAAGTGACAGGCAGCTGAGAACCAAAGCTACAGCTAGTGAAGACAACCTACAAATAGAAGGAAGAAAATAATATAAAATGTTTCTTTGAAGCCAACTAAAAAGCATGCAGAAAAATGACATATCCCAACAACTCTCCATCACAGGGGTGGGGAAAAGTCTGCTTTTTCCTATGTGTCTAGTATTAGTTGTCCCCTCCAGAGACAGTGCTGCTTATCTACTGTTGCTCTGTGATAACACTGGAAACCCACATCTAGGTCTTTACTGGCAGTGGTGATGGGAGTGCAGAATGGAGGGAGCTGAAGGTTGTTGCAGAGCAGTCCATGATGCTTGACTATGCACTCTGGCACTGGCTGGTACAGGTGCAGAAGCTCTGCTCAGAGCCAAGAGAAAGAAAACCTTTGACTTTGTGCACAGCTCTAGAGTGGCTTCTGCTTAGTGGTATCAGAAGCAGTGACAACTCTGCCCACAATCTCTTTCTAATTTGAGGCAAAGTGTTTGAGCTGTTACACAAAGAATGGAAAAGTACTCCTGGGTAAGGAAAATTTAAGAGAAAACATGGAAGTACAGATGAAACATAAAACTACTACTTACATATAGAATACATTTCTTTTCTGTATCTGTAGTCAGGAGACTTTCAGAGTTAGGACTAAGGTTAAAAACTGGCCCCTACTGAAGTTCGTATATGACTTGGAATACATTCCCCAGGAGTCAGGAAATTAGGATTTAGATGCTCTGGATGCTTTGGATTGACTTTGCTAAATTCATCTCAAAAAGGCTTTGTAGGAAATAAAATATTTTAGGAGGCTAAAAAAAATAATCTCAGATGCCCATCTGGCACAATTTCAATAAGGGTTGTTTCACCAGAAATTAACGGAGTCTGACTTCTGCTTGGAAAAGTTGATATTCTATGAGGTTATGTGTTTCCATCAGAATTAATATAAGTCTTTTGCATGAAGAGGAAACAATATAGGGAGTGTACGTTTTTCACTCATCTGGGGTATGAAAGGGTCTTATAAAGTCTCTGTAACCTAATTTGAATAGTATGTTCACCCTGAAATTACTGCCTTGATAAGATGAACAGATTTCTGAGTATGCCTTCCAAAGTCCTTCTGAAGAGAAGGATAAAATGCTTCTTTTTTTTTTTTTCCCTCTTTTACCCTTTTCTTTCTTTTTCTGATGACTTTGCCTACATAAATATGATTTTGGGGGGATTCCTTAGCAAAAAATGCTAGTCCAAAATAATTTGCTTTACACAATATAAACACCTGATAGGAAAGAGATTTCCTCTACAGTAACCTCAGCCTAAATATTTGCAGAACTGAGTACAAAGATATAAATTTATTTTCTTGGCTGAACTATTGGCTTATTGATCTGCTGGTATTACCTTTACACCAAGGTCCTTCCACAGCATGCGACTTGTGTGTACACCCACAGAGTACAACATGTTCCATCTAGAAAGCTGATCTTTCCTCTTACCTTTTGCTCTGTTTCTTGTGACAGGTGGTTTCCCCTTTTTTCAGTTATTTAGTAACTCAAGCTCAAATTTTGATCTCAGAGGTACTCCCTCCAACTTAGAGAAATGTTTTCTTTGGTCCGGAGTGATTGGTTAGAAGTTGCAGAGAGAGCTCATTTCCAAGATACTCTAAATGTTGATTTCTCTCTATCAAATGAACAAGACAGAACTCCTTCTCTAGGTGAATCCAGATGCAGCATTAAAGTGGGGATTTGGGGTTTTGTTTTGTTTTATTTTGTTTTCACTTGGACATCCCCTTTCACACAGAGGTTTCTGAGGTGCTATGAAAATCATTCCTTTAGAGAGCACTTCTACTATGAACAGCTTTCAGGGAAATGGATGACTTGGTGGTCACATGCTGGGATCTGATAATTTTGAGAGTGTTTACCATGTCATCATAATATTGCTATTTAAGTGGAGGTGAACTCTAACTGTGGGAGTACTCTGGTAGATACAGGAAATGTATCTCACAATATTGATATGGATATGAAATGTGCTGTGGGAATTAAGAAGAGTTAATGCTGCTATTAGTAGGCTGTGTAGGACATTATCCGTGATGAAGAGAGATGGGGACAACTGAATGGTGATCAGAATCTGATTTTATTGTGGGCTATATAAGTTTATATACCATTCTAGGAAGGCTAGTAATTTTTTACTACAGGGATTTGGTTAAACATCATGCAAGCATACAAACAAAGGTGTACATTTTTGCAATATCTCTTCTGCTCTGCTTGATTCAATCTTATTGTAATCTTTGAAGCTCTGTTTGTTCTTGTCAAGGCATCTTGATTATCAAATCTCTTACGCTAATCGGGTCCAAAGTACTTTCTGACTTTACAATAGGACCTGAATTTTTTCAGTATCATACATTTTTTTCCTAAAAATGTAGAAAATTTCTGCCTTATTTGAAACCTCAGCATGAACAGGATAATCTAAGGCCTTGAAGACTCACTCCTGTCTAAAGAACTGGTTTTTTTCTTGCAAACAAAACAATGTTCCTTAAAACTACTTCCCACACCAACTCCCCTCTCTAGATGTCCATTTCTTAATTTGTTTGATTCTTGGGTTATCCCAGTGGAGTCTTTTTATGATCAATAGCTGATGACACTGTAAACCCAGCAGTAAGAACATTTCCTGGGCAGTAGCCGTGCTTCTTACAGACTATGTTTGAACTATTGTAAAGGTATGAACAGAACAAGCACTAGGGATGAGTTCACCCAGAAGAGTATCTCATTGTTATGGACTCAGTGTTTGCTTTATACATCTGGTAGTTTATCTTTTCAGGGATTTGGAGACGGATACACTTCTCTGTACAATTTTCTCTGCTTTAAGCATTCACTACTGTAGTGCAATAACCCTTTGCTTGTAACATGAATGACTGGGAGAAGGGGAGGAAGTAAAACATGGGGATTCTGTAGTATTAGTGCAATTTTAATCTCGAATTTACAGGTACAACATCCAAAAGTTAAAATTTAGTGATAGGCTTCTATGTAAATCATTGGGTTACGTATGAAGGTTTTCTTCTTGGATTCATGGTTGGTCTTGATTTTTCAGAGCTTCTGACATTTTGCAGTTCCATCTTATTTTGCTGGCAAAGGTTTTATGAAAATTGAGGTTGCTTGCTTGTTCAGATGGGTTTCTAGGCAGGAAATGGGGCAAATGCTGCTGCTTCTTGTTACTGGAAAGATTTTGGTACTGATTGTCTGTGGCTCTTCTTCAATTAGTAGAAAATGGAGGTAACAGCAATTTCAGCCTTTCTTGCAGTGAGGCATGTTCTTGCACATGACCAGGGCAGCGGAGCCAAGACCTCAGCTTGTACAAGGCAATGTAGGACTTCTTATTGTGTTTATTTGTATGTATTCCATCCATAAATTTAAGATATGAAATAAAAATTATTGATTTAAGTAAGTTTTAAATACATCCCTTCCAAAGTGTGAGACAAAACAAACTGCAGCAGGTGATGATTTAGATAAAACCCTGTATAAGCTGTTGAATAAGTCAGTGCTATACAAAACTAGAGACAACAAGCAGTGATATTGGTACATGCGCTGCAAAGACATGTATCATTGGACATAATAATATTTGTAGCCCTCAGGGGATAAACATGTTCCTTCTCTGATAGAGAGTAGGTTTCTCTTCTGTTTGTGTACAATGGGCCTTCTTTATGAGTCATGTCTGAGGACTATGAATTCAGATCAAGTGGTAGTTTAGAAGCAGGGTTGGTTGTTTTGTTAAATTTTTAGAGGGTTTTTTTCCAGTTGTGTGCAGCTGTGGTGGGGACCTGAGGGAATTTTATACTGCAATCTGTTTTCCTGTGGAGTGTGCTTCAAACTGTGTCAACAAGCTACAAGTAGATTAGGCTCAGAAGCTAAAAGAACTAGCTTTATTTTCAGGCTGTTGATTTGCTGTAGACACTTAAAAGTCCAGAGATGACTACCCAAACATTTGCTGCAGCTTTTTGGCAGTTTTCTTTGGATATCTGAGCATACATTTAAACATTACCTATCCTTGTGAAAGGACAGCGTGTTAGAGGTTAGTTACAGTTCTAGAAGTCTTGCCTAGATACACTTCAGAACTTAAACATTTCTTAATCATGAGCCTTAAAGGGCCTTGATGTGGACATGACCTCTCGCCATGAGAATCTGGGAGACTAGAACTATCTATTGGTAGTTCAAGGATGGAAGGAGGGAGGGCTGACAGTTGGCACAGGCACCACACTCTTGTGTATCAAATGCTCTAGACCACATGGACAGGCATTGCTTTGTAGATAAGAACTCTTGTGCATTTTAAGGGAGGCCTCCCTGTCCCTCCTTTTACTATGCTCTTTTCCACATAATGCTCTCGGCCAGAGCACCCACTGACCACGCAAGGAAGGTGGCTGGTTTTAGGCAGCACTTTCTTCTTAGGTCCTCATAACTGATCACTACCTGTGCCACTCAGAGCACCTGTTCTGTAGAATTTTACTGAAATGTAGAGGAAGCCTTCTTCAGTTTAATACAATGAAACAGCCCCAAAACCTAAAGCAGTACATCACGCCTCAGAAACCAGCCTTCAGTGTTGGTGTGAAATCTCCTCTTGAAAATATTGCAGCAGCCAGAAAATATATTTTATCTGGATGTCACTTGAAATTACACTCAGAAAACAACCCAAAATCTTTGAACAAAACCCTTTCCAAATATCCATTCTTCATGAAGACAGGTTAAAAGTTCAGCAGTTTCATCGAGCTTCTGGCTTGGAGTTCAAACCTACTTGCGTAATGTTGAGGTTTAAGGGCATTGAACCCAGAGTATCCCTGGTCAGAACGTTAAAGAAAAATAAAAATGCTGGAATAAAATGCTGTATATGACCTTTTCTTAACTTGATTTTCTACAGGGAATTTATTTTTGGTGCCAAATTGACAACTCTGCAATCTGAGTAGTTTAAAAAGCAGGTATATTGAATCAATCACATTTTGACCCTGTCTGTTCCTTGATCTGTGGGAATCACCTCCAAGATGGAGCAAGCATAAAAAGCCTATTCCCTTTGTGAATGCATTTAGTGGCTGTTTCTTCCATTAGTGGATCACTAAAGAAGGCTTTTAACCATCATCCACAGCAGTGGCTTTTCGGTCTATAGAACTGAACTGAGAGCCATCATTTTTATTATGTATGGGTTTGCAGGGACACATTGAAGCACACTGTGCTTTATCTGGGGCACTAAGGAGGAAAGTGGCAGCTCTTCAGCCTGAAACCTAGCTTTCTCATGTGGCATTGATGAACACTAGTTTTGAAGAGATTCAGTGCCACCCACAAAAATCAGGTAAAAGTCCAAATGGCTTCAGTGTTGAGTTTTTCCCCATTTTCTCTAAAGTCTGATGTTACCGCTGAAGATCAATAGATCACACGGACACAGGTTGAGGTGTGGTGCAAGAAAGAGCAGAGTTTATTTTTCCTCCCAGGATTTATAGGCTTCTTACCATGGCCAGGGATTGGATGGTCAGGATAACACTTTCTCACTGCACTGGCCATGAGAAATGCCCATCAGAAGACGTGTAACAGAAAGAATGTACACATATCTATGTTTACAGTTACTGTCCTGGGAAAGTCTTTAGAAAACCATGTCAGCAAGCTCAGAAGCTGAGTTTTCAGGGCGACAGTCTGAATTGCTTTTTCCAGTGTGTAACATTTAGGAAAATTTTACCAGTACAGGTAATTGATTTACCTGTCAATAGTGAAGACAACACTTGTACACCTACATCTGTGGTTAGTTTCCAGTGGTTATAATCAAGGCATATTTCTAGTGAAATTGAGTTTTAATGTCTCCTAGTGGCCCTGATCAGAGCGTTAGAATAGAAATCAATTTTTTATGCTATGATGGCATCAGACAACAAATGAAATTTTATTCTAGCAATTTAATAAGAAAAGAGGATTTTGCATGGAAATAAGGAGTTAGGGGGGACATAGTTGGACCTTTACGATTTGTTTGTTTTTCTTGGAGCACCCTAGAAGTTCTCACAGAGTATTTCTCTCTCAGCAGAGGCACTCTAATGTCCTCAGCTGCTTGTTTTGTCTGGAACATTCAAGCACCCAGGATAACGACAACAAAGGCAGCACTTTGACTCCCAAATCCCTTGGCAAAATTGTTACATCATGTCTGGAAATAACTGGGCAATGACAGAATGGAAAAATTACAGTGACTCAAACAAGACAGGGACACTCCTAGTAATGGGGTTTTGTGTGTTCATTCTTCTGAGCATGGCAGTTATTAGTGCTACTGGGAAACTCTGGATTGACTTCCTTTGTAACGAAACCCCACTCTTTCTAGTAGAAAGATTGGAGAGATTTAAAGTTTCTAGATAAAGCTTTAGTACTAATCTGAAGTGCTAATGTGCTTTACTAGTATTCCTGATTAGAAGAGAGGAATAGAGTGGGATCTTATTCTACAGATCACTCAATCCTTGGCTTCTTTCCTGAGATGGTCAAAAATTTGATCTGGGGTAGGTATGGATATTTCATCCTTGGTACTTGGTCTTATTGGATAGAACTGACAAACATTACTGATTAGAGTCTGTGTCATACAATGATTTTAAAGGCATTTCTTACCATAAGACCTGTAAAAGGCACAGGAATTAATCTTACTGTAGAGGAAAATAGTTGTCTTCTGCACTGACAATGAAGAAGTGATATACTGGTTCTGTCTGCCAGTGTGTGTGTCTGCTTAACTGATGACATCATGATCTATTTAATCTTTAGTCTATGCTTTCTTATCTTGAATAAAAGCTTAATCTTGCACTTCAACTTCCACAACACTTTTTTCTGAAATTGCATCACTGCATTGTACCCATCACCAAAAGAAAGTAAAGAAAATTGAGGATCTAACTTGGGCTCTGCTGTCCAGGTCTGTAGCTTCTAGAAAAGGAACTTCAGACCCACTCTGTTGAGTGGTACAAACAAAAACTGGGATTATAGCCTTGTCCTGAATTCATAGCCCTAGATTTACAGTACAATTTTCTCAAGCCTTAAAAATAATTTTAGGATCTGAATTATTTCAAAAGTAAAACCTGGGAATTGTAGAGTGTTTGAAAATACTTACTGCTTTATGGTCTTCTCCTTAGTCAGAATTGGGTCTTGGGGTGGCATCTGTGGGTTTGTGGTATTTTTTTCGTATGTTTTCTTTTATGCAGTGTAATTCTCATTGGCTCTCACAGCCAGAGCAATTTGATTAACAGGGACATTATAAATTAACCCATCTAATGAAGCTAATGCTGTGGTAGGGGAAATTACTGCATAAATTCCATTATTTCATAAATTTATGGATGAATAAATTTATCCATGAAGGATTTATGGACACTGCTGAATGCTGTCTCTACAGCAGCATCATTACGGGGTGGTGAACCCACTGTGTCCTAGCCAGTTTCCAGCCAGGTAATTACCTTTTTGCTGGCCTACTACTTTTATTTCTGTTTGTATAGTACTACAGTTTATTTGACACTGTAAAATATCTGGTTTAAGCAGATGAGCAAGACCCTATGCTGGAGAACCTACAACCTCAGTGCCACAGCTAAGACAGTAAAGCAAAATACAGCCAAAATAAAACATACATTAAGTGTGATGCAGTTTTTGCAGCTTGTATCATGCAGTAGGTGTCTCTTTAGAAGTATTTTTCTCTTCAGAAGTCGTTTTCTCTTCAATATCTGCTTTAGTAAAGAAGGATTTATACTGTGAGCATAAGTGGCTACAGGAAGCGATTTCAATTCTAATAGTTCTAACAGTTGTCACGAAAAAAATGAGGATGTTGCAATGAAACAGTGAAAAAGTGGAGAATGAAACTAAAACTGGTAAAAAGAAAGAAAGGGAGAACTAAGATTACAAAGGAGCAGCATTTTTTTCTAAATAGAAGGGAATGCATGAGGTATTTGAATACAACAAATCTGGTCCATGGTGAAGACGAGAAAATTGATCTTGATAGCAGTGACTTTCTGATTGAGAAGGAAGTGGAAGGTACATGTAAATGTTATTGAAACTGCAGTGCTGCAACACCAGAGAAATTGGAAGTAATAGGGGGAGGGGTAGGGAGAGAAGGACAGGACTCCACACTACTTCATGCAAACCAGAATGTTGATTATATTTTTACACACACAGTATGAAATCGTGTTGATTCCACCACCATGGTGGTTTGAATTTCTGACAAGCATGCCTCTGTGAGTAATTGTTAAATTAGGATGTAAATCTGTGGTACAATCACACACTGGGGAGATGAAGGACATACTTATCCTGGATAAACAGTTAGGCTGTGAATTTTACTTGTTTTGTTTGCAGCCTAAGCTGTGGTGGTCATATCACCATTCAGAAATGTAAAAGATGAATAGATTTACTTGTATATAAATGAGATGCAAGAATATAATTAAGACTCAGAATTTGGTGTCTAGGAGGACAGATTAGTTTTGACCATGCACATTTCTGTGTGAAGCCATAGTTATAGGAAACTATGACATAGTTATAGTACCTTTGCAAAAATAAAATAACTTCTTAGCAAGTAAAAGAGTGAATGGATTGTTTGGTCAGCTCACTTAAGCATAGAAAATTATTAATCCATATGTCATTAAAGGGTGGGAAAATAGCTGGAAAGAAATACTGAGTTATTACTAGCCAGATTCATGACACTGACTTTAACTTCTTTTTTGCTCTCTTGGCTTTGTATTTTGAATCTTGACTATTGTTTTTTAAATCGTTTTCCTATCAATACAATTTGGATAGATTAATGATTAGCAGGAATACAAAGAACTTGCAGATATATTTTTTTCAGTTTTCTTTTGTTTGGTTGTTGGGTTTTTTTGTTTATTTTTCTGTAGAGTTATTTTTTCCCTCGTTCTTAGGTGAAGGCAGAGAAAGTGTTGCAAATCAGTATTTCAGAAGAGATGTTTCCTACAGTTCTTTAGCTTTCTTTTTGTTGTTTTGTGTTGATAAATTGGTATTGGTACATCTCATCTACAGGTGAAATGTAGTGGATTTGTGGGTATTAATGGACTAACATTAGTGGTCATTAGTCACCCAGCACATCCTGAGCATCCTTAAAGTACTAAAAATAAAGAGATTTTTGACAGACACGTTGCAGTGAGCGGGTTCATGGATATAGTTACACCTGATAGCCTTAAAATAGTCCTTTTCTCTTATCTCAGGTCTTATTTCTGAGGCAAATAAATGAATAAAAATGAAATAAATACATACATATATATATATATGTATGTATGTGTGTGTATATATATATATCTCTATATGTATATATGTATACATATACAAAATAGGAGAAAATCCTTAGGTCTGTGGAATGCTTTGGAATTATCAACCACCTCAGATTTAATGGGAAGTTGTGTAAAACAAACCAGAAGTGAGTTTTTGGACTGTCCTGCAAAGTCTTTATAAATCAAGACCTCTGCACTCTTGTTTTAGTGTGTTGGGGGAAGGAAAATCCGTGAACTGGCTTCAAAATGCACAGAATTATTTGAACTGCCCTCTCTCCTGTGGTGGAAACTGTCAAGTGTGGGCCATGGCTGACTGGGATTGAGTAGCCATTGCAGCACAGGACCCTGCTTCTTTTCAGGTCACATCCAGTGATCTGTTGATTTGTTTTGGGTCCAATGCCTTCCTACCCAACATAGCAGGCAGATGTCCATGGATCTTCAGGAAGTTTCCCTGGAAAATAAGGTTTTAGCTTTGTGGATTTTAAATAGTTGGGGGTTTTTCTTGCTGTTTTGTGTGCTGTAGACTGGGAGGTTCCTTAGTACGATGACAAATCCAAACAGAAAGAGTTGGGTTATTATTACACATGCAACAAAGTGTGTCTGCTTCCTTTCCCCATCCCCCATGTGGCAACTGCTATGTAGTGCATCTGACATGTGTCACATTACATGTGACATACATATAAAATTCCCATGGTAATTAAATCATGCCATGAAACTCATCATTTCACCATCTGTGTAGCAGAAGCAATGTGGTGCAGGGAACTGAGCATAGGATCAGTATGAAGCCCTTTCCCTTTATCCATTGTTATTCAGGCAGTTTTGAGTATGGTGCTTATTTTCCGCATTTTATCGTCAATAAGTGATGATGTAGGGAGCTGTTTTAATACCAGGAAGGTCTCATGATTTATTACTTAATAGTTGAATAATACAATGTTTTAACTTGGACTTCAGGGTTGTGGGCAAGTTAGTTTGTTTTCTAAACCAGTCTGGATTCAGATTTCTTTCTACATTAGTGATCACACATTACATGTATGTTTTATCCTGCCACAGACAACGAGAGAGAAATTACAGGGAAATGGAAATTACTAACTTTAATTCCTTTCCTGTTAGCATAAACTTGTGTGGACAGTGATTCATCATCATACGTTTAGTCCCTCGGTCCCCACTCACGTGAGAGCTACATCTGCTGTCATCATGTGTGTGTTGATGATAAGCAGAGATACAGCTCTGAAAGTGTTTACCATTAATGCTTCCTTATGTTGTGAACTGTTTTTGCATGACTGTGTGTTTAGTTACCCACTGAGTTCTCTTTTTCCCCTTTTCCAAAGGTCGTGATACAAAAGTAATATTCTCTATTTTAGTTACAGTATGCTCTAGCTGTTGTGTTGAAGGACAGAACAGTGAGATAAAAACTACAATAATCAGCTCTCTTGCACAGGAGAGCTGTTGGCAGAGCAGTTGTTTCAGGTGACTTCCTGATAGTGGAACGTTGCTTATTTAGCATATGTTGGCATGAAAATTACAATGTCTGATATGAGAATGAAGAGAAGATTGAGGCTTATGAAACAATTTAGAAAGCAATTGAAAGAGGATCCTCATGTGCAGTTAGCATGGATCTGATCCCATGTGGCTAAAACTTCTGATAAGGATTGGAAAAATTGCATTTGCTAAATTATGTTTGGTCACGGTGAAAGGGTTTATAAATGAACACATATGCCCTGTCAGAGGAAGAGGATGTTGTTATAATTAGACATTGGGCAAAGTTCCAGGCTGTGACTCCTGACCTGAGCTGAACCACAGATGGGGCTGGGAAGCAGGAGAGAGATTTCTATGAGGAGCAGGTGTGTGCTTAGCTGTTGAAATGACAGCAACTTGTTTGTGTTGTGCAAAAGGGCAAAACATTAGAACTGAGAAGACCTATGGGAGGGAGTTATGTGTAATAGCAGGATTCTCTCCAGATAGAGATTTCCTATTGATTCTTACTGGGGGTATATATATAGAAATACATAATTGCACACATTTCATTTTTACTTGCCTGAAGATGAGAGGCAATATAAGTTTTATTAGAAGAAAACCCTTCACCTTTTGTTATTTTCATAACTTTTTATGTCAGCTTTGCTATCAATTACTACTCAGAAATGAAAGTTGCTCGTTTCTTCATTTCTTTGTTGTCTCCCACCCTCCTCATTATTTGGAAGCACATATTTCCCAGATTTGATTCTTGACAAAGGAAAGGCAAAAGAGAGAGAAAAGAAAGGAAAAGTTTATTAACTTGGAGGTAATTAGAAGATGTTTATTTTTTTAAACACCAACAAAAATCAAAAAGTTTGAATTACTTATTAAATAGCATAAACACTGCAACTTACGGGATTCTGAAGGACATCTTCTTAACTGGAAGGCTTAATTTCTAGAGAGACAGTGCTCCAACTTAGAAATTTCATTCATTCATTCATTCATTCAATGGTTCAATTCTAAAATAGCTGTGCTGGATACTTCTGTAGGAGTCCTCAACTGTTCTTATTTTGAAAGCATCTAGACACCTCACTTATCCACACAATTACAGTGTGCAGTGTGGAAGCAATACAGAAGTGTGCTGGTTTTGCATTAATTGACATTTGGTGATGAGGGAAGAAGCCACCCATGGATACGATTTTTCTGGGAGGGGCTACTACGAGCTTCCTCTGTGCTTAGCAAAAAACAATAGCTGGCTAGCTCTGAGAATTGACAACCTATTGAACGATTTAGAAGCTGGGTCCGCCTCTGTGAGATTCACATTTTAAATACAGGCAAGCCTGGGAAATCTCTCTCTTGGCTTCTGGCTCTTGAAGAGGTAACTGGCTGACCCAGCATGGCCTGCGCAGCCAGGCTGGACCAGGCCAGCACCATGCAGGGCTTTTCTGCCCCCTGAGGGGAGGTGAGCAGGCTGCAGAGCCCCTCATTGGGGAGTCCACTGGGGCCTGTCCTGGTGGGTGGCTGGGGCCCCTTCCCGGCGGGACAGGCCCCTTCCCAGCAGAGCCTACCAGTACTTTTTCCAGTGGTATCACTGGGCCAGGCCAGCCAGAGGTTCTGTCAACACTGGGACTGGCCCCGAGGCCAGAAGCAGCTGGGGCCCAGGAGTGGCCACTGCCAGCCTGGTCTAGGAGAGGCCATGTGGTCGGGACTGTGGGGCAAAAAAATTGGCGCCACTGGGACGACGGTATCCGGCTGTTGCTGCCTCAACATGTCTTGCGATGAACTTTGTTTAGCCACTTTTAGCCAGCCAAGCTATGGAGAGGACAAAAATGGCAGCAGCAGTAGTTTTTCTTGTTTTCAGTGTTCCACATGAAGAAAAATGCTGAGTGGAGCTGGCAGCTGGCACGGCTCGCACGGTGTCGGCAGAGATCACGTGATCAGCAGCGAGAAGCACAGCGAGTGATCTCCCTGATGCACAGACTGGATGAGATCAACCTTTTAGCACTGCAGAACTCAATAAAATAAACTGTTTCAGTTGATAAAGCTTGAGAACAAATGAACCTACAAACACCAATTCTCTCCAGAAAATTCTCAGGAAAAGGAAGGGGTGAAGACACATAAGGAAAAAGACATGGGACACTGAGGTCAGTAAAGGAAGAGTCAAATTCTAGTTAGGAGGGGATTGAGGAGATGCCTTTGTCTTGGGCTGAAATTCTCTTTGTAAGTCTATAGTGAAGAGATACTTTTGATATATCAGACTTTGTTTATTCTCTGTAATTCGTGAAGCACATGGAGGGATGCAGCATTCACCCACAGCCCATGAGAAAAAGGCAGTTCTGCAGGAGCATGTGGATGCTGAAAAGCTGTAATCCAATGAGAAGCTTGAACAGAGAGACGAGAAACTTGCCACAAAGATAGAAGAAATCTATCTCTTTTTTTAATCTCCGTTCCCAGAGATAAAAGAAGAGAGCTTTGTGTTTTATTTTTATGCTAGAACAGCTCATCCCTAAAATAGTAACCCATAAGTTGACATGGGCCATTCATTGAAAACAGCTTTGGGAAAGCTGCAAGGCATGGGAGGGACTTTCACAGTCTGAGCAGATTTTCCTTTCCCAGGCTGATTTGCTGTGACATTGAAACCACAAGAGAAATATTTCTTGTGGAGAAGTCTCCATGGCATAGCGAGAGAATCTCCTCTTCCTACAAGAACTGATGAAAGACTATTGTAGAGGTGGTAACTGATTGAAAATTTCAAGTTTTTTCTGTGTTGTCCATGGGAAAGAAACAAGGTTGTGGAAAGGGGAGAAGTGTTCGAAAGGTTTTATTTCTCATTCTTCCTTTTTTTTTTTTTTTTTTAGTTCTGCAATAAGGTTTTTCTTTGTACCTTTGAAGTTTTGAGCCTGCTTTACACCTCTCCTAATACATATCTCACAGCAAGAAATGAGTACATACTTCTAGTAGGTGCACTGTCAATTTTAGCCAGCACTGAACCAACTACAAGAAGTGTTATTTTACCCCTTTATGTTAGTATGAACTTCATGCCTGCTGCCTATAGATGGACCTGGAAAATGCCAGTGTTATGAGTATGAGTTGTGCAATGGAATGATGCTTTGTGAAAGCAAGCTTACTGTTCATATGAGCTCTGCACCCTTTTGCAGAGTAGTAAAATTGAAATAGCCTTGAGTTTCACAAGTGTGGATCCCCAGGAACCGCAGATTCTGTAAAAAAAACCACACTAACATTAGCTTGTGTATTTCTCAGCATTATGGATGAAGAAAGCCTGGAGACTGACAGCCTCTTAGATGAACTTGCTTAAGATGAAGGCCAAGTTATGAAATTCCAGTGCAGAACAACATGTGGTATCCAGATCAGGCCTGTACTTACCCTGTAGAAAATGCTGAGCTTCACATCCATTCACCTAGTACTCATTTCCTGGTAAGGTACCTCTTGGCAAAGTTTATACCAGAGTCTTGATCTGAGCTCATAAAGGAGGATGTTATGGTCCTATCACTCCAAAGGCTCAGCCAGTTTTTCCAAGGAGGATTCATTTTCAATGCCCCAGAGAATGCTGGTCTTTTGATGGTTGGTAAGGAAGCCTTTAGACAGTGGGACAGAACTTAGTTACAACTAAATTGATGCAAATGTAGTTGTATTGCATGTAAATCAGGTTTGTCTCATTGAATTTAGTTCCTTCCAATAAAGAGTTTTGTCAAACTAATTGGTTTTAATCTCAGTCATGACCAGACAGCCATAAAGGGCACTTGGAATAATAATACTTGAGAAGATGGTCTGTAGTGCATAAGTTTAATTTCCAAGGCTCTATTGTGAAATGTTTTAACAACTGAATCCCTTAAGTGTCCACTATTCAGAGGAAAGAGAGATTTCTATGCACATCATTGTGATAGACTTGGGAGCATTTTGGTTTTGCTGACTGAAGCTGTGTCAAAGACCAGTTCAGTTTTAAGCTGACCTTCATCGTCTCCTAGAGAAACCCAATGTTTTTATGAATGGGCTTTTGAAGCCAGCAACATCCTGCCCTAGTGAATCCTGCTGGGATATACCACCCTTTGCAGAGATGAGATGAGATGAAATGAGATGAGGTGATGTGACGTGACATGACATGACATAAGACAGTACGTTTTTACCAGCTTGTTTTCCTTTCAGCTACATGAGAGTTGCAGCTGATGCCCCTCCAATGCGTAAGAGAATGTGCTAGATAAATTAATCACAGCACAGAGTAAGGCAGATGATTCCTTCCAAGCACATTGTGTCATAAGGATAGAGGTTTGGGTGGTTTGGGCATTTTTTTGGTTGTTGTTTGTTGCTTAGGTATTTCTAAAGCGAGTATGCCAATTTCTGTACAAAACATCCCTGGAGAGGTCTGTATGTTAAATCCCACTATGCAACTGCTGTCCTGAAGGTGCTTTTCCTTGCACAGCTACTCAGTCTCTGTGAAAGTTCTGGCAAGCAAACAGACTAAAGCATTGTAGGACAGGTTAGGGCAGCAGCTGCTCTGATGACAAAGCTCAGCTGTGTTATTGCTGATACAGCATCCAGCATCCTGTGGTTCAGTTCACCTGCTGCCTCTCTCCTGATCTCCTGCCCTGTGCCCAAGGAGAGCAATTTCACAACAAGCTTTAATTATTTACTCTCTCAGGATATGGCTTATTCTGCAGATTAAGTGAAAAACTGAAGTCCTTAAAAATATAACACAAATAAGCCCATGAGCTGTCAAACAACAAGTCCCTTAAAAGAGCAAAATATGTGTCTCTCTGTCTGTGCACTGTACCTCCTTTCAAACTGCTGGCAGGAGAATTCCTGTTTGGATGGGCTGCTCAAAATCAGTGTTGTGTGGTAGTGAAATCAGTCACTTCCCAGCTTCTCCTTCAGGCCTCCTTCTGCCTCCCTTTATACTCCTACTACCAAAGCCCTTCAAGCCAGGGATCAAGACCCTATCAAATGGGATCTGGCAGCTCAAATGTAAATCTGAAGGCATCCATTAGCTCTGTGCTATTTCTTCCCTGAATACACAAAGCAGCCCAAACTACTTACATGTGTGTGAAAATGGGATGAGCAAAATGGTCCTACAGTGATAGTCCTGGCCATGAAAATGAATGTGTGGTGGTCTGGCTCTGCAGTGGTGGAAGATTGATGTCTGCTTCATTGTTTCATTGTTCATTTAATTTTAATCAAATGGGATGCCTTCGGAAGATTCTTCCATGTGTTCTGGGTAAATTCTCCCATACATGCCCTTTTCCTTCTGATAGTTTATTTCCTTTATCGTAGTAGTGACAGAAAGGCTAATACCAGCATTCTGTGGTATTGTGTAAGCATTCAGCCTTGGCTACTGAGCATTGCTGATAAATCTACCTGCTGGGAAACTCCACACTGAGTTTGTAAAACCTTTTCAGAAAAACTGAGAGAAGTGATTCTACACTGCCGTGGAAGAACATGTTAATACCATACAAAGGCCTAGCTGCCTTATCTAGCTTGAGTGTTTATTTTGTTCTTTTGTGTATCAGATCCTTCTGTCCTCTTCCATTTGTTACTCCAGTGACAGTCATTGTAACTGCACAGAGCTGCACAGATTCAGCAGTCATTTTTGTCATCTAATGTCTTTTGATTTTGTTTTGGTTTTTTTTCCCTACAGAACATGATCAGAAGATAGCACCATACACCATGATCATGGCCCCCCGGAAGAGGAATCGTCATGCACTGGGGTTTCTTTGTTGTTTTGGAGGTAGCGACCTCCCTGAAATCAATCTCAAGGACAATAGTCCTCTCCAGTTCCTTGAGTTTTCTGTCCCAATCCCACCAGCAGAAGAGCTCAATGCCAGATTCACTGAACTTGTGGTAAGTTTCTGCTGACAGATTGATATATTTATGAGGTGGATGAACTCTTCCCTTTAAAGGAGGACTAAGAGGACTTAAGGGATGTATTAGAGAAAAGCTTCTACTGAAGCTTTTAAAAAGCCCTTTCATTCTTTCATGACTAGTTACTTGGTAGGAGAAAGGTGGTAAGCAATAGGATGGACGATAGTGGCACTGAGTATAAATACAACAAAATGTTTAAATGTGCTTATTTATTCTCATTGCACTATGTAGGACTGGGCATATTAGAAGGAACCTCTCAAATTCTCTAGAGAGAGCTGACAGTCGATTTCTTGTTTACAATTTTGGGATAAATTCTGCTGTATAATGTAATGCAGTGGAAAATCTTAGGGTTTGCAGATCTATAAAATGAGGACTATTTGGTTTTGTTGATGAGTAGCATTCTGCTGATGAGGTATAAGGACCAGGTGACCATGCTAATTATGTTTCATCACACAGCTGCCTTTGAATCATGAAATGGTACTGTTGCAGCAACAGCCATAAACAAGAAGAGAAGGAATTATTTCAGATGAATTTTGTTGTTTGGTTTTGTTGTAAATGTTGCAGACTCTGGGAAACAGACAGTTGGTTTATGTCTGGCATCAAATGACTTCACTGTCTTTGTCTTCTTTTGTCTGCAAAACATCGGCAGAGGTCATAGGGCTGGGTTGTTTTGCAGACTGTGTCATAAAGGTGATGCTGATTTGATGCAGCTGATTAGGTTTTTCATTACCATTCTCAGACTGGAGCTTAAGTAAATTGTGTTATCTGTGTGTATATGCCTGAGGAATGCAACTGAGGTGAGGAATAGAACAAAAAATACTGGATCTCAGCATTAGAGGAATTTGCCAGTAGTCTTTCTATGTTACACTTACAACATTAGCCCAATAAGTTATTGTCCATGACCATAGCTTTAAATTGCTATAGCAATGAAAAGAACCATGTAATTTGCATATGAAGTTGGAGGTTCGTATATAGGCAACTATAGTATGTCATATCAAATACAGGGACAGCTGTATTTGACAAACAGAAGTTTGTCAGATCAGTGGTCTGACAACCTAGCCCAGACTTCAGGTTCAAGATGGGGTCTAAAGCAGATGGCTAGGGAAAAACATAAGGTGTTGGAGATTATAAGGTATGGCTATAGGGTGGTCTTTTCCAATCTTCTTACAGTTTTCAGCTCGAGGACTTCCTCAGTCAAAAGTTGCATTCTGTATACATAGTAAATTGGTATGGGTTTCTTTTCCATTAACTTTACACTTCCCCAGCTCCCATTAGCATTTTCAGTATTCTGTGGCAGGGGCATAGAAAAGAGTCAGTAGGATTTGCAGCTGTTTCAGGAAGAATAATATGTGCAGCAGAAGAGTCTACTTGCTTTGATCTAATTTTCAAATGGAGAATTTTCTCTTATGGAGATACTTCACAAAATTCTGGTCTATATTTAGGTTAATTTTCTTTTTATGTGAGACTACTTGAGTCCCTCTTAGAAAATGCAGCTGACTGTGGAGAATTCTGCATGGTGATAGGTATTGCTCAAGAGTAAGAGTGTAACCTGTAGTCTGCTCTGCTGACAGTTTATTTCTGGATGCTGCTTAACTGTTGGTTTTCACATGCAAAGCTCAAACTGCTGTATCAAAGTTCATCTCTCTCCAATACCAAGATCCACTGAAGCATTCAATCTAGTCTTTCTGAGGACATCACCAACAGATGTGCTTTGCTCCTGAACTTGTCTTGCTAAACCTTGAACTTCTTTACCTTTGGATCATAGTGAAAGACCCACTTGAGTTGCTGCTGGGCTTTTGCGTACTGAGAAGGTTATCAGTTTTATGAGGAGTTTGGGAGTTTATGGTGGTATTAATGATGCTTTTAACTTCTAGCTTTATGTCTGGCAAATACTGGTGTTCTGTGTGCTTTTTTGTGGCAAAACAGCTCACAGCTGTCTTACGGAAGTCTATTAAAAATGATAATTTATAATTTTTCGGTTGCAAAATTTTATGACAAATATATGTGATGATCTGTAAAAATTTTTGGCCCCAGTAGTCTGAGAGTTGTTGGTTTATGTTATAACTTATTAAATGTGCTGACAGCTTGTATCTGGCATATGCATTTCAAACAAATTAAGCCATTGAAATGAAAACAGATCATTTTCAATTCTTATGTTTAGCGATAGCACCCCAGCCATCATTGCATGAGAAGTGAGCTGAGAGAGGGAAGTGCTGTTTTTCAGAAGGATAATAGTGTACATCACACATTTTATAAAGTAGACAGATAGGATGGCAGTGCATGTCTATATGAGTTCCTGATTAGACAAGTAACATGAGAGCAGTTAAGGGCTTTATGTGAAAGAGAACCCGGGCTGGAAACTGGGCTGGCAAAATGCAGACTTTGCCTAGAAGGGCTGGTTTGTTCACAGGCCTGGATTAATGCCTGTTCTATGAAACACTAAAATAAAACAGGCTACATCTGTATTGACAGCTCAGATGAGATTTTAATTGGATTAGAAAGATTCAGTCTGTAAATGCACCAGTGTAAATCAGCGACCTGGAAGTGACTGAGAGCTCTGTGTGCTAGTTCCCGGCTGCTTATCTGTTAGAGTCTAGTCTGGGTGCACTTGTACTATATAAAAACCAGATTTGAGTGTAAAGCCTTTTGACCCAAATCCCCAAGTGAAATTATGACATCAACATTATCTGAGATCTGTAGTAAGAAGAGCATTTGTGTTAGCTCCCTGAAGCAGGACCAGGGGGTAGAGCATCATCTTGCCATCTGCTCTGCAAAGGGTATAAAAAAACATTGGTGTGGTTCAATGAATTTTTAAAGGCCTTATTTTTTCCCTTGTTGCAGTTAAAATATGGGGCATTTTCCCATGGATGAGTTAGTGACAAGAAAAACTGAGAATAGCTGTGCTGGAGAGGTCTCCCTTGTGATGAATTTTCCAATTCAGTAAATATTCAGTTTCTACCTTTCTGAGGAAAAATGACATTTTGAGGACCAGGAGAAAGTCTTCTGCTGCTGCTGTTGTGCTACTTAAACTAGTACCAAGAAAAGTAAATTTGGAGATGTCCATTTTTCAACAGAAATAAATTAGGAATGTGTTGGGATTCTCTATTTGTGATGGGCTCACATGACCCATTCCAAGCTTTCAAACTTGCTTGTGTAGTCTCCAGACTGAGGTAGATACGCACCTGTGAGCTGCTCTGTTTGGGAGATATACCCAGACCATCGAGCTATGTAATGGCAACTGCCTTACTGGACTCTGACCAAGGCAATGACTGTGAGATGATAAGCTGATGTTGATTTCAGCTGAAATGCCTGCTTTCATTGCCACTCAACCAGAAAAAATATTCTAGGATGAATCCTAGGCTTATGTGTTACTTGAAGCTGGATGCTATGTTTATGTCTTGTCTGATCAATTAGAAAATTAAAACAGAAAGAGTTACTCCTGATAGGTCCTAAATTCTATCTTGATTTATTCCATTTGGAACATGTGCAGAGAGTAGGCCTGAACAAAGATGATGGCTTATGGTGATATGGAATGATTTGGTTTGTGCTAAAACAGGAGATGATGTACCAGTTCTTAGGCCATCTGCTGGCAATGACTGCCTTGGGATTAATGCAATGGTAACTGTAAAGGTAAGTCCTTATCAAGGTCTAGATGCACAAAATACAAAGCAAACAAAAAATATTTGTGACCACAAGTTTTGCCCTTCAAAGATTACTTTTGTGAAAGAGGGCAGAACAGCTGGCTTTAGCATATTCCCATCAATGACCAATTCAGAAAAAAACAGAAAAATAGCACAGAGGGAAAGAGCAGTGTGAAAAGCTTGTGCTTTTGTTATTACTGTTTTGTTAGTGACTGTGAGATGGTCATAATATTTGAGAAGGTGAAGTGCAAGATTCTCTATCTTAAGATGCAGGGTCCTTGGGGAAGAAATGGAATTGTCTATTGAGTTTGTTTTCAAAGTTGATAGCATCGTTATATTCTCCAAACTTGAATGAGTTACCTTCAGCATATTAGATTCTTATACTGGGGAACATTTGAGAAATGCTTACTGTTATACTTTCGTGGTCTTATCTGCCCTTGAAGCATTATCACATTTAGCTCAGGTAAGATATTGACTGAAATTCCTCTGTCATGGTTTCTCTTACATTGCATTTGAATCCATTTCATTTTCAGTTTGGGAGGTTTTTTTTCTTTTTAGTTTTTTCTTTTTTTTCTCTGAGTACCTAAAGAAGGGGTTTTGTTGACTTCCTGGGTTCACAAAAGCTTTTTGTCTTTATTGCTATTTACCATCTTTACAGGCTTTTCTAGAACAAAGCTTAATAGGTACTTCCAGCATAATATCTAAAGGTACATTATTTACAGTTGAGGAGCAGCATAAGTACTTATGGGTTCTCTATATTTGAAAAATGTAAAATTATCCACCATCTGTTTTGGTCCGATTTTAAACTTCTTATCCATTGAATTGCTGAAAGATGTAGGTTGATGCGCAGGTGAGGCAGCCTACACTCTTCTCTCTCTCCCTCTCTGGATCTAGCATTCTGATCCTATTGCAAACTCCCAGATTTTGTAGAGAAGATGCATAGAGAACTGCATAATATTCCTGAATAATAAGACCACTGGAAATCAAGCCCATATTTTCCCTGTAATATTGCCTGACTGCAGTTGGAAGTGCTGAATCAAGGTCTCCCTCCTTCCCTCAGCCCATTCTGGGAACAGGTAATTGGTTCTATTGTGTAAATAATTACAAATAATTGAAATTGTAACCTTGTCTGCAGTGCTCTGCAACAGTGATCACAAGAACATGGAAATATGTCCC
This sequence comes from Parus major, assembly GCF_001522545.3. Taxonomy (NCBI): domain Eukaryota; kingdom Metazoa; phylum Chordata; class Aves; order Passeriformes; family Paridae; genus Parus; species Parus major. Next base: position 29,246,840 of record NC_031770.1, read on the forward strand.
TTCTTGACACAACCCTAAATTCAGCCTTTACTCTTTCATCCCATCATCTCATCACCTCTGATTTCATTATATTTAATAATTGCTGCCACAGCATCATAATTGGCTCATTTTCTGAATTAAAGATGAACTAGCCAAGGTATCTAGCTGGAAAAAATGGCAGTGAACTAATCCCTTCCTAAGTAAATCAGTATCTTCAATTCTGAACTTTGCTTACCCTGTGAAATCTCTCCACATCTGTTTCTTCTTTACTATAAAACAAAGTAAAATTCTGTGATTATTGTCTCCTTTCCCAGAGGAGAGAAAGTTGAGAAAAGGAAGTAGAAGAGTTTTATATGGACAGAAAGTAACGTAAAGCATGGAAGTATCTGGGAATTTGTTTATTTATTTTGTCAAAGGAAGCAAAGCAATTTCTGAGCAAGGCATCAGTCTTGCACACACTGGATAACATACCTTCAGCAGCTACAATGAGATGAGATCCAAACCTAAATAACTGTAGTAGTGGTTTCCATTGCTAACAGCTGACTTTAAAGTAGCAAGTTCCCTTCATGCCTAATTCTCCCTATCAGACCAGGTAATGTAATGGATACAACATAAAGCTCAGATGAAAGCTAGGCTTCACTACGTTGAATAAGTATTCCCATATATCACCAGTCCCACTCAAGCTAGCCAAATCCTAGCTGTGGCAGTATTCATGAGGCCCCTTTTTTTGGCTCTGCAACCTGCAAGAGTATTTATGTGGTAAAAAGTACAAGAAATGCTTCCACTTTGGTCTTCCACGTGAATATAGACAGTATATGTCAATGTATGTAGGAACAAGTGGACATCAGCTGTGTTTCTGTGTGTTTGCTGCTGGGCTTGAAGAAAAAAGTTCCCTATTTCTACTCCAGCTCTCGTAAAATTTCTGGGAAGCAGACATGCAGAGTTGCCTATTCTGTTCTCTTGTCTCAGTATGGAGCAACACCTTTCCCAAAAAATATCCTCTATGTCTGAAACTTAAGTCCTTCATTTCTCACTGAAAGATTGTGACTTAAAAAGACGTGTGTTAGGTCCTTGCTTCAACCCCCAAACACTTGTCATATGTATTGATAACCGTTTTTACTCTGATTTAAGTCCAGGCATGTTACCAAGATCTGAGTGTTTAGTTTCAAATTATTAGTCTTTTAAGCTATTCTGTCCTAATGCTGGATTCATTTGAATACAGGAATTTACCTTCTGTGTCATTTGCCTCACATGTGAATCAGTAAAAAGTCCCTCTATTCTGTTTTGCCCGTAAGAGGAAGTTATTTAATTCCCTGTGCCTGTCCCTCATCCCTTCTGTGCTGCTCTCTAATTAACTAATCTACCTAATCTGTCAGGAAGTGTAAAGTCAAATACAATGAATAGCTGGAGAGGTCCTTCATTTTTGTTTGTATTTGGTGAGCTCTGCCTTCAGCAAACCAGGAGGTTTTGCTGACCTTGGCTCAGTGCAGACTCCCCACCCCAGTTATTACTTCTTTCCTTGCACTTAATGAGGATGAACCAGTGGAGGTTGTAAGAAAATGCTGCTGGTAAGACCAAGGCAGAATTTTCCTGACAAGACACTCATATCCAGGAAGAAGCCTTGGCATTGCCCTCTGAGTAGAAGATGCTGTATCTGAAAGCAGAAAAAAAGCAAAACTTGGAGGCAGCACATCACTTTCTTCACCAATGGTGGCCAGGCCAGAAAAGCTTCCCTTTCTCTTGGGTTAGTTTATAGTTGTCAGATAAATATTTTTCATGCACTCAGATACACTTGTCTTCTATTATAATAAGGGCAAAAGAGCTAGGTGGTTTAAAATTTTTGAAACAAAGGGTACTGAGGCTCGGGAGGCAAAAGCTCTTCATGGTGTCAGTCTGTCTAGTTATACACAAAATTCTTTTATGTCCAGCAGAGTCTTAAGATTGTACATACTCAGGATTCCTCTTTTATTTTTTAATTTTCCACACAGGGGATATTTTTCTTTTTTTTCTTCCTGCTCTACATTTTCCATAATGTTGGGTCTGCTTTACATGGGTCCCACATGCAATGCATGTGCACAAGTCCCTGATTTTAATGTACATATCACTATAAGAAGCTTTCTGTAGTTATTCAAGTCCAAATCAGTAAGAGGTATTGCATTTTAGGCTTTGTGTCAGAGACAGCTTCCCCTTTCAGGTGCTCATCTACATATGGATTCCTATGATAGGGAGAGGCTTATGACCCTGAGTGCAGCACCAGCACTTCTTCACTTTACGCTCCCTTCCAGCAGGTACAGCTGGTTGGCAGCCCCTAGCTCCCTGATCAGCTCTGTAAGAAGCAGCAGTCACTATGCTGCAAATGTGTGAGACACAGATGCTGAGAGAGGAGCATGAGATGGGAGCAAGGTCTCACACTGAGTGTCTGAGAATTAATAGAGTTGTGTAAACAAATATAAATCCAGACCTGGTCTTACATGCAAGATTTTGGGTGTGAAGAAGCTGAGGGTGTTACCAAAGTACCTGCAATTTTAAGGATTTTGTACAGGCATATATTGAGAAACCGTTCAAACTATTCACCGAGTCTTCACAGAAGTATGGCAAATGTTGTTTATTTCTATCTTTAGCACACCTTTTATAGGGTCTGACAGGGTCTGCAGGCTAAGCAAGTTACTATTGGCTAATACACATTGTTTACATTCTTTCTCCTGTACACAAGGATATTGTTTTTCTTTCATTCTCTCTGCTTCAGGAGAGTTTCAAGGACTTAGGCCTTTAATATTGTCGATTATACCAAAGGTTGGTTTGTGCAGACAGGCTTTTACTAAAATGTCATGCCCACCTTCTGTTAAAATATTCTCTACAGGCATATGCTGTGTTTTAGATCTTGTTGCTTTATTATAAAGCTTATGGACAGATGTACCCAATGTAAACCAGTTCCATTTCACTGAAGACAGTACTGGAGTTACTCCATTACTCCATTCTCTATTGACTGAAATTTAGCCTATGTAGTATTTTCTGTTTCTGTGGTGGTTCCTGGCTTCTGAATATCCCAAGAAGAGCATACTGACTGCCTTTCTGAAAAGTGGGAAGGGTCGTGGTCATGGTTGGAATACTTGAAGGGAGTGTCTGAGTGTGTTCTGAGAATGATTTACTTACAGTAGACATGAAATGCTTGAGGAAGCTCTCATAGGACTACATCTTTTTAACAGAGCAGTGCTGTTGTTCCATGGGAACATGTAGGGAAATGCATGTAGTACGTCTAGGGCAAAATAGGAGAAGTACTGGATTTTTGAGAGCACAGTATGTAATATTGTGAGATATGTAGCTTGGGATACAGAAGGAGAGGAAAGAACAGATCTGCTACTAGAGGATGGAAGTGCCAAGTTGTCAATCTTATGTCTTCCCTTTTTGGAATGCTCAGGATATGTCATGATATCCTAACCCTGAAATCATGGATGGGGTGGGTATGCTTAATGTTCAGAAATCTTGTGTCCATGTGTTTCTAACACATTTATCACCTGATTTGCTAGTACTATCATGTTTTGGCATAGCTGCAAGTGTTAGGCACCATAGCATAAGAAAAAAATAACATAAAGCTCTACCCTGGCCTTTTTCATTAGTAAGGCATATGTAATATTTGAATGGCTTTTGTATTCTACTATGGCTATAACAAAGTGTCAGCAACTTTCTGGATTAAGCCTGAAGGCTGCTGAAGTGATAAAATACTGAGATGATATGGATAGTAGGAGTCATATGTGCTAGCTAGAAGGATGACATTATCTTACCTCTATTTCAGCTTTCTGGAGCTTTTCCAGCTTTATTTTGATGGATACAGAATAGACAGTTTTCTACCCTCCTCCTCCTAGAAGTGCACCAGCATTCTTATATATTTCCTGCCACTTTTCCTGCTGACTTAGAGAGTGGGCTCTCTTCAGCATAAACAGCAGCATTACAGGGATGTCCTATTGCTCCAACATTTTGGAATGGCATCTCTCAGTATGATTCTTGCCCTTCTGTGGTTTCTATCTTTTAATTCTCTTTATTAGTGCCTTATATATTTTTTCACAGTTGTATTTGATTAGAAATCTATTTCTTAGAAATGGATTCTTGGCTTAGAAATCCATTATTGAGACCTCATCGCTCACCTTCTGGAGAGAATATTTGAATCTAGATTTGTTCTTCTATGGAAAGGTGAGAGATTGCTATAAATCAGATAATAAAGGTAGTATGGGATAAGAAGGTGCCACCCGGAAACGCAGTTGTGAGAAATGACAAGAAGTACTATGTGTTGCAAAGACCATGTTGACCAAATTGTAACTGGACAGGAGATTGTGATAAGAAGGAAAAGTATCTTCCAGAGTGTTGAAGAAAAAGACAAAATAAATGAAGTAGCTGTGGTGCTGAAGGGAGAGTGAAGACCAGTTGCAAAGATGGAGGTGTTATGGAATGAAAGCTAGGCCAAGATGATCTTTTGTCTGGGCTTTTGGAGTGAATGAATGGTGATGAAGGGAGGTTGAATAACAGATGGCTATTTCTTCTGCAGCTTATAGAGGAGGGGACAGATCTGAGATCTGTAGGAGGTATGTTTTGATACTTAGCCTTATGTCAGAAATAAAGGGGAAGCAAGATTCCTCTGACAATGAAGACTTTATGAATTTGTAATAATTTATAATAATTCCTCACTTGAAGCTGGGGAAGCAGTGAAGTTTTCCAGTGAAGAGAAAAGGCCAAGAAACAAGATGGGATGTGTCTTGCCAGATAGTAGGTAGACTGTAGCTGATGTTTAAGAGGAAACTGTTAACAAAATAAGGTAATTGAATGGAGAAAAAGATAATAATCAACAACTATGATCTGTTTAATATGTTGGCTAAGATTAGTTCCTGTAGTTGCTCACCTAGTAACAATTTATATCAGATTTAATCATGGCTCAGATAGTGTATCATACAGAAGGGTTTGTGGTATGTCTTATCTCTCTGCCCTTCTATAGGTGGTTTCTATCTTCAAACAGTACTCAAGGTTGTTCATCATTTAGGGGACCTGTCAAGGCAATTTGGGATTGCTCTTCCAGTGTTGGAGGAAAATGGCCTCTTCTTTGCCTGGTGTGCAAGACTCCCAAGTTGGGAGCACAAGGTGCTACAGGTGAGGTGGTTGGAGTAGCACCTTTTTAAGGCAGAAGGTTTTCAGGTCAGAAGTTTCCTGGCACCTTCCTCCACACTAAGTGAGTAGAAGCTTTTGGTATCACTAAATATAGCAGAGATCCTTCTGTTCTTCGTTCAGCACCAGGTAGGAGCAGCACATGGAAAGCAAGTGTCAGAAGTGCTTTTTCTGTCACTTATCATACCAGACTGCCTCCACAGCTGCTCTGCTTTGATGTTTTTTATTCTTAGGAAGTACAGACAGATGCCTTCCACCTGGCACTGTAACAGCACTAACCCAGAGCTTTTAACATCAGTTACCTTGGTGTCTGGAAACTTGATGGGAGGAAAACTTTCCAAGAACATTGCATTTTCCTAGCTACCCCTGCAAATTTACACAACTGAATTCATGCATTTGTGAGTTTTTTTTCCCTTGTGTGAAACGGAATAGTAATGCTTCTTAGGCCAGTTTTAATGCATAATTGTAGCCAGACTGAAAAGGCGCTGAAAAGATGAAGCATGTGTAGGTTATAGGCAGTATAGGAGACTTCAGTGGCAAATGTATTGTATTTGAAGAACTTGGGAGCAAATCTCTATTACCACCTCCTGTCATAGACACAGCCCTGTTCTTTTCTTAGGGAGAAGCTGATGCAAGACTCTACTGCCTTCCTGTAGACCCAGTGGTATATGCAAAAAGGCCCTGGTCAACATTTGTATATTCTATGCACTTTTACATTAAAAATACTTAAGGGGGTCTTTTAATTTTGTGGTTTCCCATCATTTGTTGATGACATAAAGGGAAAGAATGCCCACACTTAACAACCTTTGGAAAAGGATAGCAGCGTGCACAACAGTATTATGCAATAGTTTTCTAGGTGGAGGTTTGAAGAATAACTTCCCCAAAGGAAATTACAAGGGGAAAGCAAATTGCAGTTTTGCAGTTTGGAAGGTGTCCAGGGAGATCCCTGACAATCCATTAGGATTGCATTAGTGGCTGTGTTTCAGCATTACATCTTGACAAGAGAGGAGCAGCTGCATGAGTTTGTTGGCTGGTGTGAAGTTGTTGGCTTATACATTAATGATGTGGAAGAACTTTTGGATTAAAAATGCTTGACCAGATAGTAAACACAATTATGATTTGTTGTTAGGAGATGATGCAAGACACATGCTCATTCTTCACTTATTCTTTTTTCTGTATTTTATGAAAATTTCTGATAATTTGTTTAGTAGAAACATCGAGAGAATAACATCTTAGCTGGTATTTTCTTAAGCCCAGTGATGTCAGTGCAGTGTAGTTTCTGTTCTGCTTATCAGAATACTTGAGCAATGAGGCAGGACAGGGTGTGAGTGAATAACCAAATATAATGTCATGCCTTCCATTTGACTGTGGAAATAGACTGTTTATGTGAGGGAAGAGAATTGTGGAATTTTCCTCCTCTTCAACTCAGAGGAGGTAAAAGAAGCCTCATGGATGATATTCTAGCTGGTCTGCACTGATTAGCAGTAAATGCAGATCACCTCTATTGAAGTAGAAGTTAAAAATTAGTGAAAAGGAGACTGATAAACTTCTCAGTCTATTCTATGTCAGAAATCTGTGCTGTAGATTATAGAGTGAGCCACTGTTAGAGGTGGTTAAGCTCAGAGGTTTAATCTGTTACAATTTTAAAAAGGTTATTTAATTAATATTTTCCACTGGTGTTAATCCAAACTCCACTCAATTTAATGGAGTTTGGGACATTTCTGGTTTGTACTACCAAATTTGGAATAACTCACATGGCAAGAGAACAAATAAATCTAGCTTCTGATTTGCTTTTGTCTGTGGAAACCTGAACTTCTGCCAAAAAATTATGTTGATTTACTGGAGTTCCTTTGAGTTTACTCTATGTAACACATGCTCAAGCATGTGTTTCTAAGCTGCACAACCAAAGCTCAACATGATGTTAATTTTGCTTATTAAATTCTTAACCAACCTCTCAGTTCCTCCTGCCCTTTTACATAATATTTTATCAGAGATTTAAAGGTCAGCCAAGCTCTGACTTACCCTTGTTTTCTCTGTTGGGGTATATGGCAAATAGGATGCACACAAGAGAATAAAGCTGTAAGGGGAGGAGTAGATGGCACTGATGCCTCTGGAAATTCAGCCTGCCTTTGGCACAGCAGCAGAAATCCCCAGCCCACATTTTGAAGGCTGAGCCAGCAGGACTGTGTTTCAGCAGGAAGTGATCATGGAGGTGTGTGCCTGTGTGCTTTGGCACAGTCTAGCCTATGAATTGTTCCAGCCTAAGAACCTCCTCTGAACTCATTAGTATGAAAACAGAACAGAGGGGACTTTGTAGGGAGGGAGAGGGTGTGGAAGCTGGAAAAGTAGCAGTTTTGATGGCAGTTTCCTAATAACCTTTCCCACAGCTACCTTCCCATACAGGGTCTCAGCTAGAGGACTTTGGCATGAAAGACAAACCTTGGCATTGGGAGGGGGAAGGGAGGGAGGAAATGAGGGGAGGGTAGGAAATAAAGGGGTAGAAAATGGGCACTGTGCTGAAACAGCAGATTTTATTTTTATTTAGTATTATATATGCTGAAACTAGAAGCTCTGTTTGAGAGAGGTATTTGGTACCATGTATATAATCAGAATGTGGAGGTAAATTTGGTACTTGTACCAAAAATGTATCAAGGAGAGGTATAACAGCTTGAGTTCTGTTTGATGTTTTCATTTAATTGATTAGATGGTGAAATACAGAGCACACCTATTAGAAAATCATCAACGTGATCCAGAAAACTACTGGATTGCTTATGCTCTACTGTGCTATCCCTCCAGCCTCCAACCTGGGTGGTTGAAGTCCCCCAGGAGGACCAGGGTTTGTGGCTGCTAGGCTGCTCTGTTCCATCTACAGAAGGGTTTCCTGGTCAGGCAGCCTACAGCAGACTCCCCTGTAATGTCATTCGTCCCTATCCTCCCTTTAATCCTGACCCATAAGCTCTTAGTCAGCTCCTCATCCATCCCCATGTGGAACTCCGCCCATTCCTGCTGATTACAGGCATAGAGGGTACCACTGCCTCCTCATCATCCCTACCTGGCCTTCCTAAAGTGTCTTCCACTCCAACTCATTGGAGCCATCCTACCACACCTCTATGATGCCAGTGAGATCAAAGCCCTGCAGGCTTGTGCACATCTCAAACTCTTCTTGTTTATTCCCCATGCTACATGATGTATGGAGGCATTTAATAGGAACTCTGAGTTACTGGCAGCAGTGCTTGGAATTCCTTTTTGCTGCTTTCCATGTGCTCTCCTGCTGACATGTGATCCCTGTCTAGTATTTGGGCATTTATTGCTGGCACTGACTTCAAAATGGTAGGAATGGACAGATTGAGGATTCCCTTCCCCAGAAACTTTAGTTTAAAGCTTTATTCACCATCTCATCAACATGATAACTGAAGATGGCCCTTCTCTGACAGATGGGCCTGTCAACCCCAGCAGACCAGGTTTCTCAAGATTAATCCCATGGTCTAAATAGCAAACACATGGCTGTGGCACCAGTTCTGCTGCCATTAATTGATTTACCAGATTGAACTGGCCCTTTCAAACCCCTTCCCTTTGAGCAAGACAATTGATGGAAGAGCTACCTCCCCTCCAGAGTCCCTTACCACAGCTCCCAGAGCTCTGTAATCCCTTTGGATACTCCTCAGACTGCTCCTGCTCGTATCACTTGTGTCCACTTGAAACAACAGCAGTGGATAATAGTAGACCATGTGAGGCTTGGTAGTCTCTCAGTGATATCCCCAGTATGAGCCCTCTGTGATCAACACATCTCTGTAAAATGTGCCACTGGGCACATATTGATACTGTGGATATGTTAAAAGATAAGCTTAAAATAAGGTATAAAAATCATGTGAAAAAATGATGGCATTCAATGTGGACAGTTAAAACTACTTTTAATAGCAAGTCTGGTAACTCAGGACGAAAAGCCAGGTACACTTTTTCAGAGAGAAAACTAGGGATTATAGTTGAGCATGAGTGTCAAAAGTCATGAAGGTTTTGAGGGTTTTTATAAAAATAAAAGGTTATATGGAATATATAAATTCATATTTATAAAATAAAAGGCTATATGGAATATGTCATTATATATATATATATATATATATATATATATATATATATATAGTCTATAATATACAATCAAAAGAGCAGTCTGGAAGATGCATGAAATAAATAATTAATAAGTAATAATGCATGAAATAAATAATTGCACTCAGCTTTGAGGTCTCAGCTGGAACACTGTCCTCACTTTTGAACAGTGAAATTCAAGAAAGATGTACTTTGACTGGGTAAAGGCCAGAAGTCAATTAGAAGAGGAATGAGAGATCCAGATGACATTTTCTCTAAGAAAGACTAAAAGAGATGGGTTTATTTAGCCTCAAAAGAGGAGGCTGAGACAGAACATTACAACAGTCTTTAACAGCCTCAAAAACTGTTATCAAGAGGAAGGAAAAAAAGTCTGCTCACCACATTAGTGGTTGATAGGGCCGGAAGTAATAGGCTTAAATTGCAGCAGCAGGGATTTAGACATGAGCCTGACAATTCAGTTTTCATCCCCTTGAGTCATTTAAATTTACTCATAAGGGCATGCAACTCACCTTAACAGAAAAAGCTGTGATGATAGACAGCTGTTTTACATTATTGTTCTCATACGTCCATCCATATCCATGGAATGTCCTTCTAGCTCTAACTGTATTATAGCCCTGCACATGAGAGTGCATGTCTGAGTCTTGATCTCTCACTCTCTCTAAACACCTGTGTGCATTGTTACATGAAGAGGTATTGGTTTTCCTTATTCTTTCCCTTTCTCTTTGGCCCAGCAGATTATTGTCTCATGCATGCAGTTTGCCTGTGAAGGACAGAAAAATGAACTTCAGGTGCAGTTTCAAGTAGCTTGTGAGAGGGGATTGTCACAACAGGCCTTGCTGGTTATGTGTACTTGTGTGCTGTCAAGTCACAGAGAACTTTGGGAAGTAGGAGAGGGACAGGATTTAGGTCTTCTCCAGGAAACAAGGAAGCAATTAACCAATGATTAAGAAGGGGGAAAGAAAGCAGTACAATGAGGGATACATTTGTAGGTGAAAGGGAGCCCTGTTAGTTGACTTTTTGTGTGAAGAATTTCTCTACCAAAAAGCAGTGTCCTTGATGGATGACAGTCTTACACTGTTGCTAAACCTTGAGAATGACTAACTTCTGTGTTGGCAGGGTAGAGGAGAAACATCTTTTAGTATGTAAAAGTCAGGTGCTTTCTGTCTTGTAATGTTATGACTGAGAATCAAGAGATTTGGGCCCCTAGTACTGAAGCGGTTTTAAAGCTGCAACTTTTTGAAAAAGTTAGGAGGAAAAAAGAGTGTAATGGGAATCACAGCCTTTTGTTTGTCTGCTTCTCTGCCTTACAGTCAGATCCATAGCAGTAGCTGAAATGTAAGCATCGCTTCCTCTGCCAACAGGCTGTGTTAGAAATTCATGTGTACACAATGATTTCCTAATTCTAATGAAATGTAATGATAAAACATTGTGGGTATGCCTTAGTGTATATAGTTCTTGTGTATGTAAGGTGTGAGTGTCATACATATCTGCACATACACATACTATGTGTATGCAAATACATGGAACCCAATGATGTTTTACTATGATGAACCTAATTCTTACCAGTTGTAAAACTGATCAAAATGTTACTCCCATGCCTCTCACAGTGTGCTGCTTGTGTGCTTTACAAAGGCTGCTTTTAATTCAAAGGGTTAAGATGAGATAGAAGAGCTTGAGGGGAGGGACTGGCTTGTTTTGGGGTTCATTTTGCTTTGTCTTCATGGGTTATCTGTGGACTTAGCACATATATCAGGTGCCTCAGTGGGAGTTTTCAACCAATGTGTTTCACCCATGAAGATGTGCTGGCTGTATGGGTGATAATGCTGTTCACTGATCAAAAACTTTTGCCCTGTTCATTGCTTCAGTTTGTACTCAAGTGTAGGTAGTTTGTCCAGTCAAATGAACCCCATTTACTGACATTCCAGACAGGCAGTCTTTCAGAATGCCTCACTGGCCTCCTCAGCATTGGAAATGAACAATTTCCAGCAGGATTACTGTTACATGTTGGCCTGGGGAGCTGGAATGAACAAAACAGTGGAAGGAAATCTATAGGGGAACACGCCTATACTGTCCCCTGGAGGTAGACACAGTGATTAAATAGGGAAGGTTTATCTCTTCTATTTGAATGATTCATAAGTTCTTTGCAAAGAGACTGAGTAAGATTGTTTTGGTTCCTTACTTTATTCATTCACTGCACTTATCTCTGAAGCAGCTTTTTGGACAATGGTCACTGGACTTATGATGAAAGCATTTCTGCTATTCCCTTTTTGGTGGGCATAGCTTGAATGTGAGCCCCCAGAGTAATCTGCTTGTTATTTGTTAATGGAATCCGGCATAGGCAACATAAACAGAAATGTAAATATCCCTGGGGCTTTTGTTAATGTGAAAAGGTAGCTTTCAGTCCCACATTAGCAATATGGTCCTATTTGGTCCATTTTTTAAAGTGGCAATAAGTTACGCTGGATAGAGTTCTCTATTCTAAAAGCTTGTAGTGTGCTGCTGACAACCTTGTCCCTGATCTCTTTCCACTGCTTCTCTTTCTTCTAAAGTCCCTGGCATGTCAGTGCCTTTTATCTCATGTTTGCTTGAGTTGCATTTCAGCATTGATTAACCCACCATCAACAATCCCCTTGAAGTAATTACACATGAACATGAATCTTCTCTGGGGCCTGCCAGCGGATGCTGGATAGGAACCCATGGGGTATCATAGTCATTGTTTACTTTGTACAAGATTTAGACAAACTTATTCAGAGCATAAGGCCATCAGCTGTGCTAAGGCACTTGGGAGCATTGGTGGAACTGGCATGTGGCTTCTTTGGAGACATGGTGACAGACATCTATATAAATGACCTTGAGAAACCTGAAGTAATAGGTATCATACTGTACAGGGAATTTATACTGGCAGCAGTGCATTATAATTGATTTTGTAACTTGGGTGGATTTGGTGCTGTTAAGAGACTGAGAGAGAATGATTGATGAGGTGTGTGAACCCAATTTTCTCTGAGCCTGAGAGAATTACATCCTGTCAGTGGCTGATCTGTTCCCAAGGGAAAGTTTCTTGAGCTCTCTCTCACTCAAGTGAATCTTGCAAGCAAGTTATTAAAATAAATAATCTTCAAATTGTGAAGCCTGTCCTAGAGTGCAAAGGCATCTGAAAATAATTCCCACTGTCTCAGTTTTCCTTATTGGATGACTCACAAAGAATAAAGGCAATGCTGGTATGATGCAACAAGCTGCACAAAAAATATTGCAAATAGCATTGTTATCATCATCTTGAAAGAGACATTAACTCACTTCCAACACAAAATCAGCCAGGCTGTTTAAGGTAGGGAATTGGGGTATGTTTGACCATCTACAGAGCTGTCTCTGTGGCTTTGTATTTTGCAGGGTTTCTTATATAGCCTTCTGAGACTTTGGTGCTGGTCACAGGTCAAATAACTACTGCCCTCATCTGTTCTGGAAGTTCTAAAGTTTCCATTTTGAGTTTAACAAAGAGGAGTAGAGTTTCTGGGGAGTTTTGCCAGTTTGTGCTGTCTGAAGATCTGGTTCCCAAGGAGCCTGTTAATGCCAAGACTTGGCTTTCATTTTGCTTGAGTACACATCTGCTGTTAAAGAACCAATCAATGCAATAGAGCTGTAATCAGACAGTCAAAATAGGCATCTCTGCACAGTCAAGTGTTGAAGCCTATTTGCCTATGTGTTATGTCTTAGTGTTGGACTATGTCATGTAAAATGAAGATTGATTTCATGTCAAAGCTATTCCATTTGAGGATCATAAAAGCATTAAATTTTTAAATAATGCTTTAATTGTTGTCTAAATATGTTTGTAGGCAGAAATAAAGTCTAAAAAAAAACAGAACATGCTTTTATATATCATTAGCATCTCTCAGTCATAAAAATAGAAATTAAATGTGAAACACAGGCCTGAGGAGGAGACAGGATATTCTCCCAAGATCCCTCTAAGTAAGAGAAACTGTGACCTACAGGTAAAAATTAAAAGTGTAATGCAACTCTCTGTAGCTGAAATTATGAGAACTTGATGAAATAAGACCATTATCCAACTGAACCTAAGAAAATAAGCAAAATGTCCTTTTCCTTCTGGCAAAATATTTGTTATGCCCATATTAATCAAGTTATTGCCTGCAGTAAACATATCATATAAGGATTCTGGTTTTCATAATGCTGGAAATGCTGTGCATGATTCATTAAATATTTATGAGGACAAAACAAAACAGTAACAACAACAACAACAAAACAACCCACCAGCCTGTAAAGGTTGGTTGATTATTTTGGCTTGTTGGTTTTTGTATTTTAGAAAATAAAGCAGCTGTCTTACCTTAAGTCACTGTGAAACTCCCCAGGACCAGTAAGTTCAGCAAACAATGGACCTGGGACAAATAGAATGAGAAAGTGAAACTGAGGATATCTCCTCCCATGAGTTAACTGAACATTCCTGAGAACGAAGTCTGGGGCTCTTGGCCTCCATGTTTCTGACTTCAAATCAGGGAATGCTGGAGACGAGAAGCTGTGGTTCTCTGTGTACTTACGGCCTTGAGGTTTCTGCTTTAGGGAGGCAGGCATGTTGGTAGGAAGGGTTCTCCTTTAGTGGGTCTCTCTCCAAGTGAACCACTCTTCTACATGACCAAAATCTTATTTTTTCTCTTTATTAATATCATTTTGTGTCACTAAAGAAACTACTGCCCAGTCTAGGTGAGAAATGCTTTTCTGAAGCTTTGAGTATCATTACTGAGCTGATGGCTGCTTATCAACTCCAGCATGAAATCCAGCTATCATGCTTTGATGAACATTCCCAAAAACAGGGGACCCAATGTGATTTTAAATCCTGCAAAATACTGGATTTATGTTTCCTACCCATTCCTCCTTCTTGTTCTGTTTCTTTTTCTCTCTTTCTTATTTCCTTGGGCTGTAGCCATTTTGAATGGAGGCCAACTTCTCTTTTGGCCTGAGAACTGAACTGGAAGTATTTCAACATCAAATCCAGTTTCAGTTCTTTTTAAATGTTTTGTCATTGAAATTCAATCTATATAAGTAAATAAAATGCCTACAAGAAAGTGAAATTAACTGAATTAACTACCACTAGATAAAATAAAATAGGAAATGAATGAAGGAAAGACATGTAGGCACTATTAACTGGGCATGCTTTACATCTTCCTCAGTCCAGCCTGGCAAATATCCTTTTAATCTGTTTTTCATGCAACTTCAAGCATTTTTAAGAGCCAGGAGGCTGAGTTCCATTGAGCAGGATCACACTGGTATGAATTGCTGGAACTAAGCTACCCTTCCAAGGTGTAGAAGGGGACTTACTATGCTTCTGTGGGGAAACTTGCACAAATGCCGTAGGAAGGGAGGTTTTCCTGCTTTATGCTGACTGACCCTTTTTTTTCTTGCCCTTTACATTTGCTCTCTGGGCATTCAGTCACATTGGCTTCCTTTGTCTGGCTCCAACCCCAGTCTTGATGATTGCATTCAGTTTGTAGTTCTTCCCCTTTCCTGTCAAATTTGGCAATTCTCTTTTCAATAGCCACTTGCTATCACTGAGCTAACTCTACAGTCTGAATTTCTATATGCTGACAGATCTGCTTCTGTCATTGGGTCAGAATGACCTCTTCATGAACTGAATTACTCTCCTGAAATTTATTCTTTCTGTTGTTCCTCCTGCTTCCCTCCAAGGCAGCATGTTTCCTTGTGTAATCTGTTAGGATCCTGAGCCAGAATATAAAAATAGCCTGCTTAATTCAGGGTCTTCTTTCTTAGTTAGATCCATGGCTTTCCTGTGCAGTGACAGTGATCTTTTGTTCATCTTTTATAGGATGGGAATAGGAGAGGTAAAATTACTTGGAGAGTTCCAAAAGAAGGTCTCATGTCCCTTGTATTTTGCAGGGGTTCCTTGGGTTTTTTTAATAGGGTGAGTTTTGATTGATGGTGTAGGTAGGTAGATGAGGACGTGCAGGTCTCTTGAATTCTCCCCACTCCTTTCTTCTTCTCAGCGAAGGAGCATACTTGCTGAACACTAACTTCAGGAGAGGAAGTTGAGGAGCTTGGCTGCTGCTTTGCATTCTGGAGATGTTTCTTTCCCTCATGAATGTTCATGATTGCTTCTTGCCCATCTGACCTGGGCGCTGGAACCCAACATTTTACCTCCTAACAAACACTAACTTTTAAAATTAAAGATAAGGGAATTTTCATGTGCTATTTTCCAGGCAGGTGTGTTTGGGTCTGCCTCTGGTGATCCCCTTATGCCTGGAAACCCTGAACAGTTTCCTTGTTACTATGCTAGTGTTACTATACTGAGCTAATATGATGACTTCTAAAGTTCTTTTGGCTTCCTTTACCCTCCTGAGTCACAGGATACACTATTTTCCCTCTGGATCTTCCATCCTTTCAAACTAACATTCTACGCCTCTGTCCTGAAAAGCATGTCATGATGCAAAATTATGTGACTGGAAGTTGCATATTATTATTGTCTCACTGAAAGCAGATATACCTTTATATCCTTCAATACTGCCATTATCCAGGGCAGTGTCTAGAAGCTACAGTGTCAGAATCCTGTCCTCAGGGTGGTTTTAGTCAATAGATCGAGTCATTCTTTTGATGATATTGTTACCTTGACCTGTATTGGTTGAGATCTTCATTTAGTTTATCTTCTGTGCAGAGCTTCTGCTGCTTGTCTGATCTTCCAGCAAACTCCAGAAAAAGCACTATGGATTAGAAAGCCAAATTAGCTGCACTGTAATTAAAAAAAAAAGAAAAAGAAAAAGAGCATTCATTAGGCAGGTCAATAAAATAATCATATTTTTTGGTAAGAATTCCATTGAGCCCAAACAACTCGTGTATATGTATATCCTGGCTTCTACGGTGGTTCTTCCAAACCTGACATTTCTGATTCTGTATCTGCCCCTCCTTTCCCTTCCACATGCTTGACCTTTAACAGTATTCGTTTGCTGGTCTTAAGATCTTACATGTAATTTCTCTCCCTCTTCCCCCAAGAATGTGATCCCAGCCTGAGTTTTCTAATTGTGTATAGCAAGGATAAAACTCCTTACCTTGCTTGGCTGCCCCCTTGTTTGGAAGCTCACACTAAACATTTCCACATGGTTTGCGCTCTTTTTGCATGGCTAATTTCTTTTTCCCCCTTTAAACTTTTTCTTTTCTAAAATAACCCTCCAGCTTCTTCTACCTTGGGCTGCTGGCACTGACCTCACCTTGTTACTGTTTGCATTTCTTTTGTACCTTTTTGCAACTTAAATCTCTTTGGGCTTTTAAATCTGTCAACAGCCTATACCAGGCTCAGTATGCAATTTTGCTCACTGTTTTCACAAGTTTCCCAGCCCTGAATGCTTTCCAAATGAGCCATTGTTGGGCTGAGTTAAAGAGGTATTGTCTCTGCTTGCACAAGGTTAGTGTGAGTGCCAGAATCTGTGTGTAAAGCATTTTAGTGCCACGATGTCATCTTGATATTAGACCCCTGGACACTTCCTTCTCCAAATATTTCAAATACATATGGAAAAAACTCAAACCCCTGCCAAAATGGATTCACTGAAACAGTACTGGAAGATTTTCTTTCTATTACTGAAACTCTAATTTAGACATCTTCATCAGTCCCTGCTCATGCAGTCTGCTTGCCCTGAAGACCATTCTTTTTTGTTTAATTCTCTTTATTCGCACCTAAAACTGGCAGCTTTGTTTGGAGACCTGTTCTGGTCAGAATTAACTGAATTAACACAGAGGAAGTAGCAATCTCTTATTTTATAGTTTTAGAGACGTTGTAAGAGACAGTCTGAAGATTCCCTCATCTGCCTCACGACCATCGCAAGAACAGAGACTAAGACCCTAAAGACCCCAGTGGACTTTGTGCAGGGGTTCTGGCCTGGTTGAGGTGGATGCTTGCTAAGTGGTTGTTTGAAGGTGTGCTCAACCTACACCACAGTAGTGATTGTTTGCAGGTGTTTGCTGTGCTGACACAGTATGCTGCCTTCATTCCTACTGCTGAGCAGGTACTGGTGAGCCTGTTCTGTACCTCGTACCTGCTTCACAGAGCAATGGGTCTTATCACAATGGCCTGTGAATCTCCCCACCTCTTGGCCAACTGCCCCTCGCTTTGAAACCGACTATAAAAGTGACTTTCTAAGTTACGTTCTTTGAGAGAGATCTCATGGAAGAAGACACCGGCACACCCATCTCGTCCGTTGGTAGCTATAACCCCCCTTTTTCTCTTTTTACTTTATTCCTCACTACCTCTCTCTCTCTCTCTCTTTCTCTCCTTCTCATCTATTGCATAACCCATGATGCTGGCACTAAAATAAAGATGCATTATTGCTGTTGTGATTTAAACTGAAATCCCTTGGTGTCCTTTTTGCACTCTGAGATCAAGCAAACCTCTCACGACTCCTGCTTGTGTTAGTGGATCATGACAGACGTGCATTGGAAAAGAGTCTGTTGTTATTCACCCTTTACAGAGGAGTAGCTGAAGCTGTGAAATCTGGTGGTCAGTTCCAGATCATAGCATTATCCTTTATTTTACTATTGTAAGCTTGACTCAGCTCTAAGTGGGTATGTTCTACTGAGCTCACTTTTCTTAAGAGACTGAATATGCTGCTCTGATCAACCCAATGTTACACTGTGGAGTTAAGTCCTTTATGTCTGAAATGTCTTTTATGGGGATTGTGCGGTTTAGAGAACAAACATCTGGAAAAACTTTTCAACCTGTAGGTTGCTGATGACATGACGACTGTCTCATGACCTTTGCTTGAAAGATAGAGAAATTGAATTATTTGCTTTCTATGGAAGAGCAATTTGGTATTGCCAAAAAAAAAAGGCAAAAAAGATCAAACTGATGAAACTGATGAAAGTGTCAAACTTTCAGCCTTTCTCTAAGTGTCATAAGGAATGTCTGTGTCACATAATCCAGTGGTTTGAGTTTTTCACTTCATCCCTTTCATATAATCCTTCCCATCCTTCACTGATCATTAGTATTCGAAGTTTGACACATGGGAGATGTTCAGACTGCCTCTCCTCATAGGCTATGCTCTGACAGGGAGAACTCAAGGGAGCAAGGAAATCATCACAAAACCAATAATCTTTGGAGTCTTCGGGTGCCACTAAGTCCTCTTGATTGAAGACTAATCAGACATGCCTGGTCCAGAAACCTCTCAACTTACGAGAAGATATCAGTGCAGCTATTGACTGGGTTTTTTTCTGTTTTTCTTTTTCTCAATCTCCAGGATGAATTGGATCTCACGGACAAGAACAGAGAGGCTATGTTTGCACTCCCTCCAGAGAAGAAATGGCAGATTTACTGCAGCAAAAAGAAGGTACTACTGTTGTCCTCATTGGAGGAGCTCACCAATAAATCCTGTGTGCATGTTCATAACTGCATCTTGATTTGAGCTGTTTATCTACTGTTTAGTCAAGAACATGAATAAGTGATGGAAGGAATTTTATCAGCATGGGTACGACAAAATTTTCTGATAAGTAATGTATGCACTTGTGATTTCTGAAGAGGATCTTAACATCTTTAAATAGTACACTGTCCCAGTTTTAATTATTTATGTGTTTGGTTTTTTGGTTTTTTTTTTTATTGTTTGTGGTTTTGTGGCTTTGGGTGGGTAGGGGGATGTTTGTTTGCTTTTCTTTGAGCTGAAATGCATTAAGGAACTTTTAAAAACTTTTGTAGGTTGCTTAAAATAGAAAAAGTATTGCTGAAGTCTTTCAGAATGTCTTCAAATATCTCTAAAGTATGCAACAATAGAGATGTCTTAAAACTTGGTAGTTCAAGAGTTTGTAGGAAATGTTCTACAGTGCACTGGAAAGCGAGGAGCATTTACCCATGTCACTTTCCATGTAACACTTCTTCCTTCAAGGTCTTCAAATTTCCGACAAACCAGTAAAGGGGCAATATATCAGAGGCTGATCAATCACACTAATATTTTTCACTGGCAGAATGATGGCCAAGTGAATGGGTAAGTTACATCATTGCTGTGAAACTTCTAAACAAGAAATTTCTGCAGTAATGTGGCATTGGAAAGGTTTTGCTCCTCTAGGAAACACACGGTCAGAAATTAAGATAACCTCAATAATATGTATTTATTAGCATGTTAGAAGGAAGAAGGTGTGGTGAGTTTGTTGGTTAATTTTATTTCCCAAGTGTGCAAGTCATGCTATGAGTGCATCAGTCTTTAAACATAAGTCTCCATAACAGAGGGTGGAAGAGTAGGTTTAGACTTCAGTACTAAACCTGGCAGATTTAAATCCTTCTCATGGTCCTTCTGGGGGCTGTGTTTGCTGCCTTTTTTCCTCCAAGTCAGGGCAGTGACCTTCCTTACTGTGTAATTAAAGAAAACTAGTCCAATCAGGGTGTTTTGCCTTGAGGGTGTTTTTGTTGGTTGGTTGGGTTTTTTTAAACTTCATACAAGGAAGTTAATAGAAATCAATTAATTACAGTGGCTCTGAGCTAGCAGTAGCTCAGAGCTAGCAATAGTCCACAAGAGCAATCTAGGCTCCATTATCTTCAGTTCTATCTCCATTCCGTTTTTCCTGCTGGTACATAGCACTTGCAAGTGGAGGGAAGGTGCAGGCTGATGTGATTAATGTCTGCTTTACATTTTTCCTGGCCAGCTCAGCTGGGTTTTTCAGCTCTGCTGGGAGAGGATTTATTTGTAGCTGTCTTAGAGATATCTCACCTCCTGGACAGTCAGCCTTGGCTGGAAGATTTGTGCTTTAATGTATTTAATATCTTGGTTGGATTCATTCATTACATTGGGAATTTTGCTTTTGTTGGGGTTTTTTGTTTGTTTTTCCCTCTGTTCTACAGCAGTGGATTTGATATAAGAATCTTAAAGACTTCCAAAGTTAAAGAAGATGCATACTGGAAAATCTCATAATGCATTTATAATGCAACTTTAGTTAGCTGAATTCCAGCTATGCAAAATGATGTGCTTAGTAGGATGGGATACCATTGCCAGATGTCTATTTATTACATTGTAGATACTTTCAATTACTTGAAACCTTAATTGTCCAGTGTTATTCATTGTTTCCTTCATAGGCAGTCAGATGATTGGTGATGACATCTCTCTCTAGCCTACTACCTAATCCACCGATCATCATTGTTTTGCAGTGACAGAGAAGCCTGTTCCAGGCTTTGCTTTAAAGCAAAGCCCCCTTTTCCCTGAAGAATTTGCAATCTAAATGTAGCCACAAAGGGTCTGATTTCTCACTTGGCAGAACACTTTCAGCTACCCAGGACAAGTCCCCAGAGGGCTGTCTTGATGTTGTTGGGTTCTTGGAGCTTCCTGGCAAACAGGGGTCCTATGCCTTGAGATACAGCAAATGAAAACACCGCAGACTAGAAGGTCAAGAAATGCAAACTGAGGCAACTGTTCAAAATTGTTGATATCAAGTGCCTTTTCTAGTCTAAAATAATGGAAAGTCAGAACTGCCTGATTTGATGTAAAGGTGGTGAGATTAGTGGGCTGACTTAAGAAAAAAAATGTCACTTGCATAAATGAAGTTTAGTCACTGTTGTAGGCACACATCTTGGCAGTCAGATGTTAAATGCAATCTTCTATGGTATTTGATTCCAACATGGTGGCAGAAACCTACTGTTGTATTAAAAACCCATTCCACCTGTTCCTGATATCAAGCCTTTCTGATGAAATGGAGGAAGACAGGTAGGTCTGTGCACTGAAAGTTGTCAGTCAACAGTCCACAGTAATCAAAGGAGGCTGAATTCTGAACTGAAATTTCATGATTGTGAATGATTCCTACAGAGTACCATTCATACAGTATTGCACACCCATGCTTGCTTTGGTCACTTCTGGCTATTCTGGGTTCATATCTGAAACTGTTAGTATTAAAAACAAATCACCAATTATTTGACCTAAAAGAGTAGCTCTAGTTAGCAGCTCTATCAGAGACTTTGCTCTCATTTGTGGAATAGCTATTTGCAAGGAATAAAGGATAGTCTGCTGAAAAATGTCTTTTCAATCTCAGCTGTTCTCTACCTTGACATTAATCAGCACAGGATGGACAATGAGAAATGCAGTTGGCTTGATTTGCATCAGAGGAATCCCTGATTAGTCACCACTGATGGCACCCTGACCCTCTACCCAAACCACCAGTACATGTTCTAGATTGCCTCTTCCTCTGTAGAAGGAGTTTTCACTTCCTGATTTTGTTAAGTAAAGCCATATGTATGTAGAAAATAAAAATTATAACATCCTCCGTGAGTTCAGGTACTTTATTCTGGTTTTGTTTAGAATAATTTTCATGTCTCACCATAAGCTGAAACTTGAACTTAGATAAAACACCTCTATAACTCCTCTCTCTAGATTTCCTGCCAGATATTAGTTTTGCAGGAATTAAATCAAGCACTAGACCAAAATTTCAAATGTATTTATTTGCAAATTTCCAGTGTCAAAGTTTAGAAAACCAGTGTTCTTCGGTGCTGTCTTACCAGGATCTTATACTAACACACATAGTCTCATTAAATACCAATCAAATAATTATATGGAAAGAAAAATATTTCTCATCTATAAACAAGCTCATATCGGGATCCCAAAAAGTGTAGAAAATGCAGGTATTTCACTGCTTCAGCACACATTGCTTTGGATGCAGCCTGTTTCTAAGAATGAGGCCTCATTGTGCAGGCCATAGCTTATTGCCTTCTGAACAACCTTACAAGCTGTTAGACTTACTGCTATTGGAAAGCAAGTCGTTTTCTTTTTATGGCCTTCCCTGCCTCCAGAGATTAATTTGTAGGCCTTTGGCTGAGCAGATTTTAGTAGCAAGCACACATATTTTGCACAGTTAAACAAGTTTTGGGGTTTTTTTTCATTTCTGTCTCTCTTTGAAGAAAAAAATTCATAGCAAATCTTTTTCTAAAGTAGTCAGAGTGAACTAGCTGGATCATATAGCTTCTTTTCAATCAAACAAAAAATACCTAACAAAAATCTCAGTCTTTCAATCCTAATAATATGTTGAGATCTCCAAAATATCTCAGTGTTGTACTCATGTGATTTTAGTGGTATCCTAGAATAGTTGTTTTGAGTTAATTGTGCTTTGTCTACTCAAGTGAAATTATTTAAACTCAAGTAACAAGGTAATGAGCAGCACACTGAAACTTTCTGGAAGTAGACTCTCATGGCATCTGAGAAAAAGTACACACTTATAATCTGTAAACTTATTCTGCTTTTTCTATTACAGGAAAGAGATTCTCCACAGTAGCAAAATAGGATATGAAAATTCAGAGGAAAATTTATGTGAACCATAGCGTGTAACAGCCAACATGCAGAAAATAAAAGAATATCTTTCATGACACCATCCTCTGCAATTATTTTTAAAATAGTTATTAATTATGTTTTTCATCTACCTGATGAATAAAAAAACCTAATAAACTGGATATGAAAGTAGGAGTCAGGAAATTCCTTGGTTCCAAAAAGTCTTTGATTTAAATTGTTTTATGCTTTCAAATAAATGAGTGTCACTGTTATATTTATGCATAAATGCATTTCTCTCTACCTGAAGGAAGGAATAGGTAGTTAGGAAACTTTTCAGAAATATTTTGGCCATGCCATCGTCTTACACATTTTCCCTGAACTTTTTACACATGCCTTAGCTGAATACAGAATTCCTTTTTTTTTCCTCTTTCCCTTTCCTTTTTTTTAAGATACATGCTCAAATATATCTGAATCTTTCTGAGCTTTCCAGATCAAGCACTGTTCATTCTTTTTCTTTACTGCACTTATCTGTCTTCTATGATAGTCTTGTGGTGAAGTTTCTGGGTTTGCGTGAGCTCACTGTAAGGATCAGAAAGGACAGAGAAGAAGGCACTTTTGTGCATTACACAATCATTAAGGAGTTGAGGTCCTTTGGACCATGGTCACAGGTGGGTGCTTAACCTCTAAGGCTGTAGTCCACGTGCAGAGTGCCCCGGATGTCCTCCTAGAAATTTATACCTCTCTCTCAAAGAAGCAGCATCGCTTTGCATTCAGTTCTCTTTTCCTAACCAAAGTGATCCTCCCTTAGCTCCTCAAAGTAATCCAAGTTAGCTCTGTCAATGGAGGGGTTCAGGGAGATCCTTCATGACCAAGAAAAAGACCAAAAAGTGCTGCTTCTCCCCCCGGAGTAACGGAGGATGTTTATTCTGGCTGGTTTCCAGGGGAAAAAGAGACCGGGTTTCTCCTTCCCAGGCTTTTTCAAACCTTGGGAGAGGGGCGGGGGGACATATAACACCAACCAATGGGATAACGTTTCAGGGACAGGGAGGGGAGGGGAAAACACGTCACAGCTGCAGGGAGGGTCTACAGAGAAACCAGGTAACTCCCAGAATTATGCATGACCACA
>NC_031770.1:29270929-29272163 GCF_001522545.3 Parus major
CTCATCTTCTAGGAGGGCACTTATGGCATTAGATGTTAAATTCGCTTGCTTTACTACATAGCATTCTAGGTGTCCCAATTCACCTAGGGCTTTGGCTGCAGCTACCCAAGGAAGGAAAATGGATGCAGCAATTATTTTTGATTTGGACCAATGGAAAATCTCTGAGTCACAATTTTCATCTAACTTTGTAGCACTTCTCTTTTGAATTTTTTTGGTCAAATTGTTTTTATGGGTCCACTCGCCAATTAATGTTTGATTGGGCACTAACAGTGATAGACGCCCTATGGTATACGGCCCTCCAAGGAGACAGGATGGAATTCCTGCCCATGCACGGTCCCCACAAATGAGGAACAGTCCTTTGGGGAGGCTTTTGGGATGTGTATTCACTGAGGAGTGCACCTTGATGTAGCTTAGTACACGGCACCACCTTTTTTCTGTGAACTCTTCTCGATGTTGTACTATATGGTGGAATGTTTCTTTATGAGTTGGAGGACTGACCCTAAAGTGTACACAGTATAATGCTGGAGAGGAACCCAGTAGCTCTAATGCCTGGGGTTCCTGGGTTGCCTTAGAAAAATGGGGTAGCCACTCTTCTACTGGGTTTCTTAACTCTGCTTCTACATGAGTGCTGTGTAGTTTATTATCTGCCTCAGGAGTCAGTGTACTAAAGCTGTGTGTGAATTCATCATGCTGCAAGGGAATTCCTACCAGGCAGGTAGACATAGGATTTTTTTGCTGCTGCAGTCAATAGACATATGTTTTCCTGTTGGAGTGTTTGTGCCAGGGTCACCCAGATGTTCTGGCGTGGCTGTGGGACGATCCAGGCTGCTGTCAGGCTGCTCAGTGCGAGCAGGATGACAGCAGGCTTAAGGCTCATCATGGATTTGAGTAAGAAAAAGGAAACAGACATTCTTTAAAACATATTCACAGTTACAGTATACAGGTCAGAGGCTAGAGAGGTTTCTTCTTGCTCTCTTCAGCAGCATCTTCTCTTGGAAGCGACAGCCACTTGCTTCTCTCCTCTTCTTGCTGGTGCTGGATTCTTTGGAACAAAAGGTTTTACCCATTTCTGCAAAATCCATCGGGGGCCTGAAGGGGTGGATACACACGAATAACCTCGCCCCCAGGTGACAAGTTCATAGGGACCCTTGGTTTGCCAAGTTTCAGGGTCCCTGATTAAAACCAGTGAATGCTGTGACAATTTAAACTGATCACCACTGTTAAAATGCCGAGT
>NC_031770.1:29272668-29273455 GCF_001522545.3 Parus major
GGGATGTGAGTGATATCTGTTTGCCACACCTCACAGCTCTTAAGGCCTCGGGGATTAACCCTGATGCCTAATGATGGCACTGCCTGGAGCTGACAATTGGGACAGGTAGCCACAATGGCTTTAGCCTGATCCCGTGTCAGCTGGAACTGACGAATCAGTCCTGGCACATTTTGATGGTATTGCTGGTGACTTATTTTTGCCTGCTGAAACACATCAGGGAGACATACCTTTTCGGCTGGGGCAGCAAGGGAATCGGCCTTCCGGTTCCCCTCAACGATTTCACCTGGCAACGGGGTATGCGCCCTTATATGCATCACATAGAAAGGTTGTTCTCTATTCGAGACCAAGTAAATAAGTTTTGAAAGCAATCTAAAGAGATGCTCGTTCTCAATGTCTTTGAGAACTGCCTATTCCACTCTGGACACCACTCCTGCTACGTAGGCTGAGTCTGTAACTAAATTAATTGGTTCTGAAAATTTCTCAAAGGCTCTCACGACCGCAGCTAGTTCAGCTATCTGGGGTGACCCCTCTACAAACTCAACATCAGCTTCCCAAAGCTGAGTCTGTGGATTTCTCCAAGTCATCACCGACTCGCGGGATGTCCCAGATGCATCAGTGAACACTGTGAGCGCTTTGAGTGGCCTTTGGCTCCTTTTCTCACAAGGAATGAGATGGAATTTCTCATGAAACAATTTGTGTGATGGTGCATGAACTGAAATTTGCCCACTATAGCTGTCCAGAGCTAACTGGAGGTTAGCATTGCTCTGCAGCAGATGCTCAAATATCT
>NC_031770.1:29274950-29300644 GCF_001522545.3 Parus major
TTCTGTTGAAACAGGGATTACCTGGGCTATTACTTGCCCTTTATCTATATAGAAAGGTGGTTGGGGGCACCTAGCTATTAGAATGAGGTGTGTTAGGTCTCCCGTGATTGTCATGGGAGCCACCTCAATCTCTATTGGTGTGTGTGCTGTGTCTCCAATAACAAAATACCTACTATCCAGTCTAGCCAGGTCCTGTGAATTATCCTGCAAATCTACTCCCACGATGGTCCAGCGGTCAGATCTGAAACAAAAAGCTTTAGAAGTTACAAGTCTGAATCGCTTTTGCGGTTGCCAGACCTTTTTAAGCAAACATTTTTCACAATTATATTTTTGCAGTTTTTCACCCCCCTACCCCCTTTTTATTAAAGGACAGAGATTTGTTTCCACTTCATTTATGTCTGCACGCTGAGTGGATAAGCGCTGAGGTTTAAGTTTTTTGGCAAGCTGGTATCTGTGTGTTTCTGTTGTTTTAAAGGACAGTTTTTTGCAAAGTGTCCCGGTTTTCTGCAATAAAAACAAATTCGCTGTTGCTGGTCAGACATCATCTGTTCATTCCTTGTCTCAGATGAAACTGCAGCAACAGGTCTTGGGGTGGTCCAGGGAGGTCTCCTTTCCTGCGAAAACATCTCTGCTTTCCTTGCACAGGCTGCTGACATCTGTGCGAGGGTAGGAGGAGGGTCCAATGGCAAACCTAGAATAATTCTACAGCAAGATTCATTAGCATTTCTCTGAGCAAGTTCTTTGACTAACTCTGCCTGTACCACAGGATCTTCTACCTGACGGGAGACTTGTTCTCTTAATCGGTCTAAGAATTGCAGGAATCCTTCTGAGGGCATTTGTTTTACATTAATATAACTGCCCTTAGTGTTAGCTGTAGGTAGCTGGGTGAAAGCCTTTTCTGCAGCTGTAGTGATTTTATCTATCACAGCTTTTGGCAATGCCCTAGTTTGGTCCTCAGGTTTTTCCCATACTCCTTCACCACATAAATGCTCTAATGTAATAGGATTATTTAATAAATCTACATATTGGTGATTAGTTTTTAATAATTCCACCAGTATGTTTTTTTGGAAATCGTTTCCATGTGTTTTCCCATAATTCAAATTCAGATGGTGTAAGCAAACACCTAAAAAGATCTTTAATATCTGTAGGAACTAAATCATTTGAGGTTAATGTTGTTTTAACAATGCTTTTAAATATTTCACTATTACGACCAAATTCTCTTTGTACTTTGCAAATTTCCTTTTTGTCTTCGTATGAAAACGGTTTGTAAGTACGATTTTGTGGTCTCGTTCCAGTAAAAGTCACCGGAGCAGCAGTAGGGAAAAAAGCTGAGTCACAACCATTTTGTTCTCGATTCCCGGGAGTTGCATTGAACCGGCAGGGGGGAGGGGCTTGTCCTGCCCGGATATCGGGAAGGCTCCAATTCCCCCATCCCCCAGGGGCACCATGTGGCTCTACAGTGGGAGCAGGCTGAGAGGATCCACCCTTCCATCCCCCGAGGCATCCCCCGGGGCCATCAGGGCAGTTTGCAGCAGCACAACCACACCTGCTATTGGAATGTGGTGAGGCAATCTCACCTCCCTGCTCGGTCCCGGGCCCGCCCTCTGGACCGTGGGAACTGGGAGGGGCTCCGCCCCTCACCCCCCACTTGGCCCAGCCCCCAGCTCCACCCCCCGGACCATGGGAACTGGGAGGGGCTCCGCCCCTCACCCCCCACTCGGGTTCCGAGGCTCCTGTTCCCCTGCAGGAGCCGGGCAGGGGGCGGCTCCCCCTCACGCCAGGCCCCGGGGTCCCACACACCCCCACGCCGGGCTCCGGGGTCCGCATCCCCCCATGCCAGGTTCCAGGGGCTCCATTCCCTCACTGGGCCTATGGAGAGACCCAGCCCCACCCCCGCAGGACCTGCGAGAAGGTCCATGCCCCCCCACTCCAGGCTCGGTAGGCTGGCATCCCCTCATCGGAGGGCAGGGCCGGGACACCCCTCCCCCTGCTCCTCTGCAGGAGCAAGGGGACTCTCCCTCCCCGCGGGACAGGGGCCGGAGGGATAGGGGATAGGGTTACAGCCTCGGGGGACAGGGTCATAGGGTGGGGCCAGGCAGGGCTGGGGGGTGGTGCAGGGTGGAACATCAGGAGGAACAAAGGGGTTGTGATAAGGGTTGGGGGCAGGAACTGGTGGGTGGGAGGGATCATAGGTAGGAGAAAGGGGATACACAGGGGGATTCACCATATGGCCGGGAAACATGTGGCCAGCGCCATCTTGGTTCTCAGCCATGTGTTCTTGAGTAAATTCAGCAGAGTCCTCCCCTCCTTGCAGGGAGGATTTAAAGCTATGTTTTTCGGGGTTTTCTGCAGGGAGGGAAGGGTACAGGCAGTTTTTGTCTGCCTGTAATGCCTGGGACGAACCCTCTGATGGGGGGGCTGAGGGAAGGGGAGGGGAAGAGCAAGCCAGAGGCTTTTGCCTCTGTAGAATTGTTTTCCGAATTAAAAGGAACAGGGGGAGGTATCTCCCAGCTGTGCTGTCCCCCAATTCAACTTGCATAGTAAGGGCTTGTCCAACCTTTTCCCAGTCAGGCAGGGAATCAACATTCAAATCCGGAAAATGCAAAAAAAACCATTTTACTAATTTCCTCAGCTTATTTTTTGAGAAATTGATATTTCCAGCCTTTAAAATATTCTTAATAAGGGAATATTTATTCCTTTCCTGTGTAGACAAAAGAGTACCCATGGCCAATCTTAAGGCTTTAAGGCATGGGTACTAAAGGTTAGACAGGCTGGTCTAACCTTTTTTTTTTTCTCAGAAAAAGCAGAAAAGATCCAAACTGCGGTCCGGGTTTAAAAACCACCACGGAGCCTGGGACGCGCCACCAGTGCACCCCCCCAACACCATGTGTAGTGCCACGTGGGCTCCCTCGGTCCCGATACCAGGGAGAGGCTCTGGCACCAGCACCACACCACACTACCGTGCCTCGCAAAAACCCCACAACAACCGCCGGATCTCCCACACCCCCCGCGCCCCTCTTTAGTACCTGTTTCCTGAAGGACACATGGTGTTCGAAGAAAAGAAAAAAAAAGTTCTCGGTCCGAGTTGACTCGTGTACCCACCGAGCTACCAACCTGACCCCTGTCAGTATAAACTGCAGGGTAGGTGACGGTACCTAGGCTTCGTAGAACACCCGTGGGGTGTTTTTCTGCCGTCTCGAGGGGATCTAAAGCCCCAATGTTGGTCGCCACCTGAAGTGATCCTCCCTTAGCTCCTCAAAGTAATCCAAGTTAGCTCTGTCAATGGAGGGGTTCAGGGAGATCCTTCATGACCAAGAAAAAGACCAAAAAGTGCTGCTTCTCCCCCCGGAGTAACGGAGGATGTTTATTCTGGCTGGTTTCCAGGGGAAAAAGAGACCGGGTTTCTCCTTCCCAGGCTTTTTCAAACCTTGGGAGAGGGGCGGGGGGACATATAACACCAACCAATGGGATAACGTTTCAGGGACAGGGAGGGGAGGGGAAAACACGTCACAGCTGCAGGGAGGGTCTACAGAGAAACCAGGTAACTCCCAGAATTATGCATGACCACACCTAACATCAGGGCTGCATCCTCATAGGCTTTGAATTACCTTTGAGAATCCTAGCCTTAGTGGGACATCAGCTTTTCGTACTTTTACTACCATCATTTTATGCCATTTGCAGCTCATTTTCACAAACTCCCATTTTGGTCCCATGCTGCCTGTCTAGCATTAATGAAGATAATGTCTACATGTCTGGTTTGGTTTCTTTTCTTTCTTTGAGAGTTTCTGTTTGAGCTTTGCCCTTGAGGTTTGAATTGTCAGCAAAATGTCACCATAAAAAGTATAGCTTGATATTGTGCAGCTGGATATAGAGTGAGATACTTTGAAATCTGCTGGAGGGATCTAAGGTGCTTTTGCAGCTTTTTATATAATTACCATAGCCTACCAGGGATGAACAACAAGATAGATGCAAATATAAAACCTGGGGTCCTCCTTACCTTTAGGGAAAGCTTTCAGAAGTGAGTGAAAATTTCTGCATTTACTGTTTGTTCTAGGGATGCTGTGCATCTGTGGTTTTGCACTGTGAAGCACAATTCCGGATTGGTTAAGATGGAGAGAAAGTTACTTCCGTTAAATATTTCTATGTGAAAGTGAACTTGCAGGACTTTTGTTCCCAACCCTGAGGTCTTTTCTTTGTGTTTAACACTTCATATGGAGGTTCTAAGAGCATGAGACTGTATTACACTTGATGTACTTAGATAGGAGTTTATTTCTTCAGGTTCCTGCTTTAAAGTAGGAGATACATATTGAGATCACAGAACCACAAAATGGGTTAGGGACCACCAGTGGGATCATCTGTGGCTAGCAGGGTCATTCTAAAGCAGATGGCACAGGATTGCATCTAGACCATTCTTGAATATCTCTGTCCAGGAAAACTCCACAACCTCTCTGGACAACCTATTCCAGTCCTTGGTCATCCACACAATAAAGAAGTTCTGCCTCATATTTAGGTGGAACTTCCTGTACATCAGCTTCTGCCCATTGTCTCCTGTCCTATTGCTCAGCACAACAAAGAGTATGGCTTCATCTTCTTGGCATCCTCCCTTTAGATACTGATAGGCATTGATAAGATCCCCTCTCTATTTTTCCTTCTCCAGGCTGACCAGGCCCAGCTCCCTCAGCGTTTCCTGGTAAGACAGATGTTCCAGTCCCTTAATCATCTTTGTTACCCTCCACTGTATTTGCTTCAGGGGCTCCACATCTCTCTCGTACTGAGGAGCCCAGAACTGGACACAGCACTCCAAGTGTACCTCACCAGGGCTGAGTAGAGGGGCAGGATCACCTCCCTCAACCTTCTGGCAGTGCTCTTCCTAATGCACCCCAGGATTCCATTGGCGTCCTTTGCCACTGGGCCCACTGCTGGCTCATGGATGGCTTGTTGTCCACCACGACCCTCAGGTCCTTCTCCACAGAGCTCCTTTCCGGCAGGTCAGCCCTAACTGTCAGCCCTGTGCTGGTCCATGAGGTTATTCTTCCTAAGGTGCAGGACTTACTGCACTTACCTTTGCTGAGTTTCAGATGGTTCCCTCTGACCATCTCCCCAAACTGTCGAGGTCTTTCTGAAGGGCTGCACAGCCCTCTGGGGTATCAGCCACTCCTCCCAGCTTTGTGTTGTCAGTGAATTTACTGAGGAGGCATCAGCTTCTCCATCCAAATCATTGATGAACATGTGAAACAATACTAGGCCCAGTATTGAATCTTGGGGAACAACACTAGTGAAAGACCTCTAAGTAGATCCTGGGCCACTAGATCCCTCTGGGATCTGCCATTCAGCCAGTTCTGAGGTATTCAGGAGATGATACACATTCCCTAAAGAAGAGAGAAAAAGGACCTTCATCTGGTCTCATTTAGTGATACAATATGCCAGATGAAGACCACATTTTTGTGTTGTTTGAGTCTGGGTTTTTGGTATTGTATTGTCTGTTCTGAGCTACAAAAGCCCTTTGGGGTTCATCCTTTCTGTATGAAGACTGCCAAGCATGTGGTTGTCCCATAATAAATGAAGTGGGTGGCTTGAAGTTGTATTGTTTTCAATTCTATCTTCTTGCATTATTTTTTCATCTCTGAAATAGTCTTAGACTCTGTTACTGATTTGGAATATTAAACTGTTTGGGTTATGTATTTATAGCTTTAAGGAACACTTAATGTGTCCCTTTTAAGTTCCTTTCTTTAGAGTTGTTATTCCATATGCTGTATCTGGGAACAGCTGATGTGAACATAGAAGTTGGTGTGCTGCAGTATTTGAGAAGCCATTTGTAAAGACTTACAGTTTGATGAGTCTTGGATGTGACTTCATGAGGGATTTTTTCACAGCTCTCCAGGAAGTGTAGAAAGGTAGTGTGGATAGATGTGGGGGTGAGTACTTTCACTCTGTGTTACCTGGGAAGTATGGAAAACACAGGGTAAACCTCAAAGCACATGTGATAGGCTAACAGCAAGAGCACTTGGTGGAAAGTAGGAGGCTGAAGAAGCTGTGTACGAATGCTTAGTGTAAGCAATCCCACAATTAGCAGTATTGATGGCTAATCGATGAGGGTGTCTCGTGGCCACAGGTCAAAGGGCAGCAAAGCCACACTGGATATGAAGAATATATTATACTTTATTTGAAGCCTTTGGTATATCAGAAAATCGTTTCTCTTCCTACCAATTCTTTGGAAGTTTGTGGCTGAAGTTCAGCTTCAGTCAACATTTTAATTTCATGTGATATTCAAACCTTGACAATGACCTGAACAACCTGATCTAATTTTGACAATAGCTCTGAGCAGGTCCCTTCTTCTCAAGGCCCCTTCCATTCTAAATTGATTTGTGATTCTCTAAACTGTTCATAAATCAAACTGGGAAAGCAGCTGTATGGCACTATAAAGAAAGGGAGCATCAATAAGGCTTCATTCAGCCTCCTGTATACCGTCCTGTATTATTGCTATGACACCAACTCCTTGAAACAGACTGTAGCAGATGCTGTTTGGTTCCCTCCCAGTGCCTGGGATCCATGGTTGCATTTTGTCTGGGAAGACTGCAAGACTTCCAGAACTGTGCTGGTGAAACAGTCTGAAATGTGGAATCTCTCAAATTAATTCTCTGAAAATAGACTTGCTTTCAGTTTGCCTAGGGCTCACTGGAAGTGTCGTAGCACTGGGAAGTCACAGTGGGAGGATGTTGCCCTTTGCAAACCACAGCATTCCTTCAGCTTGATGTTTGGAAAATGCCAGCAGTTGTGGAGTTAATTTCCTTTTTTCCCACCAACATCTGTTCCTTTTTCTGTTAGAATGAGTTCATGCTCAGATGTTTGGAATGATTTGTTAGCTTGACACCGATATTGGGTCATTTCAGTATCTTTAGTCTAGGTATGGAAGACAGGCACATGACCTCAAAAATTACTTTGCTATAAATGCAAGTAGGTTTAAGAAAATCAAATTCAGAAACTCTGGCTTATGACAAGTACAGAAGGTAACAGAAAACAACAAAATCCTGCAAGAGTGTCACTAATGCAACAAAAACACACATTTCCTCATTGTGTACTTGGGTCTTTTCATTGTGAAAGAGCTGTTTGATTGATGGTACTTGTGTCATTGGCTGAAGCAGTAGCTGCCAAATTAGGGCAGCACCATTAATACAATGTAAAATAAAGCCTAAAATTATATACATCTCCTTCTACATCATTTAATGCAGAGAATGTGTTCTCACTGGAAAATGAAATTTGGGGTTCATGTAAGACACCATCTCATTCTTTTATAGTTTCATATAATGAATTTAGAAATTTTATCTCACATAATTATAATATAAATTTGTTGATACTGCCCGATTGTTTTTTAAGCAGGTCAGCATACTTGAGAAGAATCATTGCCAGGTTTTTTTGTAGGTTTTTTTTGAGCTCCTGTAATTGTTTCTTCATGTTTTTTACTTGTTATTTTTGGTTCTATAGTAAAGACCTCAAAGTGTATACTTGAATAAACAATTTAGTAGGCTTAATGATGTTAGAGACTCCTCTTAACTTTTTTTTCCTTGAAGTCACTCTTGTAATGGTTTAAAGTGTAAGCTTAGTGTCAAGAAGGCAAAAATGCATGCACAATTCAGATGATATGCCATTATTACGGCTTGGAATTGTGACACCTAAAAGACAACATTGTAGCGGACATAAAACGAGATAACAAGTTTTTCCAAGTTGTCTGCTTTATTTGGTTTATGCTTTCCATGTTGCAATGCCAACAGTTGCAGACTCATTTATTTATACTATTGTAAGAGGTTACCTTGAGTCATGGTGTTGAAATTATATATTTATTTATGTATAATTGAAAAGTATTTTCTTCCCTGCCCCCCATGGGAACAGCATGAAATATTTTTAGTTTCTTCTTCCCTCTCCTCTCCCTCTCCAACAAAAAAAAAGTTTAGTTGTTCCTTAAAAAATGCCTTCTTACCTCCTGAGTTCAGGCTGCTGAAGACATAAATGCCATAAACTTGCTATGATATTTTCTATCTGAGTATGCAGAATTTTTGTGCCCATCTTGCAGGTCTGTGTTTTTCAGGAGATCTACTAGAGCTTCAGTTGAAGTTATAATTCAACACTAATTAAAAATCAGGCCCAAAAGAGTCCTGAGTTAAAAAAATGTCATCATCATGCCTAATGCTGTGTTTAGCATTTGATTTCCCTTCTGTAGGAGTTTTGGGAGGACTCAGTAGAAGCAGATGTGACACTAGCATGAAAAAAAAACAACAACAACAAGAAAAAACAAAACAAAACAAAAACCAAAAAAAAAAAATCAAACCAAAACCACATTTATCCAGCTGTTGTCCTACTAACATGGTGTAATTTGATGCACTTAAGAACAAAAATAATGGCAAGCAGTCCAATTCTGCTGCATGGGAAGTACATGTAAATGCTGATGTCTGTTCTCTTGCGAAAGTTCTAATTCTTCACAATCTGAGAACGAGCCCATCCTGATGATGGCATGTAATAATAATAATAATAATAATAATAACAACCGATACTCTGTACAATGCTGTTCTCACCATTCAGATTTGTCTTTGGTGGATAAGCAAGAGCAGAGAATATGTAAATAACAAATACATTTCTGTGGTGTGTGAAAAGCAAATTTGGTAAAGGTCAGGGCTCACTCTGAATTTCATCGAGTGTTCACGAGCCTTAAAAAAGCTAGTAGGAAGAATTGCTGAATTCCTATCTTTTTAGTGAGAAGTTTAGAAATGGGCACAGTAAAGAGTTATTGTCAGAATACAATGACATCCATGAAGAGAAAGGAAGGAATTGTCTTCTACTTTCTGGAGAGTTTAGTTTTCATTGTATTCAGATGTGATAGTTTCAGATAGTTTCAGCTACACACGTTGAGGTGAAAATGACACTGTCGTTTGTGATAATTCAGTCAGCTGTTAAAAGGCACATGTTACCCCAAACACTTTGTAGAAGTGTTGTAGTCAGCAACCTCAGGATCTCATCCAGGGAAGCAGCAGGATTCTGGGGACCAGCATGAAACACCAATGAGATGGGCATCTGTTCATGAAACCATTTATGCAGCATGGAACAAACTCAGGTCCAGAACAGAGAGCTCTGAACAGAGGCACAGTAGGGGTTTTTGAGAGACAGAACCCCCAAGGGTCTCCACCTTTGAGGGTGGAGTTCAGGGTCAGGGACCAGTAGAAGCACACCAAGGGAGAACCTCACCAGGGACTCAAACCCAATCAGAACACCTGGGCCGCCCTTCACAAGGGGTTTGGGGTGGGACAATGTTAACTCTTTGTCTCCCCTGAGGCCGCTGCCACATAGAAGTACTAAGTGAGAGAAATGAAGGCTGGGAAAAACAGTTTTACCTGAGTTTATGGAAAAGGCGCAGATAAATCCACTGAGTGATACACTCAAATACTGGGCTAGCAGCTTAAGAGCTGTAGGCCTCTCAGACTGTATTTATTTCCTTTGTTCACCAGTTCAACAACTGCTTTTTTTTTCTTTTTTTTTTTTTTTTGTTCAATAGTGAAGGGTTAAGTGATGGAGGGAAATGGAAAATACTTCGGCTGCCCTGGCCATCTTACTGTCATCATGCTTTAAAATGGGCCCAGACCAGAAGTGAACTAAAGCAAGCAGTGTCATTGGAAAAACAGACAGTGGACATGTTATTAACAGTGAAGATAAACCTTTTAGAACTTGGTATTAAAAAATTACCTTGAGTGCTTCCAGAAGGACTTGTCCTAAATATCTCTGCTGGCTCTAGGTAGGTGTGTCTTTGGTAGTTCAGTGTGTCTCTGAGCACAGTAAGTGACATTTCATTTCCATCATCAAGGAACATGCAGTGTATTTGCCATGAATTGCAGGTGATTTCATTTGATTTACAGAAGATTTAAAGTCATTGCTTATTGGAGATTAACAGTAGGACAAAAAGATAAATATGGAGGCTCAGTTACAGAGTCTGGGCCCTTCTGTGGCATTTCACATTGCCTAAAGAATGCCAGGAGGAGGAGGAAAGGAAGTGAAAAAGGAGATAGTCCAAGTGACAACATTCTAATGTGGTAGGAATACATTTAAAAACAGTGTTATTGGAAAGGAGACAAGGTAAGCTGGTTGGGAAGGGAAAAAGTCCCTTTCTGTAAGCATGGAATGTTGACCATAAGCTGAACAGGGTTAATGGAAATGTACACACAGTACCTGTATAAACACAGTAGTAAGGACAATGCAAACAAAGAGTTTGTTAAGAAAGCAGTAGAATATGTCCTGCTACTGCTGTTTAAGGCTTGTTGGGATAGTGATAGTTTGGTGGCTTCACCTGCCACAAATTACACACATTACTGCAGGATGTGACCCCAAGATTGCTGCAGGTTTGTGGGAACAGAGCAGTGCTTCAGGAGTGCAGCCTAAGTCTGCAGCCACACACCCACTGAGCAGGCCATGTCCATGAGAAACATTTTGTCCTCTTCTGAAGACCCTCTGGGTAGAATTATCATGATTTAGTCTTCTGACTGGTAGGATTCTCCCTAGTGGACGTTTTCCTTTACATCCAAAAGAAGTGGATGGGCTGAGGAAAGGTAGGCTCCTGAGTATGTGTTCATTGAAAGTGCAGAGAATTAATGGATCCCCTTATTTGGCAGCTTATTACTTAGATTATACACTTACCAACACCAAAATATCAGCTGGTTGATTTATGACTTGTGAAAAGTAGAGCATGTAACAGGTATTAACCATGAATATGGACTTCAGGTAATAGTACAGAAGGATCTTTATGCAGCAACAGAATCAGAAGAGCTTACTCAGCAGGAAACCAACTTCCATGGCAGAGGCTAAACATTCAGCAGATCAACAATATTTAATATTGTTACACTTCAATTTGGCAAGAAAGTTTTGTCCTGAGGGCAGAAATCACAGAAAATTTCATACAAAATCATACAGCTGAGCTGTGGCCTCAGCTGTATGATTAAGTAGTTCTGTAAATATAGGAGGCAAGTTATCTTCCTGGTCACTTCACCCACTATACCCTGATGATGGTGGGATCCCCATCTTATAGCTGGGCTGAGTATGTTTGAAGAGGGACAAGAAGGCTTGTATGATCTGTAAGTGATAAGAAGAGGCTGCTGCAGTCAGTGCTGGCAGCAAGTTTACATCTGTCTATTGAGGAGAATGATAAAACACCAAAAGAAGATGAAAGAGAAGGGAAGGTGGGTTCTTAAAACTGGACGTATACTATGCAATCCTACTAAAATATAAAGTTCCTTAAGACAGACTCCCTCATCAGTAATCTATTGTTAGTCTTATGCCAGATATGTTTATTGTAAACTTAATCTTGCTTTAAACACTACAGTTATACATTAAAATCAGTGGTTGAGAATTCTGAGGTTTCAAACAACACTAACTCATACCTTTGGCTCAAAGCAATGCACCAGCCATCTTTTTGCCTGCCAGTTACTTCACTCTAATCTATTTTCTGTGAGAAACTCTCCCTGTGTGTGTATGCAATGGATGTCTTGTATTTTCTGAAGGACAAGAAATAAAAGTATGGCCTTGATCACCCTACTGATATCAATTAGGAATATTTTTTTTGAAGGGGTTTTGAGTTTTAGAGGAGGGTAGAAATGACACATCATATGTACAACTAAGGTACTTTTACACATCCAACTGTGTACACATAAGGAACAACTTTTGGAGAATCTGTATCTTTGCTTAGGAAGCAAAAAAAAAAAGCGAGAGATGGTACAGTTATTTCCAAAAAAAATCATAATTAACTTGACTGGAAATTTTTCAGCCCTGGTAGAGCCCACCATCTTTCAAAAATGCCTGATAATCTATGGATGCTAAATGTGAGTAGCAAGCAGGGAGCACAGTGCCTGTGGAAAAGCAGGCCGCATAACTTTCTCAGACTCGCCTGAGAAAGCGGCCTGGGAAATTATAAGGAGGAATCAAAACAAACCTCAGAGATAGAAGACAGCATTGCAGGTGTTGTTTGTCAGTTTCTTTTCTCGCAAGGGAAGGTCGAGGGGTGGTGTACGCCACTGACCAATGATGGGAATATGTTAGTTCACTGACCAGTAAGAGTTTTACCTTTCTGGACTTTCATGTATTGGTCTATAAAAGAAGATCTGAGGTAATAAACCTTGTTCTCCTGCTCAACTCACGAGACAGTCTGTGTCACACTGCCTTGCTATTCCCAATATAGTGTGACAGTAATCCATTTTAATTTCTAAAGGCTGGTGAATTTCTACAGCACTGAAGCTTCTCTCAGTATTAGGAAATACTTTCTAAGCAGGAATCCTCTTTGTTCATAGGTATATCCCTTCTTCGCTTTTATACTTTATTAAGTTTTTTTACATTGAGTTCCACATTTTGATTGTATTAGGTATTTTGTAATATAAATAATAACCTGAAGCCTTTGAATCTTCCTTTGAAACAACAGTTAGTAAGCAGCATAAGAAGTCATAATTAGGTTTTTCAAGTTACTGGCAACAGGGCAGAGCTCAGACTAAATGAAGCGAAAAAAGAAAAAACCCACCCTGTGATCCATTAAGGAAAATACCCCTGTGGCATAACTCAGTGAACTGTATGTATGGATATACCTGACCTTTGTGAGAGGCAATTAGAACTTCACGGCTTGAACAGTAGCACTCTTTCCTAGGTTAAGAACTCACTGGATGACCGGGCCCAGAGAGTGGTGCTGCATCCAGCTGAGGGCCAGGCACCAGTGGTATCCCTCAGGGATCTGTGAGGGAGCCTGTTCTGTTCAATATCTTTATTGATGACAAGAATGAGGGTATTGAGTCTTTCATTAGAAAATCTGCAGACAACACTAAGCTGGGAGTGTGTGTCAATCTGTTGGAAAGGAGGAGGGCTCTGCAGAGAGACCTGGAACATTTAGATGAGTGGGCAAAGTCCAGTGGGATGAAGTTTAATAAGTCCAAGTGCCAAGTCCTGCATTTTGGCCACAAAAACCCCCTGCAACATTATAGACTGGGGACAGTGTGGCTGGACAATGCCCAGGTGGAAAGGGACCTGGGGGTACTGGTGACAGCCGGTTGAACACGAGCCAGCAGTGTGCTCTGGTGGCCAAGAAGGCCAACAGCATCCTGGGCTGTGTCAGGAATAATGATTCCCAGCAGGAACAGGGAGGTCATTCCTCCCCTGTACTCAGCCCTGGTGAGGCTGCACCTTGAGTGCTGTGTCCAGTTCTGGGTCCCTTGGTTCAGGAAGGATGTTGAGACACTTGAGCATGTCCAGAGGAGGGCAACAAGGCCGGTGAGGGGCTTGGAACATGAGCCCTTTGAGGAACGACTGAGGGAGCTGGGGTTGTTTAGTCTGGAGAAAAGGAGATTCAGAGGTGACCTTACACTCCCTACAACTTCCTGAAAGGTGGCTGTAGTCAGGCGGGGGTTGTTCTCTTTCACCAGGCAGCAACTGACAGAACAAGAGGACACTGTCTTAAGCTGCACCAAGGGAAATTTAGGCTGGATATTAGAAAAAAATTTTTCACTGAAAGATTGATTAAATA
Source organism: Parus major (assembly GCF_001522545.3). NCBI lineage: Eukaryota > Metazoa > Chordata > Aves > Passeriformes > Paridae > Parus > Parus major. The sequence continues at coordinate 29,288,485 of NC_031770.1, forward strand.
TTGGAATGGCCTGCCCAGGGAGGTGATGGAGTCACCATCTCTGGATGTGTTTAAAAAAAGACTGCATCTGGCACTTGGTGCCATGGTTTATTTGAGGTGTTTGGGCGTAGGTTGGACTCAATGATCTTGAAGGTCTCTTCCAACTTGCATAATTCTGTGAAATTCCTCTGTTGCATACTCCAACTGGTCATTAATAAATACTCTCTTTTACTAAGTTATATAGTAGTCTGCTTTTGTGGCTGAAGGATTATTATCTGCACATCAATAGCTTAATTCTAGGGACAGAAGTAATGCTTGATTTTATCAGTCTGGGTAAATTTTGTTTAAAAGGCTTGGATATAGCTTCCTTCACAAAACTCTGAGACTATTTTTGTAAATGCTAGTCATGAAGTCTGAGAAATGGAGCGGTAACCACATCTGTTTAGTGAATGTCTCAGTCCTATGGTCTGTGCTGTTTCAAAATTAGCATCTCTTGGGACATGGTTGGCTTTTTGGTGGCATAAACTATCTTAAAAGCTTAGATGCTCCACTTCTGAATTAGCATTTTGTCCCACAGCAGATCAAATACATTTTGTGTCTTTTAATGAAAACACTTTTTATTTGTGAAACTTTGGCTGCTCTGAACTGAGGCATAGCCAATAGAATGGACAGTGTGTTAAAAAATGTTTCTTTGAAAGCTCAGTTTCTTAAAGTGAAGGAAAATCAGCAGGTCAGACGTGATAAAAGGGAGAACAGTGATTTGAATGAGAGTGCAGTACAACTTACGTGGATTGATTCTTGGCTGTACCACAGATTTCCTGTTTCATTGGGTTCTGTTTAATTGTCTCCATCCCATTTTTCCAGTTTCTGCTGATCTCACTGATAGAGACACTGAAAAACGTTAATTTCTTGAAGGACCTTTGTCAGTGTGCAGTGCAAAGTGATGAAAGATTAATTCAGCATTAATAGCAGATGTTGTGATGAGTTGAGTCTTTACATCTCTGAAGGGAAAAGAGTTGCACTTTTGGGAAATGAAGAACCAGTAATAACTATCTTCCACCCTTCAAGCAAACAGAAACCCCACCTTGTTTCTAATGGCCAGAATATTCATGTGAGGAGCAAGGGTCATGCCCTTCACTTTGAAACAGAACATGGACATGAATCGGAATACTGCACATCTCACATGAACATTTTACCAGCTAAGCTGCTATTGTAAAGAGTGTGAATGGGCTTCAGCAAGTATAGTGGTTTAGGTTCGCCAATTTGAGTTTCCTGGCCAACACACCAAATAATGTAGTAGGCTTAGCACTGACTAAAATCACCAGTGCACCTACTAGAATTATTTACTCATTTCCTGCTGCAAGATATTAATTAGAAGGAGGGAAAAGCAGGCTCACTTCTTAAAAGGTATATAGAAAACTTTATTAACAGAACTAAAAAAATAAAAATAATCAGAATAAAACCGTCAGATTCACTTTTCGTCCCCCTACCTGACTTCTTTCCCAACTGACAACATAGAGACAAAACCTGGGATTTTCAATCAGTTACCACCTCTACAATAGTCTTTCATCAGTAGGGAGAGGGGTTTTCTCTCACCAGGCCATTGAGACTTCTCCACAAGAAGCAGTTCTCTTGTGGCTTTTAATTTCCATGAACAGCAGCTACCCGGGAAAAAATCAGCAATCATGAAGCTTCTCCCATTTTCACAGCCTTCCCACAGCTGAGTTAATGGTCCATATAAACTATTATTTTAAGGATGAGCTGTTCAGAAGCAAAGGCTCTTTTCATCTATCTCTGCAATCATCTTCATCTCTGAGAACAGAGGCCTTCTTCTTCTTTCCCTGGGGGCAAAGGGGTCTTCTTCACTCTTATTTCTGTCTCTGTTCAAGCTTCTCATGGAATCACAGCTACTTCAACTTCTCTTTTGCTTCATTATAGATGCCTCTGCTCACATCTACAGTTTGAACACTCCATCCCCCCATACTTTCTCATTAATTAAAGGGGGTAATTTAGTGTATCATAGTCCATCTCCATGGCCTTACCAAAAGAATTTTCAACCCAATACTAAGGCATCTTCTCATTCTCCTTCCATGCACAACTTGACTCCTTCTTTACTGACCTTGGTGTCTTCATGTTGTCTTCTACGTGTCCTCACTCTGTCCTTTTCTCTCACCCAAGAGGAGGATCAAGGTCTGCAGGTCTCATCTGTGCACTGAGAGAGTTAATACCTCACCTAGGCCTGCAGATGGTCATTACAGTTTCTGATGGACAGTGGCCAAAGCAGTCACAGTGATGGATTTCAGGTCACACTGGGCCCCTCCCTCTGCCCGGCAGCCACTGGGGCCACGCAGGGGGCTGTGGTGGAGGGAGTCTAACCCAGCCCAGGGCCACTCCTGGGTCCCAGCAGACCCCAGCACAGGTCAGTGGCCGGGGCAGGGCTTAGGGTCAGCAAGATGCAGCCACAGCTTGGCCCAACTCTGGCCGGGGCCCCACAGCCTCCCATCCCCTGTTTGGCCACCACTGGGGTCTGGCCCGACTCTGGCAGGCCATGCAGGCCACAGCGGAGTGGGACTGGCCCAACTGGCACCCAGATACCTCTTCAAAGCTGGAAGCAAGAGAGAGCTTTCCCAGGCTTGCGTGTCTTTAAAACATGACATTCACAGAGGCAGACCCACCTTCTAAATGGTTTAATAGGTTGTCAATTCTCAGAGCTAGCCAGCTATTGCTTTTTTCCAGGCACAAGGAAGCTCTTAGCATTTTCTCAGAAACATCATTTCCATGAGTGGCTTCTTCCCTCCTCACCAAGTATCAATTAATGCAGAACCAGCACAAGCTGAGAATCTTAATGCAGCAAAGCCTTCATCTTAATTGATGTAAATCATGTTAAAATTTCAGTCAACTGTCATCAAAAAAAATACCAACATCCCCTGAAAAATGACCAGTTGTTTATAATCAGGATTCCAATTCACATTGCTTTTCAATAGGAAATTAGAAAAAAAAATGTCTACAGGGGCATATGTATCTATATAAATTATATATTTCACTTTTTCTTAAATTTTTTAAGTTTCATGTAATGACTTGAACTCCAGGATTTATATTTTCTGAGCTGTATGTGATGATGCTGGCCTTTCAGACCAGGTAAAATATCCCATCTTCCAGCTCTGTGATGTACTCAAATGATGTGTATAGGCTGTTGAGAGGGGGAACCACACTAACCTCAATGTGGCTGTTGCAAGGAAATGCACTTCTTTGTGACCCAGGTATAAACTTGAGCATGCAGTGTCTGGACATGATGCAGTGAACAAGCTTGGACAGCAATCTATATCACAGTAGCCTCATTTTCTATTCTTCATCTGTCTTTGCACATTGTTTTTATTGATCCAGAGAGGAGCTCAGTGAACACTGTCATGGTTTCCTGTCCAAGAAAGGTTTTAAACCCACATTTTCTAGCATCAGGTGTGTAGCTTGTTCCCATCCTGTTCTAAACAATGCAAAACAGTAAGGTCAGCTGTTTGCCCTACTGAAGAGACATGCTTGAGAAGGAAGTCATGTTGCCAGTGAATAGATGTCATCCCAAGAGTAGCCATGCTTGTCCTGTGACATCTGTAACAGATGATGTGTTTCTTGCTGCATCTGTTCAAGGAGGAAATTTTATGTCATAGCTTGCCTGTTAGAAGGGCTTCATGAGTCATCAGCAATATTTCGCAGGGATACGTGTATGTGTGTGTGTGCGTGTGTGTGTGTGTGTGTGTGTCTGTGTGTGCAGGTGATGGCAAAATCCATGTAATGGTTAGACACACACGGATGGCAAGAACCTGGGGAGTTAATATCCGTTGACATTGCATAAAAATAACCTGATATAAATGATAGTAAAATGTCCCTTTATAGGACTTTTGTTTTGGGTTCTTTTCCCTTTGAACTGAAGATTGATGAGACGGGAGGCGAGTTTTTTCTCTCGTTCGTTCTCAGTTGTTTATTTTTTCTTATCAGCATTACAAGGTACAAGGAGCTATGTGCACTATGATAGTAAAGGGGTAAAATGGCTAACAAAGATCTTCTTCAAGGTCTTTTATATGTCCATTTACCCAATTAACAGGTGCCAACTAAGTTATTTTTATTAGTGACCCAATGACCCAACACCTTTGTGCTGCACTGCGGCATTTTCTACCCAATCACCTACTACTACCCAAAAACCTCTAGGAAAGAACATGAAGAAGAAAGAAGAAGGACAAGAGACAACACCCTAAATCCTCCATCTTGTCCCCTGCTCTCTAAACTACCTTAAATTCTAAGCCTCAACCCATTCACCCAGTGATTCAAGAAACTTTCTAATCTACACATTTACACTTTTCTTATTTAACTTTAGCATTTGTTCTCATGTATCACCATGAAAACATGCCCATGAATTTCATATTATATGAAATTCAGTGTTTCTTTGAATTCTAAAACTAAATATTAAAAACAAGGGCATAGACACTGTATCTCAGACTCCAACAGTAAAAATAAAGGAGTACTGGGTTTAGTATCAGAGTGCGCCAGTCTGTTTCTAACTCTGACAATGAGTTTTAATTGTCATGTCAGAATATGTACCTCTGTCTCCTTCTGTAGGAAAGAAGCCTTCTAAAGCTGCTAATTTTGTGGATGTATTTATTAATGCTTTGACATGCTCAGAATTTCAGGATGTGCTCTGGAGAGCTGCTAAATATTTTTGGAGCTGACTTGGTGCAGGGTAAAATAACAATGTGCCATCACTGGAAACTGAAACCCAGTGCTTACCCCAAAAGAGCTTCAGTGCAGGCAGTTACTCTACAGGCTTTCCCTGTGCTGTTTCTTTCAAGACTGAAATGATCTTGGATAAATACCATATAAATAGTGTCTTTAATTTTCATGATACACTAAGTGATGATTATCTGGCATTCTGCATGATCTTTGTAGCACTAGTGTTAGATACTTCTTTTTAGAGTGTTGCAACAAAGGCAGTGGTCTGTAATTGACAGACATTGGCTTGGTTGAGTGTGTTATGGAAATCTTTGTATTGCAAAGACTTGTTGCACTTGACATGGCATCCAGTAAAAGTCTCTGGTCTCTAGTAAACAGCTTTCCCAGTGGATCGTCTCCCAGGATTTTCAGAAAAGGTGTTCGAGATCAGCTGAGCACATTTTGCTTTATTTTCTTTCATTTTTGATTGGTTCAGATGATCCAAATATTTGCAGAACTCCATTAAGTCCTATTTGGGATAAAGTCATAAGTTCCACTTTCCACCAAGTCATGGAGCCTGTCCAAATTAGTGTCAAAGACGATATAATACCTTGGCTATATTGCAGGCTTATATATCAAGGTCCTGTTTTCACAGCAGTTACATAGTTGTTACTTCTGTGAAGGATGATATGGCCCCTTATAAATTCCACAAGCTGGTGCCAGTTTTTTAATGTAATATTTACACTCTTCAAGGAGCTAAAAGAAAGCTTTGCTTTAATAGATTCTGTCAAGATGAAAAACGAGGCATGGGACCACCTTGCTTTGAGACAATTTATTGCTCAAGTAGCTCAATAAGGCATCAGTCTCAAGGCATGAGATTAATAGAGGAGCAACAAGTCAGCCATAGCTCAAGGTAGTCACAGGTTTCTTCTTCACACAGCAATATATAGCCTTTTGGACAATAGGAAGTTGACATGAAACTTGTTTTTACTTATTAACCTATCACCTTTGCTTAATTTTGCTGCTCTGTGTCTGTCTCTTAGCCACTAAGCTGACAGGTCATGTACTCATACACATACCTCTATTGCAATTTCTAGATCTCTAACTTAATCTATAAATCACACTATTACAATTCAAACTTCAAACCATTTTACTTAATATAATTTCTTACATACTCTATGTATATTCTTACTTATAACTATAGGAACATGAGTTTATAATTTCTCTACCCAATGTCTGTGTACCTTCATCATTACATTAACCTAAGCTCTTTCTAAGGCTGCAGATTGAGCCCCTTAGAATCTGTGGAGTTTTCTATTTTTCAAGTTCCCACAGATTCCTTCAGCTAATATTTTTCCTTATACTGATGAGTTATTGTTTCCAGCTTTTGATACCTATGTGGCTTTATATATTAAAGCCTCATTTTTACTTTTTTTTTTCTGTTGGTTGGGTTTTTCGCCCTTCTCTGTACTCTTGGGGCAAGGGAAACATTTTGCCATTATCTTCAAGTTGCCTTGCAGTTTTCTCTGAATACATTAAAAACAAAACACAAAAGCCTCCTGTTGTTACACCCTACACCACAGACTTACTTGCTTTTTATTTTCAACTCATTTTCCCCTTCTTGAGAGAAAGCCTGGTACAGCAATCTTTTAGCATGGACAGAACTCACATAATTTAGGCAGTTAAATGTTTGGGGTTTTTTTTTTTCCCAATTGCTCTGATGCTACAAGTGTGAAGTGACTCTCTGTCAAAAGAGATATGTTAAAAATGACACTCAGGAGATTGCTGTAAATAAGTCTAATGGCTTCATGGGGCTGAATAAAAATCTACAGGCTCATCCTGAATATAAATAGCTTTCTGGGACTTTATATTGAAATAGAATACCAGGTTTTAACTACATTATTATTATTTATTCCAGCAAAGTTAAACACATGTTGACAACCATAAAATTCTGGTGTGAGTGGGGAGTATGTAAGATCAGTGAGACTGAATGGACTCTTTCGTTTCATATGCTTCTATACCATAACAACTTGAGAAATCGAGGATTGCTTAGTGGGGTATCTGCTAAAACTTTTTTAACCTCAGCAATGTACATCTTTTCTCTGGGCTTTAATTCAGGAAAAAAAATTTACACTTTGTGTTCCACTGAAATGATTTTTCCCAGTTTTAATAAAAAAAATAAGGACTTACAGACTAAGAGTTCCAACTAACATGTAATGAATGGAGAATGGTCAAAGGCAGGATATGCCAAGGACCTTGCCTCATTGTCAAGCTAATCATACATTATATACTTTAGGATATCAGAATCTTCTTGTCATTGGTTCTGATTGTGAGATTTCTTGTGGTTTGGGTTCAGGTAGGAAATTGTTCAGAATTTTGATTTTTTCCAAGTGTATCTATCCTGATGGTTTTCAGTCTGCATGTTTAACAAAGACATCTAGAAATGTTATCTGTACCATTCAAGAATTTATACTTATTTTTCCCTCTAAAGAATCTTAAGGACAAAAAAATAAGCTACAATTTTATTTTGGAATATAAAGGATGAGTTCAGGCATTCCTTAATTTATGTGTGTTTATTTCTTTATTTGGAATACAGAATAGAGGCAGGAGAAATATTCAGAATACATGTATTGACTGTTCTGATAGTGGTCTTGTCAGGCGTACTCTGCAAACTGTTATGGTTGTCACTAAGACTTTTATAATTCTCTGCAGAGAAAAATTTCAGGTCACATGAGCACTTGCACTTCAGATGGGTGGCTCAGCCGGGTTCCCTGCAGAATGACTTTACTTTATACTTCTAGATAAGCTCCCTATTTCTGTTTTTCTCTTTGAGGATGATAAGATTATCATATAAAAGTCATACTGTATTTATCTATTATAATTTTTAATTTATTTTTCTATTGTCAAGATAATATATTGTCATTTGCAAGCAAGGTTAACATCTGCCAAGTGTGAAGCTGTTCTCAGTGTTGTGACTGCCACTAGGTATTATTATGCACAGAAAAGGGCAGCTAAAGGCACTCTACCAAAAACATGTGGTGTGGCCATTCTTACTTGTGGTGGCCTACAGCTGACCTGGAGGCCTCAGTTATAAATAAACCCAAATTTATAACTGGCATTTGATTGATTACATAATTACCTTGCTTATGTAACTCAACCAGTGAGGCCCATTGGAGAGCAGGCCCAGGCCGTTGGGGATTCAGGCTGCTATTGGCTGGCTGGCCAGGTGGTGACTGTCTCAACCAATGAGGATTAACCGCACATGCCTTCCAATCTATGTCAGGAGACGAGGTCTCAATAAAGTGGGCTGTTGTGTATGACCTTCATGTGTGTTTTTAGCTGTCCTGTCTCCGACACATCACTGCAACATCAGGTGACCCCAAAAATTATTTCAACAAGCTGTTGCGTGTAGAGCGGAGGAGGAAGGAAGGCAGCAGGAACAGTTGCCTGCAGTGTACAGAGCTGCTACGCATGGTGTGTAGAGCCAAGGAATCACGGCAAAGCCACCATGTAGAGTTGCTACATGCGGTGTGTAGAGCTGGAGAAGACAGCATGGAGAGCCGTGTCTAGGTCCAGACCCCCTCTTTCTTTGAGGAATTAAGAATAAGCCGCTGGGAGGGACCATGGGGCTCGACACCAGAGGAGGCTACCTGACTCTATCTTCTCGAGTGGCCCGGCTAGCTCAGTGATGAGGTTTCTCTTCACTCGGGTTTCGAGCCAGCATATGTTTGTGAGCTGTCCCCCATTCAGCAACAGGGCAAGACGTTGTCTACTGTGCCCATGGCACTCTAAAATGTATTTTAGAAAATAAAAAGGGGGAATGTGTGGTAAGACCCCACAAAGTAGAGTAGCCAAAGCCTAACCCTAACCCTGCTAAGGCACCTACAGAATGAACAGAACATGAGAGCAGCAGAGGGGGCCCTGTGGACGCCTTTTGAGATAGATGAGGAAAACCAGGCATTGGGAGAGGCGGCAGGAGGTGTGGCTGCTGCTCTGGGTGCGTGGGGGAGCAAAACGGCCACGGGGGACCAAGCCGCCATGGTGTGCCAGATGCCTCGCCTATGGAGCACCCTACGGCTGTGCAGGACTGAGCCGCCATGCTGTGCCGGGACACCTTGCCTGTAGAGCACCCTGTGGCCCCTAGAGGCTGCCTTGTTGCCCCGTGCCAGGAGGTACAGACAGCAGGACCCACCCCAGCCAAGCCCAGATGCCCTGGAGTGGATCCTGACCGTGGAAAAGCTGTGCCTAGCACGAGAGCCAGTTTGTGGGCGGATCCTGGAAATAACTCACCGCAGGTGCCTGGATACCCAGTGAACATCATGCTGGAAGCAGCAGCAGACCACAGGGTCCAGAAGTTGCTGCCACAGTCACTCATGCACTGCTGCTACCGGAGCTGGAGTCACCCGTGGAACACCCACCTGTTAGAGGCACTGAAATCCAGAGCCACCATAATTCTGTGGACCCCCAAGACAAAGCCGTCATGTAAAGTGCCAACAGCCCTGCCCAACCCACTCAGCATTTGGCACCAAGTAAAGCTAGCAGCAATAACAAGTGGGAATTATGAAGCTGCAGAAGTGATTGATGTGCCATTATCAGGAAGTTGGGAACCTGAGTATGGCACAATTGAAGCATACCCAGTAATAAGGGGTAGTGGAAAAACACCAGATAATTACAGACCCTTTCAGTGGCCAGTTCTTCCAGAACTGCGTCACCTTGTAGCCAAGTATGGCCTAGGCTCACCTGCTGTCACCAATATCCTGTGGTTTTTAACAACAGAGGAGGTTACTCCCTTTGATATTAAACAGCTTGCCAAATAATGTTTACAGCAGTCCAATATATGGTCTTTGAGTCAGCATGGTGATGCAGTGCAGAAAAACAGGAACAAAGAACCTAAAAGTCCCCTGAGAAGACCCACGTTATGAGGCAGGGATCTCTCAGCTTTTAGGAGTACCACCATTAGCTTGCCCTTGGCTCCAAGCCAGGCTAGATCTACTAGTGCTGGCACAAGTAAAGGATCTGGGGATGCAAGCACTGTTTAAGGAAACAAACATGGCAAATCTGACTCAGACCTACTCAAAGATCAGACAGGGAATTAACGAGCCATATCTACAATTCATAGAAAGACTGCAAGATGCAATGGAGAAACAAATTATAAACATCAAGGCCAGAAATCAGTTGATTTTACAATTGGCCAAGGACAATGGTAATGAAGACTGTTGAAGGGTCTTAAAACTGTTGCCAGATGAGAACCCATCCTTGGATGAGATAATAAATGCATGCACCAAGATTGGATCCAGTGCCCACAACATGTCCTTGTTAGCAGATTCCATAATGACACCTGTGAAAGTGACACCCCTGTGCTACAGATGTGGACAACCAGGCCACCTAAAAAGCCAGCTGTCCCCATAAGTCTACATTACCAGGGACAATTAATGGACAAAGGAATACAGCTTGTAGCCAGTGAGGAAAAACCATTTCAGTGACCAGATAATGGAGATCCCAAATTCATTCTGACAGACCTTCCTTTAAGAACCAAGGAAATGGAAGACCCAGCACGGAAGGGAGACGTACAATGGTACAAGCATCTTCCGGCCTTCCTGTCAGAGCCTATGTAACCACCTCAGAGGAAGGACCTGAAGAACAACTGGAATGGATGTTTCCACATCCATCTTAACAACCATAAGCACTTTAAAGGTACACAGGGTCCCTCTTGAGGCCCGCAGGCCCATTGGGAGAGGACTGAATGCACTACTGATCAGAAGATCCAGTGCTACTCTACAAGGTATTTTTGCGCACCTTGGCATTATTAATGCCAATTAATAATTATTAATGCCAATGTTACTAAAACATGAATCACCCAACTCATCAATTTTAAGTCGCTTGTCCCCAAAACAGAGTCTATAGAGTGAGAACGCCAAGGCTTTGGATCCACTGGAGAACCCCAGGTGTGCTGGACTCAGGTCGTAAATGATCTAAGAATTAATATGGTGTTCACTGCTACAATGCCTCAGGCAATGCCCTCGCAAATAAAGGTCATCTGGATGGTTGACACAGAGGCAGTTGTTACCATCATCTCTGCCCACACCTGGCCATTATCATGGCCCACCACAGCTATAGGAGTGGCCATTGCTGGCCTTGAGGGAACCACACAGAGGTGCTGGAGCAGCAAATCTTTGTTGGTCAAAAATCCCAAAGGTCAAACAGCTACCACCCGACTATACATTACTGCAGCACCATTCAACCTGTGGGGGAGGGATGTTCTTTCTGCATGGGGAGTCCAGGTAGGAACGGATTTTTAACAGGGGCCACCGTTTTAAAGAGCGTGAAATAATCCCACACAAGCCCTAAAATGGCTCACCACTCAGCCTGTGTGGTCCCTAGAAAAGGAGAAACTACATGCCCTCAAAACTTTAGTGCAAGAGCAACTGGTTCAAGGGCATATAGAACCATCTACAAGCCCTTGGAATACCCCAGTATTTGTCATCAAAAAGAATTTCCTCCAGGAAATGGAGGTTACTCCGTGACCTAAGAAAAATCAATGCGGTCATGAAAAGCATGGGAGGCCTACAACCAGGCATGCCATCCCCTACAATGATTCCTGTCAATTGGGACATCCTGATTGTGGATCTAAAGGATTGTTTGTTTGTTGTTATTTATTCTTTTCCATCCAAACGATACCCCAAAGTTTGCTTTTACAGTGCCATCCATTGATAGCACTGCACCAGTGGAGCATTATCAATGGAAAATTCTGCCACAGGGAATGAAAAACAGCCCCACGATTTGTCAGTGGTACGTGGCTCAGGCATTATCATCAATCAGAGAACAATTTCCAGGGGTGCACAGCTACCATCATATGGATGATATTTTAATAGAAACCCCAATCAAAAAAGATCTTTCGTTTATCCAACCAAGCCTGATGCAAGCATTAAAAATATTTGGGCTGCAAGTGGCACCATAAAAAGTGCAACAACAACCACCCTGGAAATACCTTGGACTCAAAACCATAGGTCAGACCATACAGCCACAAACAATTTGACTCTCAACAGAAATTCAAACTCTAAGCAATGCACAAAAACTTTTGGGTACCATAAATTGGATCAGACCATATCTAGGATTGACTACATCAAAATTGGCACCCTTATTTAACATTCTAAAAGGTGATCCTGGTCTGAATTCTCCCAGAAAATTAACACCCAAAGCAAAACTTGCTCTTGGAATAGTCGAGTAGGCTGTCACAAAAAGACAAGTTCACTGGATATACCCCAAAATATGTATTACTGTGTTTATTTCCATTGTTCATTTCCATCCTACAGCTATCATAGGGCGATGGGATACACAGTAGTCTGACCTTTTGCATGTCTTAGAGTGGGTATTTCTACCCCATCAGCCTAAAAAGACTGTACCTACCATCTTTGAGGTGATCATTCAACTAATCATTAAATGCCTTCAAAGAAGTTTACAATTGGCTGCAAAAGATGCTTCC
>NC_031770.1:29302229-29326145 GCF_001522545.3 Parus major
ATGAGGGTTTTATACATATTTAAATGTGTGGACTTGACTTGAAAATTTTGAGACAGCTTGTTTTCCTTGATGTTTTTCCTACAGTTCTGAGAGTTGAAATGTTTCTTGTTTTAGAGTTAAGTGTAAATTTGTAGCCTTTAATCTGTAAGCCTGCAGCATGCCAATTTGATAACTTGTACTGTTAGCAGTTCTGCCTGACAGGTCCTGAGAGTGAATGTTACAGCTTTAAAGGTATATGGTGTATATCAGCAACTGAAAAGGGGCTGGGTCTGTAGAATTCAGTTGAAGGCCTCCTTCAAGCTTTTCAAGGCATAGGTCGAGAATTTTACACAATGTCATGTCTGTCATCTTGTCTGCAAGGGCCCTGTAGAGGATGACAGATGCTTCTTGTGTATTTAAAAACACAAAGGAGGAACTGTGGCCTACAGCTGACCTGGAGACCTTACAGTTATAAATAATCCCAACTTTATAACTGACATGTGATTGATTACATAATTACCTTGCTTATGTAACTCAACCAGCGAGGCCCATTGGAGAGCAGGCCCAGGCCGTTGGGGATTCAGGCTGCTATTGGCTGGTCGGCCAGGTGGCGACTGGCTCAACCAATGAGGATTAACCGCACATGCCTTCCAATCTATGTCAGGAGAAGAGGTCTCAATAAAGTGGGCTGTTGTGCATGACCTTCATGTGTGTTTTTCCTGCCTCCAGCACATCACTGGGACACTAACTGGCTATTGAAAGGGAGTCACATATTTCTGTAATGCACTGTTTGTTATAGATATGGGTCTGTCAGATTCCTGTTAATTGTGGCTAGGAAAGGAAAGTAAGGAAATTTAGCAGAACTTAGCAGTTAATTTAAGAGACATCCTCTATTATCACATGAGGTGGTACATGGTGTGTAAGTAGCAATTGCTGATATTGTTGGTATCTCTTACCACTCTGTCAGCCTTTCACATTTTTATACAGTGATATCCCTCTGTATGATGCTTTGTTTAATTTTTTTGCTCTTCTTAGTTGTTCAGTTGGGTGCAAGGGGTTAATAAAGACTCATGATCTGTACTGTGTGACCTGACACTGAACTGACACGTATCTGCACTGCAGTCCTTTTCTAGATGAGGACAAAACTGTTTTGTTAGTGTCATGAATGGAGATGTTTCTTTAGTTTACACATTGAAAATACAGTGGAAGAAAGAGAAAGATTCAAATTTCAGTCATGACTTTGTTTTTAGTTCAAATTATGAAGATTTTGAGTTGTGCAGAATTGTGTTGGTATGTACCCTGGCAGGAAATTCAGGTAGCAAGGTAGCATTCTGAATGTGGCTCAACAAGAGACACATAGAGCTATTTCACATCTCTAAGCTAAATAATGGCAGAATAGCTGAGGTACTATTAGATAAACCTACACTTTTAATTTTGTTATGTATATTCCAGGGTAGTTTTTCCAGTGTGAGTAAGCTTTCATGCGCAGACAGCATTGGCAAGATCCACACAGTCTTCATACACCTTTGGTCATCCTTAGGATGAGTCAAGTGGTTCAATCTCTTACTATATGCTAGGAATGTTGTTACTAGTTATTTGTAGTTTGTAATGGGAGATGAGACTCCTGGAAAGAAATCTTCATGTTACCAGTGACACTTACACCTATGCAGAAATATATTCATTAGAAGGAAATCTAATTTCCTTTGAGCAGTCAAGGAACAAAAAATAATTGGTTCCTGAGTCAGTGCAGGTCTTCTTTTAGAATGTTGATTGAGATTAGTCTACTGAAGAGTTTCAGGTGGATTACATGGGAGGTAAGTAGGGGATGCTTTGGTGTTCCTTTGGGTGTTTTTAGATTTTGCTTGACTTTACAGGATATGATAGGATTAGGACAGGATAGAAAAGAATATTTCAATTGGAGGTACCAACAACATTCACCGAGTACAACTCCCTGACCACTTCAGGACTGATCAAATTAAAGCAGATTGTTAAGGAATGTCCAAATGCCTCTTAAATAATCAAGAGTCTTGGGGCATCAGCCACCTCTCTAGGGTGCCTTTTCCAACGTCTGACCAACCTCTTGGTAAAACAATGCTTCCTAATGTCCAGGCTGAACCTATTTTTATTTTGGTTTATCACATCAAAATGATGCCATCTTTATTTTCTTTTCAAGTTCCTTTTTTTTTTTTCTCCATAGCAGATGTTAAACCCTTTTGTTGGTGAATTCCACCATCACCATAACAGTAGAGAGACCAAATAATTTATACGATCTGTCAGTATAAAGATACAAAATGTAAACCTGCTATCTATAAATGAGCTATCCTTCTACTTGGAAACATGTTTAAGGGACTGAGGTTTGCTGCTTAGATGCCAAAGATAACTGTATCACCATCAAACTTTAGTATTCTGTGTTGGATAATCTGAGTTGAAAGGGATTCTTTTTATCTGACATACCATGGTGACAGTGCTAACTTTACACTTTCAGAAATGTTTGTAATAAATGCCACACGTCCATGTGCATTGTACAATAATATGGGGGAGATAACAGAATAAAGAGCAGAGCAATGTAGAATTCCAGGTGGTTCTTGACTGGCTTTCATCCTGTAAAGTCATCTTGTGTAACCTTGCCTAACTTTCTGTTTCAGGAACAAGAAGATCCTAATAAGCTTGCTACCAGCTGGCCAGACTACTATATTGACCGCATTAATTCCATGGCAGCAGTAAGTTACCTCTCCTGCTAAACAGGGAAGATTTCCTACCATATGGATGTATTTCTTTAGGAAGAAGTCCTCAAAGGAGAAGAATTTTAGCCCATGACTGATTAAAATAGGGCTTACATAACAAAGAGCTCTACTCGAGTAGATTAGAAAGCATAATAAGCATTTCCATTTTCTGTTTCTACAATACTGATCACTGAAGGCAACCAAATTAGAGTCTGAAATGAAAATTGAAGAGAATGTTTGATGAATCAGAAAAGCAACTATTTAAAAACTAGGTGAAGTTTTATTTTGTTGTATGGTTTCAAGTTGATTTGTAATCAGTCTACCAAGTAACACTTGGGTTCTTAGTTTAGTAGAAGAACTAAAGAAAAGGTAGCTGCTTATATAAGATAAATCCAGTAATATAAGAGCACATAAATAGAAGTGCATAAGTCTGTAACACCTTAGACATAAGATACAAGCCAAAAAAGTATTTGAGGAAAACCTTTTTAAATTGTCCTTGTTTGGTAGCTGTGTAGTGAGTCTCTTCCCCTGGAACATCCAGTAGAGCTGGTCACCAGCAGAATCAGAACATCTGCATAGAATGTTCACTGATCTCCTTGATACAGTAGATTTTACGTTTCGAAATTTGATCCTTTTACTGAATTTTTAGTCAAATTCTTCCTCCAATTACTCATGTGCAGTGTCTACTCAGCTTTAGATGATGGTTGTGCAAAAATGATGATAGAGTTCTTTTCCTAGCATCTTAGGTAGTACACATTGCTTTTTTACTTATGCTTTTATTTTAGATTTCTGAAGGCTTCTCTGCACCTTCTGTATTGTGGTTATGAGCTATAAAATAAATTCATAAAACTAATATCTTAATGGATGCTAAATGTGGCAGTAATGCTGTATTTCTTATTTCTCATGGTGAAATATGTCTTGCTGAATAAAACAACCTAAGATTTACAAGGTGTAATAACTCATTTAAGAGGATAAAATAAAAGCTGCTTTCTACTGAGAGTCCCGAATAAACAAAAATATAATGTTCCTTCGTGCCATATTTTCATGGGGCAGAGCAAGGGAATAG
The DNA here is from genome assembly GCF_001522545.3 of Parus major. Lineage (NCBI taxonomy): Eukaryota > Metazoa > Chordata > Aves > Passeriformes > Paridae > Parus > Parus major. The sequence goes on from NC_031770.1 coordinate 29,305,998, forward strand.
AAGAATATGGACTTATTTTTAGAAAAGACATTGAGCTTTAGTGACTGGCACTCTGCTTTGATTTCCTGACTGAACAATTTTACTCTACAAGGGCCATTAAGGAAAAAAAATTATTCTGAAACCTGGCGGTGTTACTGAGCCAGACACTTCTGGTAGGATTTGATCCAAGGCCTATTGATTTCAGTGACTTTTGGGTTAGTCTTTAAATGATCTTGATGTAAACTTGGAGTGAATATGTATACCCCACTGTTGTAAATCTGGAACAGTTTCATGGAATGAGTCTGTATTTTGGCCTATGTTTCTAATTTTAAACATATTTTAAGAGCACCAATGAACACCAGCCCTGATAATGTTGTTTGCATGCCTGAATGCCAATGTCTGAATGGTTGATAAACTTTCATTTGGCTTCAAGACTCATGATTCACTCTTACGCTTGAGGTGTTGAGAAGACACACTGGGGTTAAAACCCCTGCTTCTGATTTACCATTTGATTGCTTAATTTTTCAGCAGGTGAAACTGAGTTGACTTGATTTTGCAGAAATTTTATCAATAGAAAACTGGAGTAATCCAGCTAAGAAACAGCTCCAACTCACTTTAAAAGATGTGTTCTGTTCATTATTATTTAGACCTCTGATATTTATAATTTTCAAACAGTTATTTTTGGCTCCCATATAATTTCAGTTCTAAATTTAGTGGTGCATTTTTTTTAAAAACTGTATCCAAGTAGAGTTTTAAAACATGTTTCATGTTGCTTTCTGACAATATCTAATGTATTTCAGTTTGTGTCTCTTGGGCACTATCAGGTATTGCAATATTTTAATTAGAAATATTGCAAGAAGTGTTGGAGTTAAAATAGTAATAATAATCACAGAAATGTTCGTTTAAAATGCCTTAAATCCTGCTTTCAATGAAATATTGTCTTTGCATCTTCCGAGGATTCATCACATAAGAATCTTTCATATTTGTCTTTCACATCCTTATTTATGTCCTTTTGTTTAATGATGAAGTTCTTTTCTCATATATATTAGCTTGGCAAATATGTCCTATTCACTGATTGAGTGGAAATGGCACCTTTTTCGTGCTAATAGCATCTTTCTATGGATTTCAGTAGGCTAGGGCTTCTGTGCTCAATGATCACTTTCTCAGAAGCCCCATTGAAGTGCTACCCACTGTATCTGCCCTTCACAAATTATGTTTGGCAGCAATGTGGTGATTCCTAACTGTATTTGACATTCCCTGGTTGTAACCTTAGACCACTATGTTAGGAAGCACTTTAGGTCACAGATTCCTGATCCAATTAAAAAAAACATGCATTTTATGCACAGTTCTCTTCCCACAATTGTTTCTGTTGCTATGACTTCTCAGATTTTTACATATTTTAAACCAAATTCTCACAAGAGCAAATATCTAAAAATGTATCTCTTTACTAGTGCGCAATTCACAGCAAGTGGAAGCACTGTCCCAGACTCCAGGTAGCCTGACTGGAAAGAAGTAGAACATTGACACACTGTCTTCTGGACCACTCATTTGAGACAAAGGGGCAGCTGCTAATCATGTTTAATTTAGAAAGTGAAACTTTCAAATTTGTCTAGTCCCCTGGTCTCTGCATCCTATAAATGATACTGGGGATGGGGACAGGGTGCATGCCCACAATAGAAGACTGTTTCCATTGTCAATGTCATTGTCATTTGCTGATTCATCAAAACACAGAAGTTTCTTTTCTTAAAAATGGAGCAGCTGCTGCTCTATCTATACAGCATGCCCTGTTAATATCACATGTTAAGCAATGTCCCTGTGCTCCCTTGGCCCTCCTTGCCCCATGACACTGCTTGGCAGCACAAATAAACACAGCTCTCACTTCCCTGGGGAGGAAAAGTTCTGACAGCACTGTGTTGATTTTATGATCTTGGCTGTGGATGCGTTTTCACAGAGAGACTTTCAGGTGAGCAGTAGTTGAAAATCCAGCTTTTCTGGAGAGGTGGCTCAGTTGAGAGAGTGGGAGACGGGTCAAGATTAATAAGTACAGCTGTAACCAGGCCCTTTTCCTTGGCTCAGAAAACATTTGTTTAAGGCAGAGGAGCTTCACAGGAGATTAAAAAATATATATATCTTTCAGCAGAATTTAGCAGGTGGATGATAACTCTTTCCACCAAGTTAGATTACATCTATACTACTTTAAACTTACTTGCATAAAAGTTCAGGGTTTTTTTAAATTACATCTGTTCATAGTTTGTGATTTATAGTTTCTTCAAATAAATTTGTTCTAATAATAATTTATTGTATTAGCTCAGCCTTAATGTAGTTAGAGATGTGATGCACCTTGAATTTCAACTGACTATAATGGGAAGTCAGAACATCCAGGTTGCTTTTTTGCTCTTCATTCTTTTTGCTTTTTACCTTTTTCATTTCACACATGTGAGGCTATTAAGTAAAATTAGATTTGTTATACTGTGTATTGTTTATGCTGGTTTATGCCCTTTCTTTTTCTCTCTCCCTCTTTTCCCCACGTGCTATCATTATGGTCTTTGTATTTTCCTTCCCAGCAGTTTAGGGGAATGATTAGCTTTTAGGATAAGTTGTGGAAATAAATGTGTGCTTTTAAAAAATAGAAAGTATTACATTTTAAGTGGAGCCAAAATTTCAAAATAATTTCTTATACTATCTGAAGTTTTACATATAAAAATCCACATGAATGATTGCTTTCACAAAATCTTGATTTTTTTTTTTTTATTTTGGTAAATCAAGTAAATAGATGCTATACTTTCCAAAGTGATATACTTGACCTGGAAAACTTCAAATATATGAAATGTGCTTATAAAAAGAGCCCTATATATACACTACCTTTGAGGCACTAGAAAAGAACCTGGCAATATTTTGCTTCTGCTTCCTAGTATTTTGGTTAACTGATGGTAACTATCTGCCTCCTGAGCCCAGTAGACATTAGTCCTCAAGTGCAATTTGTACTTCAAGAAAGCAATTCATCAGTCAGCAACATGAATGAAATCCAACCTCAAATAATGACAGTTCTCTCCCCTTTGTCTCCCACGGATAGTTATGTTTCTTATAACTCTTGCCGAGAAATCCATTTCACAATGCAAACCCAGTCTGTCTTTAGCAAGGGCATGAGGATTTGAACTCCTGGCCATTCACAAGAGTGAGAAGTGAAGGGGTCTTGGCTGCCTGCATGCAGCTTTAAAAAAGGGGTTTTCCATAATCACTCTCTGTTGTAAAGGCAGAAGCAATTATTTGTATTTGTTTCATTTGGAAGTGAGCCTTTTTCACTTTGAACAAAGTACTGTTGAGCACCTTCCTACCATCCATTTGCTTTCCCCCCACAGTGGCTCAGAGGAGAAATTAAGCCGTTGGAGGAATGAGAACGTTTACAGGCCAAAGGAAAGATGACTAGTTGGGCTGTCACCCAAGAAAATACAAATCAAACCCCAAATCACACCCAAGGACTTTGTCATCCATAATGCCTGTTCAGGGTTTCTGTTTATTTTATGAAGAGGGGGATCATATATGGCTTAGCTTAAGAATTTCAATTTATGTTTCTGGCTGTCAGGGGATGCTGGCAAAAGATAAAACATCAACAGCTCATTTTCCATCAGTAGTGCTCTGTCATTCCATTAGGGCAGGAAATTCACTCTGTTACTGAGTGAATTTGATCAGAGAGAGGACCCGTAGAGTTAAACACATCTCCCCATGCCAGCTGTTCAGCAAAAGAGAGCAACAACATGCAGCCAAATGACCACCATGAGGATTTGACATGTGTTGGTATCACATGACTTGCAAAAGTAAGCAGCGGGAGCCCTTTCAAAGGAAGTGAGGTGTTGGGCTGGTGGCAGAGATGCAGAAGGTTAAAGGAGATTCCAGTGAAATGTTTTCTTTGATGCTTGCTAAACAGTAAAATAAAGACTGAAATATTTTGTTGTAATAAGCCATAATTGTAGCTACTCAGATTCCACCACAGGGAGGTACAATATCAGATCCCTGATAGATGACACTAGTTTAATTGGGTTATTCATTGGAGAAGAGGTTCAGAGCTGTTTTCCAGATACCACTGAGTGATATCCACAAGAGGTCCTGCCAAAAAGAGAGTCATTTATCCTCTCATTTTACAGTTTAAGCAACTAGGAAGACATAGCTATAGGCTAAGAATTTCCAACATTCAGTCTTGACTTTTACAAAAGACACACATGGGACTTGTGAGCCAGAATGATATATGAAAAGGGCACAGAAGAGTCTTGCTTCACATGACAAGGTTGCAGTGGTGCTGAGTGTAGATCTGGAACCCTAATTTTCTGATATACCACTTTTTTAAGGGCTTTGTCTGACTTTGAGAACCATAATTTTTTGTGTGTATTCTACTCATTGTCTCTCACCTTAATGTACAATCTTCCACAGCAACTTCTGTTCCAGTTGACTGCAAGCTCTAGTTATTGCAAGCTGCATACAGGGCTGGGGGAAGGAAATCTAGGCTTCATGTGTTTCAGTTTATTGTTAAAAAAAGGGACAGGGATTTTTATGATGCTCCAGTTTTTTGCAGTAAGTGTTCCTAATTAGCAAGAGCAAAGTGTGTAGAGAACACCATTGTCTTAAAACAGGTGATATACTTTGCATGGAGAAGAAAAGTCAAACATGTATGTACAGAAAATGTAATTCAGGGTACTTGAAGGCTTGAAAAGAAGATTTTATGCTTTGAAACCTGACACATAAGTCTGGTTTGTTTGAGGTTTTTTCCTTCCACCCCAAATCCCTCCAGTCATGTCACTTTAATAGAAGATATTGCCTCTCCCTACAAACTTTGCCTCACACATCCATAGATCACCACAGCAGATTGCTTCTCCAAATTAGGGACAGTTTTCTGTGAGCCTACTGGCAACTGTGATTTTTTGGAAGAAATCTGAGAACACTAGTTTAGCCAGTGTGGCAAAGTGATATGCTGCTGCCAGTCCACATGAGCAGCCTCATCTGGATTCAGTTTTGTAGCTGAGGCACTGCTTTCCTAGTGAGAGGTCAGCAGACACCTCTGCATGTGTTGATGGGATAGTTGTTTTTTCATAATTCCTGCCATGTCTCTTAGCTTCCACACAGGCTTTCCTAATTGCTACCTTCTTTTGTGAACAGATGCAGACTCTGTATGCTTTCGATGAAGAAGAAACAGAAATGAAAAACAAAATAGTTGAAGACTTGAAGACAGCTCTGCGGACTCAGCCCATGAGGTAATGTTTTTCACCTTTCATCTCAATTCACTACCTCCTAATGGTCAGATGTGACACCACTAAGAGTGGCAAGGACAGAAACCTAGAGAGCCCTATAGTCCCTGGTCTGAGCCTGCCTAGTTGGGAGGATAACTAATTTCACACTAATGCTGAAACATGTAGTTTCAGGAAAATGAAAGACAAAGTTTGCTGTGAAAAATCTGTGACAGATATTTGCAAACACAGGTAATGACTATGAAGATCAGATTTTAGTCTTCACAGCCCCCTGCACATCCCATGTAATTTGATTCACTTTGGGCAAAGTCTCAGCCTCTACTCGGAACTTTGAATTTAAGCTTCCCCTTATCTTTAATAATGTGAACTGTTTTGTACAAAGCAGCTAATCCATTTTACATCACCTGGTTTAGCATTCTTCCCATTCTATGTTGTAACTGTGGCACAGAAAAATGTAAAGAGACTTTATTGTGTACTATCTTTGAAGGTAAGGTCATCTTTCTTTTTCTGGGAACAAAGCTCTGAACAATAGCAAACTAACTAGTATAGAAACCTTTCCAATTTAACACTTGGAAGAGCAATGTGGAGAAACAACAACTTTAGTTGATATGATTTCAGGAAACAATCAAAAAAATTCTGAATGTTTTTTATATTGGCCACATACTTTTGCACCAACATGATGCTGAAGTCATAGTTTCAGAGAGCTTTATTCATCACAAATGCCTAACCAAATACAGTAATTTTGGGGGGAGTAGATCCTAACTAAACCAAACAAATGAAATGTAGTGTTTTAGGTTTCCTAATTTTTCTCAGCTAGTGCACTAAATAATGTAGTGGGTTCAGCAATGGCTAAAATCGCCAGTACGCCTACTACAATTATTTACTCATTTTTTGCTGTGAGATATGAATTAGCAGGAGGGTAAAGGAGGCTCAAAACTTAAAATGTATATAGAAAACTTTATTAACAGAACTAAAAGAATAATAAGAATCAGAATAAAACCTTCAGAACACTTCTCCCTTCTCTACAATCTCTTTTCTTTCTCTGTGACAACATAGACACAAAACTTGAGATTTTCAGTCAGGTGCTACCTCTAAAATAGTCTTTCATCAGTTGTTGTAGGGAGAGGAGTTTCTCTTGCTATGCTATGGAGACTTCTGCACAAGAAATAGTTCTCTTGTGGCTTTTTAATTTCTACAAATAGCAGCTGCCTGGGAAGGAATTTTGTTATTTTGACATTTTTCTCATTTTTACAGCCTTCCTACACCTGAGTTTATGGGCTATGTTAATTTATGGAGTACTATTTTAAGGATGAGCTGTTCAAAAGCAAAGGTTCTCTTCATTTATCTTTGAAATTTTATTTTCATTTTTAGGAACAGAGGTCTTCTTCTACTTTCCTTGAGGGCAAAGGGTCGTTATTACTCTCATCTCTCTCTATGTTCAAGCTTCTTGTGGGATCACAGCTACTTCAACATCTGCTTGGCTTCATTATGGATGCCTCTGCTCATGTCTACAATTTAAACATTCTATCCTTGTATACTTTTTTATGAATTAAAGGAGATATTCTAGTGTATCATAGTCTATCTCTATGGCTTTACTAAAATAATTTTCAGCTTAATACTAAGGCCTGTCATTATTCTATTTCTATTTGGGACTTAAATCTCTTTACTGACCTTGGTGTCTTCATATTGTCTGCTATGTGTTTTCACTCTGTCCTTTTCTCTCACTCAAGAGAGGATTAATGTTTTGCAAGTTTTATTTGTGCAGTGAAAGAGTTAGTATCTTTCTCAGGCCTGTGGATGGCCATGAAAGGTGGACGTGCTTCAAAACAGAGATCTTGAGGGCACAGGAACAGGCTATCCCTGTGCAGAAAGACAAGTCAACAAGGTAAACATCCAGCCTGGATGGGAAAGGAGATTTTGGAGGAACTTAGGAACAAAAAAGGATGTATCATCTTTGGAAGGAGGGTCAGGTCTCTCAGGAAGTAATATGGGGGGCTGCTAGAGCATGTAGGAAAAAAATTAGAGAAGCCAATGCTCAGTTTGAACTTAAAATGGCAACTTCTGTAAAAGACAATAAAAAATGTTTTTACAAATATATTAATGGTAAAAGGAAGGGTAAGACCAACCTTTGATCTTTATTGGATGAGGGAGGGAGCTTAGTAACTGCAGATGAGGAGAAGGCAGAAGTGCTTAATGCTTTCTTTGCCTCAGTCTTTAGTGGGAAGATGGCTTGTCCTCAGGACAAGTGATCTACTGGATTGGTAGATGGTGTCAGGGAGCAGAATGGTCCCCCTGTTATCCAGGAGGAGGCAGTCAGAGAACTGCTGAGCCACTTGGATGTTCATAAATCTATGGGACCAGATGGGATCCATCCCAGGGTGATGAGTGAACTGGCAGATGAGCTTGTGAAGCCCCTCTCCATCATTTACTAGCAATCCTGGCTCACTGGTGAGGTTCCAGATGACTGGAAGCTGGCCAATGTGACCATTCACAAAAAGGGTGGGAAGGAGGATTCTGGTAATTATAGGCCAGTCAGCCTGACCTCAGTACCTGTTAGGGTTAAGGAGCAGTTTATACTAAGTGTAATCATGCAGCACTTACAGGATAGCCAGGGCATCAGACCCAGCCAGCATGGGTTTGGGAGGGGTAGGTCATGTTTGACCAACCTGGTGTCCTTTTATGACCAGGTGGCCCGCCCGGTGGATGCAGGAAAGGCTGTGGATGTTGTCTATTGGGACTTCAGCAAGGCCTTTGACACTTTCTCCCACAGCACACTCCTGGAAAAGCTGGCAGCCGATAGCTTGGACAGGAGGACTCTGTGCCTGGGTTAAGAACTGGCTGGATGGTCAGGCCCAGAGAGTGGTGTGAATAGTGCTGCATCCAGCTGGGGCCAGTTACCAGTGGTGTCCCTCAGGGGTCTGTGCTGGGGCCTGTTCTGTTCAATATCTCTATTGATGACAAGAATGAGGGTATTGAGTCTTTCATTAGAAAATCTGCAGACAACACTAAGCTGGGAGTGTCGACACTAAGCTGAGAGTCGATCTGTTGGAAGGGAGGAGGGCTCTGCAGAGAGACCTGGAACATTTAGATGAATGGGCAAAGTCCAGTGGGATGAAGTTTAATAAGTCCAAGTGCCAAGTCCTGCATTTTGGCCACAAAAACCCCCTGCAACATTATAGACTGGGGACAGTGTGGCTGGACAATGCCCAGGTGGAAAGGGACCTGGGGGTACTGGTGACAGCCGGTTGAACACGAGCCAGCAGTGTGCTCTGGTGGCCAAGAAGGCCAACAGCATCCTGGGCTGTGTCAGGAATAATGATTCCCAGCAGGAACAGGGAGGTCATTCCTCCCCTGTACTCAGCCCTGGTGAGGCTGCACCTTGAGTGCTGTGTCCAGTTCTGGGTCCCTTGGTTCAGGAAGGATGTTGAGACACTTGAGCATGTCCAGAGGAGGGCAACAAGGCCGGTGAGGGGCTTGGAACATGAGCCCTTTGAGGAACGACTGAGGGAGCTGGGGTTGTTTAGTCTGGAGAAAAGGAGACTCAGAGGTGACCTTATCACTCTCTACAACTTCCTGGAAGGTGGCTGTAGTCAGGTGGGGGTTGGTCTCTTTCACCAGTCAATAGCTGACAGAACGAGAGGAGAGTCTCAAGCTGCACCAAGGGAAATTTATGTTGGACGTCAGGAAAAAGTTCTTCACTGAAAGAGTGATAAAGTACTCAAATGGTCTACCTGGGGTGGTGGTGGAGTCACCATCCCTGGATGTGTTTAAAAAAAGACTGCATCTGACACTCGGTGCCATGGTTTATTTGAGGTGTTAGGGCATGGGTTGGACTCGATCTTGAAGGTCTCTTCCAACCTATGGTATTCTGTGATTCTGTGAAGGATTCTGCCGGGCAGTGGCTGAAGCAGTCACAGTGATGGATTTCAGGCTGCACTGGGGGCTGTGCTAAGATCTTAGGGGGCCTAGCAAGAACAGTGGCAGCCATTCTGGCTCTGGCCCCTGCTTCTATCAATTTCAGCTGCGGGCCAATGACTTCCCATCCCTGCCCAGCAGCCACTGGGGCCAAGCGGGCCACCGCTGAGGGGGTCTGGCCTGGCCTGTAGCCAGTCCCACGGCCCAGCAGACTACAGCTTGGCACAGGCCAGCAGTGGGGCAGGGCTCAGCATTAGCAAGATGTTAGCAACTGGGGCCCCGTGGCCCTCAGCCCTGCCAGGCCACGCAGGCTGTGGCAGAGCGGGGGCGGCCTGACCGGTGCCCATTTACCTCTTCAAAGCTGGAAGCAAGAGGGAGCTTTCCCAGGCTTGCCAGTCTTTAAAATGTGGATTTCACAGAGGTGGACCCAGCTTTTAAATGGCTTAATAGGTTGTCACTTCTCAGAACTAGCCAGCTATTGGTTTTTGCTAGGCACAGAGGAAACTCATAATAGCTTCTCTCAGAAAAATCATTTCTGTGGGTGGCTTCTTCCCTCCTCACCTTCAAATATCAATGAATGCATAACCAGCACATGAAATAAATAAATGAAAACAATCCAGAATTTTCAATGTAGTTACTTTGACTTGAAGATATTTTTGGGACTCCTTGCAGAGCTAAGTTCTGCTTGTCCTTCTCCCTTTCATAATCTTTAAAAAATTGACTGCATGCAGCTTCCCTGTTTTTTTACCTCCTGTTTATTTCCTGTTGTGATGGGCTTTAAGAGACCAGAAAATCATATTCTGGTGCTCCTCAGGCATAAAGATTTATCAAGCTTTGATAATTTTACATGCAGGTAGAGTGAGTGCTTTTAATGTGGAAATAGAAAAGTTGTAGCCTATACTGAGACCCAAGTCAAGAGTGACTGTTTGATGCTGTCCAGCACTGTCCTAAAGCAGAGAACACAGTAACATGCAGCTGGTCTCTATGTTAAAATGGAAGGTAAGGCAGCTGTCAAGCTTCCAACTCTCATCAGGCTTTTAAACTAAAGTCCTATGCTGTTGAGACTTAAATTCCTTAATTTAATGTGGGGATGGTTTGATGCTTACTCTGTAAAGGTGACAGCTTTCATTGAGTGTAGCCACAGCAGCAAGACCTCTTTGTTTTGTCCAGCTGAATCACTTTGGTGGCCACTCTTTGTTGTTCTGCTCTGTCATTTTGAATAGACAGCCCAAACTCCTTGTTGATAGCAAGGCAATAGAGAAGAAGAGCAATGAGGATTTGAGCAAATTCTATTGCTCAAAGTCTTTCAGGACTTCTCTTCTCCAACCTGTATTGCATTCTCTGGATCTCCTTGACAACAGCTTGTTGCTTCATCTGTTTGTAATAACCCTGACAACCACAAGTCAGTACAAGCATCTATGGGCTGCCCTATAAAGTCTTCTAAATCGCTGGCAATGGTTGTGGGGCTTCTTGAAAAAAACAGTTAAGGCAAGCTAAATTTTTAGGTAAGTCTTGTGTCTCAATTAATTTCCAGCAACTCAATTGGTTAGCTGCCAAATGGGCTGCATGCCAGTACCTGATCAACAAGCCAATTTCTTCTTGATGGAAATGTTGCAGTAGAGAGGCCCTCAGCTCCATCAAATCTCTTTCATAAGCAGTGTAATACCTAAGCCTTCAAAGTACTAGTCTTTCTATTTTAATTTGTATATCAAAACTTTTTTTCTTTGCTACTTCTGTTACACTCTCTTAAACTTGAAAGGCAAAGAGGTGTCCTGCCTTTTAGTGTACTAAACTGGTCAAGTGAAAGTCTGAGGTAAGGTTAGGCTTTAATTTGCTTGTGTAGCACCTATTAAAACACACTCTGATTTATTTACATTTGAGTATTTGAATGTGTTAGCCAGAATGCATTGGCAAATATGTTTAACTTTACACCTCCCAGTCTAGAACAAGATCTTACTTTGCAGCACAGAGGCTGTGTAGAGCAAGAGTTAGTTACACATGTGCTGTGTACTGTGTGCAAGAAGGTTCTTGTATAAGTTCACTTTGCTTTTGCACATACACACAGATATCTGTGTGGAGGCAGACATGCACAAACACCAAGAATGTGAGGATTGTGGCTCTCAGGCTATCACCTAAACTCCCACTTCTTTTTCTACCTCTACAGACACTTACTTACACACCTCCCCACAACAAGAAAATCCTCATACTGAAAGTATCTATTCGGCCGGAAACTACTTTTGCCATTTCTTTACCTTCCCCAGCAAGTCTTCTGTCTATTCTGGAGAATAAGGAAATAAGTGTTTAGAAAAAGGAGGATGAAAAGCATAATTTGATTCCTTCTTCTGATTGCAGCTGGAATAGAAAGTACTTGGCTTTGCTTGCTATTGAGTAACACAACTCACTGTTTGCTCTCTGGGCTAGGAATAGTACAGGAAAGAGAATATGTAATCAGACCTGTGTGAAACTTGGCAGATTGTCTTAGCAGGGTTCAGTTAAACCATGTTTTTATTTTTGGTGTGCACATGTTCCTGTGTGTGCCCTTACTCTCATAGTCACTTTGAAATCCAGTTCTGAATAAATTCCAAACCTCAGATTGAAACCTTTGAATGTGCCAGGCTCTTACATGTTTTTGGTCAAATTGCTGGCCCACATAAGCTGAAAGTTGTCAAATTTATCAGCATAGTGAGTGTAACTTTCAGTTAGACTCTGAAAATTCCTGTGTCATGTGGAGTGTAACCACCAAAAGACCATCCATATGTCAAATCCATATTATCCAGAGTAATATAAGTATGGCTTGAGTTTCTCTTGGTGGTACAGGGACACGAATGGAGACCACTGAAATTTGGTCTTTCAGTACGGTGCTTCCTTTATTACTGATTATAAGTAACAGCACCTCATGGACAGAAAAAGGAAGGTGATATATTAGGGAAGAAGAGGGACTGGGTAAAAGCACAACAACACAGAATTTTGGTATTTTTATTTTGTTACACAGGTGGCAATTGTTAGCAACCTTTAAAATTGCTTGAAGTGTCTTTCTATATTATCCTGTTCCAAGTGTGGGCATAGAAGAATCATTGCTGTTGTACATTTTTATAGACTGAAAAGTCAAGAGTGATGCACATTGTTTTGTATTCAGACATACCAAAAAGTGTACCTACCTGAGCAACATGTTAGAGGAGGCAGGAGGTAAACAATGTGATCTAGGGAAATTATTTGCAGCCCTTTCCATGTCTTTGAATCCCGATTTTTAATTCTGGGAATTTCAAATGAAATATTGCTAGAATGATTGATTTGAACTGACTTATCTAATTCCATCCTTTTCTACTTATTTGTCTAGAGGGCTGTTTGCATGGTCTAAATTGACCCATTTGGATTTTTTTTAACCCTGGTTTTCAACAAAAGCAGAGGAGTGTTATACCATTTACAGGAGAACATGCCCCTTTTAAATATAACATGTTCCTATACATATGTCATGGGATTGAAGTGTGAAGGCAGTATGGCTGATGGACAGAGTGGGAAGGAGTTTACCTCTGTCAGTGTGCCAAATCCTGGAGGTGGAACCTATATATACCTATATATAACCTATATATTGGCTGAAAGTTAGAGCTAAGCCTAAAAATGGTTTTCAAGGTAATCTGAACTCATAACTAAAAGTGTGGTGAGAAGTCTGTGTGCTGGGTATGTAAAACAGAGCAATTCAAAAGAATCCCTTCAGCCTCGAAAATGTAGCAGCTGTGGAGGTGAACTACAACAGTGTTTGGTGGTAACTGCAACAAAGGACACAGAGACCAAACAGAAGTATAAAATGATAGCATATAATTTCCCTGAAACTATGTAACACACCATTATCAGCTGGAATGTTTCCTCTCTTGGTATGTTTGCTTTGTTTTTCTTAAATACCTGGGAATTGTTCTGTGAATTTAGGCTGAAAACTAGCCGGCTTTTAGAGATCTGGGGTTGAATAATATGGTGTCTTTTGAAAAAAGTGCCTTTGGTCTGCTTTCCTTGATTTTCCTGCTTGTTTTCTTTTGGGTTTTCTCTATTCAGGTTTGTGACCAGGTTTATTGAGCTGGATGGCCTGAGTTGTTTGCTGAACTTCCTGAAGAGCATGGACTATGAAACCTCAGAGAGTCGCATCCACACATCCGTTATAGGGTGTATCAAGGCACTGATGAACAACTCCCAGGGACGGGCTCATGTCTTGGCCCATCCAGAAAGTATCAACATCATATCCCAGAGTTTACAGACTGAGAACATTAAGACCAAGATTGCTGTGCTGGAGATCCTAGGGGCTGTCTGCTTGGTACCAGATGGTCACAAAAAAGTCTTGCAAGCCATGTTTCACTACCAAATCTATGCTGCAGAAAGGACAAGATTCCAGGTAAAAAGAGGGTACTTGGACAGAAATATTTAGACTAAGGAATCTCTTCTGGGAGTGATTTTTACAGTGCATATATTGCAAACTTGCTAAGTAGTAAAAAGGCAACATTTATAATTTTGTTTTAGGAAGGGAAATGACTCAAATAGTTAGTTAGTTAGTTAGTTAGTTAGTTAGTTTGTTTGTTTTTCAAGACATATTGCTTGTCCTTAATGCTAACTTATGCTAACTTAAAATTCTGTATATTTTGCCTCAAAAATATACGTAGGTTTGCTGTGCTAAATGAAAGCTGATTATCTGCTAATATTCTAGCTTGATGGCATTTCTGGGGTGGTAATGATTTATTCTGTCCTAGAAGGTGAAGACATAGAGTTTCAGGAGCCTCTGTCCTGATTGTAAATCCTTTATTTAGTAATACAAAATTGTGGATTAAATAATGGATACAATATATTAAATTATCTATAATTTAATATTATTTCACTTGCACTTAGAAATTTCACTTGCCACTTAGAAATCAACTTGTGAATTGTCATCACTTAGCAATTGTTGGCTCAAATAACTCCTATTCAGACCATAGAAAGGAAATGCATTTTCAGAGACCTTGAAGAAGGTCAGTGACAAGGTTTTATTGTGAAAACTACTGGCTGCTACTATAATGTTCCTCTTCCCAGTGAACTGTACATCTTTCAAAAAAATAGTAGAGAATCTGTTCCAGTGTGTAAAGCTGTGGCTCCTTAACTTTGGGATAATCTCACCCATTTACTGTTCTTTCTTAGGTGAAATTATTAGAGTGGTGTTGTGCCAGCAGGCACTGGATCCCAGTGCCTGACAGTCATCTCCTACCTCATTCTCAGCTAATAGATTTTAGGCTACAATTAACTTATTACTGTAAAAGTGAATGGGGAAATAGTCTGTGCTGATGGACAGTAGCAGCCAAAGTTTGTGTTAGTACCAAATGCACTATGGGATTCACTGACTGTGACTCAGACCTGGGACAGAGATGCAGGAAATCTTGGTTTGGTATTAACCTATATTTGACATTGGCGGGTCCATCCCTCTATGTGCACTGCCCCATTTGCATTGCTTGTCTATTCAGACTTGATGTGTGTCTTGGATATGCAAGTGTAGCACATATGATGTATGGCTCCAGAAGTGGGGGCCTTTTAGCCTCAGTTGGAAGCTCTTGGGGTTATTTCAAAGAGAAAATCAGGATTACAACAAAACTTGGAAGGTGAAGAGATTAGGGTTAGCTGCAGTCATAAGAATGCATCTTTAGTACAAGAGTTGGATAGGAATGAGCAGTGCAGATTCAGCAAGTGAGCCATGCACATGAGCTACGTTTGGGAGGTTATTTGGTACCGCCTATGGAGGAGAGGGAAAAAATTAAAGTCAGCTTGTTCTCTAGTAATTAGCTGAAATAAAGAATCCTTCCTGAATTATTATGACATTCTTTTATATCTGGGAGACAGGTGGGGATAACTTGAGCTGCTTAGTAAAAAGCAGTAACTCACAAGCCTGACTATGCTTGTGGTCCCATGGTAACTTGCCCTTACTGGACCAATTGACTGCTTAATAAGCCCATATGGGATAGATGCTGAGTTACCCTAGTTAGGTAACTAGTTGTTCTCTATCTCTCTCTCTCTCTGTTTCTGTGTTGATTTAAAAGTCCCTGAATAACTGAGGTCAGTCTTTGCTGGGTAAAATGTGGTAGCCTTTGAGGAATCTGGTGGAATGATTTGCAGGTCCTTGCCAGTCTCTTACATTCATGAAAAGTACTTTGCATAAATGCTCAGCTTGTCAAAATTTTCCATTCAGGAAAAAAATGAAAGATAAATGGATAGTCTCATTTACTTCTCAAGTAAAAAAAAAAAAAAAAAAAGCAGCCCTACCCAACCCGCAAAATGATTTAGCAGAGGGAATGTGTTCTTGTTTGCCATACTTGTGTTTAGAGACTGAAATGGGATTTTCCACTACACTCAACAATAGCTTGAGTTTAATTTTGAGGAGGTAAGTTTTCATCCAAAGACATGCCTCTTCCATCTCTAGTTATTCTTAGACTGGGGATTTTTTAAATCCTGAAGAAACAAATGTGGTCATGGTCTTTCTTACATTTTAGAGGAAGTTTCTCTGATACTCTAACACTTGAATATTAAGAGTGTTCCATCTCTTTGCCTCTTGCCCTCCTGCACCTCTGTCTCAGTCTTGCAGCTTATTGTCAAGAAAAGCACCCACTGTAACTTGAATACTGAAGCCAGTTTAAAAGAAGAATGAGCTGAAAATGCTCATTCATTTGATGACTTCAATGATGCAGTCTACAATGAAAGCCTTTTTTTATCCTCTTTTAATCCTAGTCCTGAATGTAATTTTTGTAACCCAGAGTTTGCGAGTATCTGAAGAGACTATTCAGGTGTGAAACTGAACCCTTTTGGGGCTGTGTTTTCTGCAGCTTGAGCTGCAACATCTAGCAGCAATATTTAGTGCATTGAAGTATCCAAAAAGTGTGGAGCTTGCTGCAAACTTTACACTTTGCAGCTTGACTTTGACCAGCCACACCTAATCATTGTTACATTGAAAGCTATTCATCACAAGTGGGGAATCTGGCGGAACCCGCAAACAAGAATTCTTTTTGTGAAAGTAATAAAACTGAGAACTAAACTGTAGGAACAGGAAAAACTACACAGAGTAGAAATTTATTCCTTTGCCTCCATAGTCAATCATTGCAGACTGATTCTAATTGATGGGGGGAAGGAAAGCTGGGAACTGTAAAGGCACTGCTCAGTCTTTCCCTGTATCTTGCTCTGCAAGACAGTGGCCAGTTTAGTGACACAGTATGTAAGAGGAAAGTAATCTCAAATTCTGGATATCAACTCTGTTCTTGTGAAGTAAAAGTGCAGGGCTTTCTGGAAATTGTACTGAGCTCACTTTTATTTGAATGTCCAACAAATAACTTATAGGGAAGCTGACCACTGACAATATCAGTGCCAGTATTGTTTTTCCTTAAATTGCCTTCCTGACAACAGTGGTTGAAAATATTTGTCATCCCATTCAGCCATCTTGCTGTCAATTTATTCCTCCTCATTTTTGAAAGCTGGCACTTTGTATACTCAATCTGTTTGGATTTATTTTCAACTCTTGCAGGTAGCAACAAAACCTAGGTGTCCTGTTCTCCCTCATGTCATTTTTGGTGACCAGCACTATGTCCATTGGGGAATGAGGAGGTTAATGTAATTAACACCAATGAAGATCTATTTTTCCCAAAAAATGTTTCTTTTGAAGAGGAATATCATTGTGATGAATAATAATTTGGGGTATGTGGTTCTGCTTCTACTCCTTTTTGTAAGAAGGAGGAAAAGAGGTTCAGAATGATTTACTGACAACTACCTAAAATTTGAGCTCCTGAATAACTTGCTGCTGACGACTTTAGATTGAAACAGTGATTATTTCCAGTTTGCACAAGTGTGGTGGAGTGTAGAGATCATATATTTAACACAGCAACATAAAACATGGCACATTTTGTTGAATATAAGAAGTTATTGCCAGTCAATGTTCTAAACACTACTGCTACCTGGCCCAGCTGCCAAAAGTTGTCAGAAGACTCAGCAACTGGTGAATTAGTAGAGAAGGAAAGCTGACTTAAGATATGGTTCTTACAAAACTTATATTAACTCTGTCCTGCAATAGCTCCTATTACTTGAATAGAAAACTTACAGGTTTATCCTAGTGTATCTGAAGTCAAAATTCAAATGACAATGAAATTCCTGAGCATTATAAATGCTTTTAGTCCCAATTAACTAAATTGCATATAGTAATACCAACTGAAGACCATTAATCAAACAGTGCTGAAATGCTTCAAAAAGGGTGTCTTTGTTTCTTGGTGTGTTTTTTTTGTTGTTGTTGTTTTGGTTTGGGTTTTTTTTTTTATAGAAGTTAATGGAAAATATAAATAGAACCTATATGAATATGAAGGACTATTTCCTTAATCAAAAAAATTCAGATTTTACTCTGAATTCAAAGTCATCTAAAATATTTCTTTCTAAATTGTCAGCATTTCATCTACTGTCTACAATTGTCAGTCCCTAACTTCAGTCAGGATTCTCTTTAAAGCACTGGGGAGATTCTCCAGAACTTACTCTTTTTTGTTAAGGCTGCAGTCTTCACTCAATTGTCTTTTTGTACTGCAGCTTCACTATGTGTCTTTGATGTTCAATGTTTTGATATGTCTATCAGGAATCATCCTTGTCTTGGCACTTCAAACAAGACTCTATACTTGTTTGTGTCTCCATTTATATAGTCACTATTCCTATTTTCTCACATTTGCCACATCTTCTTGTCTGAACTTTTCCCTTTGCTCACTTTAATTATTGACTCTTCTTTTATAAGGCACTTCTGCCTGGAATTATTCTCACTTTAATGCCCAACAGGGCAGTCTGTAGTCCATCTTAAGATATTCCTTGGAATTTGTCCTCTTCAGAGTAATACTCTTGCATGCCTTCAATCTCCTTCCTGAGGCAATCTGGAAAACTCTGTCTTCATCCAATTGTTTGAAACATGCTACTTTGCCTACAAATTCTACTCTGCCCCTTATACAATGGAGTTGAAAGAAAATACTTGAAATCCAAACAGTAAATCCTCAGAGCAAATATGTGTAACTAGGAAGATGAGTCCTTGTTGTTCTTGCTGGGATTTTTTATCATGTATTAAAGGTACTTCTGTCACTGGCTCACTGTGTGTGATCATAAAAATGTTACTTTATCTTTCTTTTTTTTTTTTTTGGTCTCTTGTGAAGATGCAGTTTTATAAAATGCTATGAAAAGTAAGAAAGAAGAGTCTCTGACTGTAAAGTAATTCATGTCTGAATTATCCTGTTTATGATTCGTTTCCCTTGTTAAAAGGGCACAGTCTTTCTCTCCCCTAAGGTGTTGCCTTTCTGATTATTCTTATGCTTGCTGCTTCCCCTCCTTTTCTCTGTGTCATAACATTGTAGCACATCATACTTTTTAACATGCCATATCTTGAAACAAAACTAACATTGAAAAGTGATAATGCTCTATTGTCCAAAAAAGTTTATCAGGATGTTCCAGTTCTCTTCCAGCATAGCTTGCTATTTAAAACACTAGTCTAGCTGTGGTTCCCTGTGGGGAGAAAGAATTTTCCTTTTAGTCTTGAGAGAATCTAGGTGTTAGATACTGTCTGAAAGAAGATGATTTCACTTGCCAATGGAAATATTAACTGGACTGCTTTAGTCAGAAAACTCTTGTTTCCCTCCTTAATGCTGCTAGAAGTTTGAAGCTTGAGGTGAATGAATAAAGTTTGATATTGTCAGTTGCAAAGGTGGACACCAGGAGCATTCCTTCCAGAGCCCCCTTGCTTGGTTTGTCACTGTCAGTAAATACTGTCAGTACAGACCATTTGTAATTTGTAAGAAGAAATCTGATCAATTTGGAATTGTAGTAGAGGATCTAGAAGGAACAAATTAAAAGGCTATATTCATCCTTGATTTTCTTCTTTCCTTTAGCCAAAAAGCCTTTTGAGGTTTGCTGCAGATTGAATGAAACCCTACTGGCTGTCAGTGATGAGGAATAATGGGATTAAGTGAGGAAGGTTTTGCTTAAATAGTAGGAAAAACCTTTATGACATCAACTGGGCCAAAGAACTGGCTGCCAAGAGGTGTGGTGAAATCTTTTTCTCAGGAAATGTTCAAGTGAAGGTTTGAACCTCAGCCATTTGGAAAGAGTTGGAGATACTGGAGTTTGCCAAAGTATGTGGGTGTAGACTGATGTTTAGGAATTGCAAGAATTTATAGTGTTTCCTTGTCAAGGTGAACAATTACATGAAGATGTGCTGCTCTTCAATTGGATTAGTGCAACACAAGAGTTTTGGGTTTTCTTGTTCTGAATTTGGTTTGCCTCCCATTTCCATTCTGCTCCTAGTTCAGTGTTCTGAAATGGAGGATAGAAAACTTTAGTTATCATCCTTCAACCTGTCTGGGTGCTGTACCTGATATGCTGTTTCATAGATTCTAGCATGTTCCTGAAAGTCTGTGAGAAAATATGATAGGAATAAAGCCTGTGAAGAAAACCAGCAAAATCGCCTTTGGTTTTGCTGCTTCAGTAGTGATGGCTAATTCAATTATTCCAAGATGACATGTGTGTTTTGGATTTCAGTGTCAAATCTGGCAGTAACAGAATAAAATTCTCTCATTTATTTCACTTCTACTGTTTGTCAAATTGAACAGTTGGTTTTCTTGGTGAATTTAAAGACTTCTCAGATAGTTTCTGATTGTCACTGTTAGAGATAGGATGCTGGATTGAACTGACCACTAGTCTGGCTCAGCAGAGAATTACATGTGCTTTTATGTAAGACTCATTCCCATTGCTAGCAAAATATTACTTGGTCATAACACAGTTACTGGAGTGTTCAATGAGATTGGAACTCAAATGCCTAGAGTAGGGAAATTAGAAAGTTCCAGATGTGAAATTTAGAAGCAGCAAGAGAAAGGAGTTTATGAAATCAAGCTTGTTTGATAATGAATATAGTGTGCTCAGACATAAAAACAGCTTTCAGTAGCAGTGTATTATTGAGAGACCGCCAGCTATTCACCAGTCTTCACAGAAGTAATTGTGAATGCCGTTTATTTCT
>NC_031770.1:29331665-29468255 GCF_001522545.3 Parus major
GACTTATCCCAGAGGCTGGTTTGTGCATACAGGCCTTTACTAATATATAAAATACAGCAACAGTGTATTGGTGTAATAGTGTAATAGGTCAAAATATTTTTGCACAAAAGTAAGTATGAAGCCAGTAGGTTATTCTTTCCCCTGCAGAATGCACAGGAGGATATTCTTCTTGTTTCTTGAGACATATCTCTGTGGCTTTCTACAGGAAATAAGATAGACCTATGGTGACTAGTGGAGGAAGGATTTTGCTATAAATGAACACTTTCAGTAAACAGGGACAAAAAATTGACTAGAAGAAAATGAACTTCCTTACTCAGCATCATAACTTCAAAATGTTGTTTAGATGGTCTGCTGAGCCAAACACTAAAAAGTTATTTTTGTCTTCATTATCCCTTTATGGTCAAAACTTCTTGGGGAGATTAAAAAGAATGCTCTCTTTCTTTAGTACAACAACAAAACAAATATATGAGTGTGAGGCATTTATTATTAATGCTGAAGTGAGACTCATACAGCTTAACTGGCAGATCTCAAGTGGAATTTGTTACTCTTTCAGTAAGGAAAATCATCCATGTAATTATGAGCTGATGAGAGAAGAACCTGAAGATAATATTAATGGTGATCAGCACAAAGCTAAAAGCAGAGCTTCTTTCATGACTAATCAGTTTACATATATAACCTTTTCGGTAAATACTCAAGTGGAACTAATCCTTAAAAAGGCTAAGGCCACCAATGTTATTTGTCTAGTCTTTTTCTCCTTTGTCTCCTGATGTTCACAAGATTATGGTAAAATATCAATATGTGTGCAGAAATTAGACTTAAAGCATTCCTGTGCTGAATACCCACTGTGGGTTGGTTAACAGGGAGACGTTCAGCCTCTGGGGAAAACTTCCAGCAGCCTTTCAATAAACAGCTTATAAGCAAGACGGAGAAAGGTATTTTACCAGGGACTGTGGTGACAGGACAAGGGCTAAAGAGTTTAAACTATAAGAGGCTAGATATAGAATGGATGAAAGAAAGGTATTTTTATGATGAGGGTGGAAAGGCACTGGAACAGGTCGGCTGGAGTTGTTGTAGATGCCTCATCCCTGGAAGTGTTCAAGGCCAGGCTGGATGGGGCTTTGAGGAGCCTGGTCTGGCAGAAGGATGTTCCTGCCCATGGCATAGGGGTCAGAACTAAATGATCATTAAATGTAATTTTTAACCCAAACCATTCTATGAGTCTGTAACATGGAAACTGGAGTTTAACTGTACCTCCAGTGTAGATGTGTAATTAAACTTTGAGCTTTGGAGCTATTTGCACATGGGATATTCCTGTTATTTGAAAATCCCTAAAAGGTGCTTACCAAGAGGTAATAATTGTCTGCTTCATGTTAAAGGGTAGTAAGTGAAGGAACGAAGATAAATCTTTCAATTCAATCTGCATCATTCAGGCATAGGCTTTATTCCTCAAAAGACAGCTTCTCTTTACAGTTATTTACCCCTGCATACAGAAGTGCAATCTATCCTGCAAGAAATTAGATTATGTCCTCTAACCCAGCTTGCTGTTCTGTTTCAGTCATTGTTAAATGAGCTAGACCGAAGCATGGGGCGATACCAAGATGAAGTAAACCTCAAAACAGCCATCATGTCCTTCATCAATGCTGTCCTGAATGCAGGTGCTGGTGAGGTGAGAGCCCTGGAAATTACTTCTAAAATGTTATGTTTAAATTAGTTTACTTTGGAAATAGTTAGTAGATTAAATCACAAATCTTGTGGTAGTGAGTGGATATATTGTGGAAAATAATGTTTAATTGTTAAGATCAGTCTTATAATGTTTTCCAATTATTTCATTTTGAGCTTCTTTAATATAACATAGACTACCTACACTGAAGTGATTACATTGGGTGGTTGGTTGGTTTTTTGTTGTTCTGGTAGTGGGTTTTTTGTTGGTTTGTTTTAAGAACTGTAAAGCATTTACCTGTTTATTCCAGCCTTTTTAGAAAATATTTTTGTTTACCTTCAGAAATGTTTTGAAATGTTGTTTTGACTCAAAGCCAAAGTCAAAGCATTTTAATTTTAAAATACCAAAGGGAAACATTTCAGAAAAAAGTCCAGTTGTTTTATTAACAAGACTCTCTTTTGACTCTGAAAGATAGTTTAATTTATTTCATTAAAAGTGTTACTTTTGTGACATTGGCTTTTTTTTGGCTTTTTTTTTTTGGTTAAACCACAAAAGACAACAAGCTCATGAGAACTAGATAATAATGTATTTGTCTCTCTCTGGGAATCCTGTATTATCCCACTGAATAGCTGTCAGAATTTTTTGTTTGTCAGAATATGTGATTTTATGTATGTGGGTTTATGACAAATAAACTGAAAAAATATGTGGAAGACTGCAATGCTGCTCATCTGTAACTAGGAGGGGAACCTCTAATGGACTAGCAGGAAAAATGCCAGTAGCTTCTGTTCCTTATGGAACTACATGGAGTGTGCATATCCTTATGATATGCAAAATTCATAGTACATAATTGTACTTTTAAGTGAAACAGAGGCAAAGGCATTAATTCCTTTTTTACTTACTTTACTGGAATTATTCATCCTGTGAATTTGGTGACAGGATAGACTATTAAAAAGGGAAGAACTGAAGTTTTAAATATTTTTTTTTAAATGTGATTGACAGCTCTTGAAAACAAATAACTTGGTTTTCCCCCGTTTTTTAAGGACAATTTGGAGTTCCGATTGCATCTCCGATATGAGTTTCTAATGCTAGGAATTCAGCCCATCATTGACAAGCTCAGAGGACACGAGAATGCTACACTGGACAGGTAATTTCTGAGAAGAGCTACTGATGAACAGAAAAACTTCTTATAAACTCTTCTCTATTTGAGACAGCTGTGTCTGTCTCTTCTTGAAACTGACTCCCTAAAAACACCAAAAAAAAATTAAAAGAAGTATTTATCCTAAAATTAACATCAGCAGTTGAAGTAGGAAACATACATACTAAATTGGCAGAGGCTGTTGCAAAAGAGTTCCTCAATTGCTTTTCTTCTCAGCTGGGGATGGCAGTCAGAATGAAAAATACAAAAAATATTCTAAATGTTTTCTCTGGAAGCAAAACTGGAACAAAAGCCTGTCCTGGTAGGAGGGAGGGAAGCCAGTAGTTAGTTCATTGACTTCATTGTGACTGAGTGTCTGTGGCCTTAGTGCAGGTTCCAAGTTTCCCAGTTGTATGTCTACGGTTTGCTGCAGAGCTGGAACCAGGAATGATACTTTACATCTGCAACGTTATAAGCAAGAATAAGAGAACCTGTCTAATGGGTAATCTGTATTCCTTTGGCCAGCAACCAGGAGTGTTTCAGAGGGACTTAGGGCATTTCTGGATTTTACAAGTTAGTCAGGAGAATAACAAAGGTTTGAGAGGATCTCAGATGCCTGGATTACATAGCACAGACTCTTGTACCAGGTCTGAACAGGGGAATGTACTAAAGCCTTTCTCCATATCATCTGCTGTGCTCCAGTCTGTGTAAGACAAGTCCAGATGGTCAAATGTGTCACTCACCCAGGTCACCCAGATCCAAACATAGTCATGCTGCTGTGCTTATCAATAGGCATATCTAGAAACCTGTGAAAACTGATCCACTGACTGCATTTCTGCTCCACTGTTTAAAGGAAACAAATTATTAATGATACAATAGCTGGCTAGAAAGCATGGTGTGGAGTTTTTAGAAATGTATTATCACTGCAGGCATTGCATTTGTCAAAAACAGAATATCTCTTTCCTATTTTATATTTATTTTTTGCACCTTACCTCAACACAGTGACTTAGCACAGGAGTTACAGAGTGTATACACCTCTACCAGCCTTTCCTTTTGGTCTGTCACTGATCTCCTTGTATTGCATACCTGTGATAGCACTTCATGTAAGAAAGGCTTGCCAATATCCACATGTTCCAGCTGAACTGAGGTATTGCTACTTCTCTTGTGACAGACTTAAACTAAGGCTGAATCATGCCATGAACATTGGCAGACGTTTTGTTTTTCTGTTTCCTCTAAGACATTTAGATTTCTTTGAGATGGTCAGAAATGAAGATGACCTGGAGTTTGCCAAGCGGTTTGACCTGGTAAGTTATTCTTCAGGGTACCTGAATATGCCAAAGCTGAACTTGCATCTACTTGGGATGCTTGGTGCACCTTTCTTTGGTGCTCCCTAAAATTAATCTTTGACTTTGATGCTGAGAGTGGCTGATGCTCTTGTTTTCACTGTTTCTCATTTAGCAAGCAGGAGGTTTATGATGTGTGAGCAATGAAAACACTGATCAAACAAACAGCTTCTGATGAGTATTTTTGATAAAAACTTCTATTTTTTCTTTGCCTGAATATTCAGGAGTGAAGGAGGTTCTCAGCTGTGCTCTCAGGTTCTCAGTCCTGATGATCTGGATGCCTTCTAGTTTCAGACATCCCCATTGCAGGACTATGGGTGAAGTTTGGGAAATTTTCTGATATTCTTCCCAAGATTACATGTAACTCTGCTGCTGACTGTTGCCTCAGAGCCTGTGGAAAGGACCAGTATTTTAGAATATGGGGATTTTAAAGACTAACATAAACCAAAGACAACCTCTAGCATCAATAAGAAACTGTAGGGTCCTGAATCTGAATGCTTTAGTCCCCTCTTTCTTCATGTACAGCTCTTGCTGCACACTGATACAAAACAACTGACCCTTTCTTGCTTAGCTTCTACCATTTGTGCCATCATTTTCTAGGACACAAATGTTTTGCTTGCTCCAGAACAGGTCTTGGTGGCTTTGCATGCCTCTCACCTTACTAGCCCTTTGGGGATCTTTTCCGTACTGGACAGGGATGACAATAGTGGTGTCAAAGACCCATGTGGCCTGTCCCTGGAACCTGCAGCTGGACATGACAGGAGACTTTGCAGAGGTCCAGTTGCTGGAAATTTGCCTGTCTTTGTATTGATTGGATCTTTCACAGTTAATAGGCTTTCAGTTTGGATGGTTTTCCTCTGCTCTCACTTCAGATCCACATTGATACAAAAAGTGCCTCTCAGATGTTTGAGTTGATCAAGAAGAGATTGAAGCATACAGATGCCTATCCCTATTTGTTATCCATCCTCCAGCACTGCTTGCAGATGCCATGTAAGTATATTTACAGATTTCCAGAGCAAGGGGTATTGGAGAACTCAGTGAAGCTTTGGTGTAGGTACAAGTTCACAGATACCAGGGCACACACTGCTTTTGTCTCCCATTCAGAACTTGGCTGTGGCTAATGAACTTGGTAACTTACATTGACTCTACCCAGCAAAATATTTGTTGCAATACTTAGGGCAGCAGTTTGACCTCTCTGCACTTGCAGATAAATTTGAGTAGCTGAGACATTCCAGTTAGTCACTGACAGAACTTTTAATGATTTTAAATCAGAAGTTTTAAAAAAGAGTCTTTGTGCTATAGATCAGGGAATTCCCAGAAATAGATAGCATTTTGAATAATTAAAAAAAGGCACTGAAGATTTTTTCTGGTGAAACAGTACAGTACTGAAAGCTGCTCTGCCACTGGGAAATTCCACAGTAAGTCTTCAGGCTGGTATCTAATGGCAGTACATCAGTGAAGAGCTCCCAAACTCAAAGTGAAAAATAATACTGGATTTGGTTTCCAAAGGTAGTGATAACAGTCTTCTTGTTAACTGCAATAAAATCGTTCAGTTATGCATCCAGAGTGTAACAGCAAGATCACTAACGAACTGCCTGCCTTGATTCTGTTAGGAGTGAGGGTCTGGTCTTTCATTAATTTCATCCGTATTTAAGCAGTCAAACTAAGAAGGGAACATGAGGGAGATGTACTGTGGTGTGCTTTTCAGCAAGTAATCTGATATATGGTATGTTCTCAGGCTCTCATTAGAATCAAGTACTGCCATGCACAAATTCAAGCAATACTTTGTCTCAGTGGCCTCTTTGATATTGCTCTTTAGAAGAGAGCTTAAGCTTTATGTATTGACTGGGATTTTTGGTAGCAGAAGGACTAAATCCTGTTAGGCCAGGGTGGGATTGTACTGGAGCAGTTTTAAAGAATGTAAAGATCTAGGTTATGTAACTTAAAGAGCTGAGGTGGACTTAATGTTGCTCTGGCTCTTCTGTTTTGGTATCCATGAGAACAGTCCCTTTGGTTCAATTTCTGTTCTTTATCTCTGCACTTACAGTCATGTTTGTACAAATTTTTCATGCCAGTTGAGTTTCACTGACCTGCAGATAAGCAAGCATGCAGATAGAACATCTCATTATTTTTACAGTGACCTCAACATCAAACCCCAGAAAACACTGAGTATTAGTTATCACAAAGGAATCCTTTTTATAGACATTTAAAGTGCAAGATATGGCTAACCTGTCAAAAGGGTTATATAGCCTAAAGGTGAACATCAGACACCAAGTTGCCCATGCCTGTTATGTGGTGTCCCAGTATGCCAGGTGTTTGTAAATAATCTGCTAGCAACTATTCAGAGATAGTCTTTGTGTTCTGTAATTCATCACACACAGGATTGAAATAAAAGGTGGGGAGGAACAAATGCCAGTTGGTTGGCAGGTCTGTGCATTTTCTCATGGAATTGGAAGTTCTCATGGGTTGGTCTTTTTCAATATAGATAAGAGGAATGGAGGAAACTTCCAGCAGTGGCAACTGTTGGACAGAATACTCCAACAAATTGTTCTTCAGGATGAACGAGGAGATGATCCAGATATAGCTCCATTGGAAAACTTCAGTGTCAAAAACATCATTAAAATGTAAGCTGCACTATTATTGTTTATTTCTGTTATGCAGGTATAAGGATACGATCATTATGCAGGTGCTTAAGAAATAAAATATATGTGAGGACTTTCTTATTTCAACTTACAGCTTCACATTGTCTTGTTAAGTAGTTAAGTCTTCTAAGTAGTTTCCTTCTAATGACATCTTAGCTTGGCAGTATTTTCTAACAAAGTGCTTGTATTTAACTTCTCTGTTACTATGGTTAGAAAAGCAGCAGAAATGCTCATTATTTTATAACAAGGCTTCCTCATGTGCCTTTTTCATTCAGAATGCTCATGAAAGCTTTCCTTGATACTAAAAAGTAAAAATAATGTCATCATCTCTGTGCAGATCCCATTCCTCACTAATGAGCACATGGTTTAGAAAGATTGCAGATAGGGAAAAGCAGTCCCCACTTAGCGCACAAAAGCTCTTACCTCTTCATAAAATGTCTGCTCTCACCCACAGATTTGGTTGAGGGCGTTACCATTATTTTTTCCCATAAGATGCATCATTTGAGAAGTCTAGCTATATGAGCTGTCTCTTCTCAACTTACCTGTTCTCAGTCCTTTTTTAGCCAAACTTTTGGATCCTTCATTTCATTCAACTGCTTCTGCAGGTAATTCATGGCCCATTACCCTTCCAAGTTCTCTACTGAAAAGAACATTTATAGAACATAAGTCCCATATGAAACCAAATTCTCCTGTACTAAAAATTTTACAGTTCCTTTTGTTTATAGGCATGAGCCAAAATCAAAACTGATTTCTTGTAATGGAAAAATATAGTGGTGTTCGATACCAGGCTTCATTGTGGATTTCATGCCTGATCTTCCCATTCTACTTTCATAGCTACTCTTCATTCTGCATATCTAATCAATCCCCAGCATGCTCTGCATATTTTCTTTCAGTAATAGGAAATAGCTGTACCTGTATGAGATATGAGAATTGCCTTCCTACTGATACATTACCCAACAGAGAAGTGTTCTTCCTCCTTGTAAGAAAGAAAAAACAGAATTACAGAAAGCAGAAAAAAATTATGGCAATCTGGTCTTCAATTAAGAATAGGGTAATCTGTAACCCATAGCAGCTGTGATTATTTTAGTTATCACTTCTCTCTTTCAAAATAAGTAGACCTGGCACTTTGAGGGCATTACCTGAAGACAGGCATGTATCAGGACTTTCTTTCCCAGTCATTCTTTTATCCCTTTTTATAAGATTGAGCAAAAAAGCATCATTTTTATATTAGCTGTGGGCTAGGGAGCATAATCTGGATCCAGAAGGACCACTGATGTGATCCTATAGAAACTTGTATACTCACCAGGTTGCCTTTTGCTGATCACTACACATAATGATCACGTGCCTTTCAACCTGTGTAGCTCAGAAAAAGTTTAAACTATCTCATTTCATCTTTCAGGCTAGTGAATGAAAATGAGGTCAAGCAGTGGAGGGATCAGGCAGAGAAGTTCCGGAAAGGTGAGTGTATCCTCTGTGTATGTATAGGCAGAAACTGATCCAAATTCATTCACAGAGCAGCAAGCAGCAGAGCTGGGAACAACTTTTCCTTTTTCAGACATTTTGTATGATAGTGAACAGTTTATGTGTTTCACAGGATGGAGGTTCCTTCAGTTCTCACATGAAGTGATTTTACAGTCTAACTGAAACTTAGGCATTGCTGTCTTGATCACTGAGGGTCATTGTCAGGACAGTCAGACTCTATTTTCTTTTTTTGCTCTCATTATACATCCCTGCTTGAATTGACAGAATTGTCAGCTTTACTTCAGCATAACCTACATATCCTCAGGGACTGTTCGTGAGCTTTATTTCATCAGTCCCACTTGTGTGTTCCCCCTAGACCATGCTGAGCTGATGAGCAGGCTAGAGAAGAAGGAGCGGGAATGTGAAACAAAGACCCGGGAGAAGGATGAAATGATGAAGACACTGAACAAAATGAAGGACAAACTGCACAAGGAATCCTTGGAGCTGCGCCAGACCCGAGACCAGATGAATGATCTAGTGGCTCAACTTAATGAGTTCTCGGTATGAGACTGGGACCCTTCCCCATGCTTGTTTAAAGGCTGCTAACTGGTGAATGATGAACAAAAGCATATTATGCATGAAGCTGTGGTCATAATAGAGAATACTTAGAAGCTGCTCAGCTTTTAGCTGAGACCAAAATCTCTTAGCTGGTGATATAGAATGGTTAATGCATGGACTGCTCCATTCCTTCTCAGGCACCTTCCTTGCAGGAGCTGCTGAGGCATAGTGTCCTCCTCCAGCCATAATTTTCACTGATGATTGGGGTGGCCCTGGTTGTTATTTCAGTGGAATAAAGAGAAACCTCCCTGATACAAAAGTATATAAGAAAGAGAATTCCTATCATGCTGCAAGATGCAAGAGCATCTGAACTGCTGCAGAATTCTGTAAAAGTGACATTTGCAGGTGATCCCTCTTGTTTGGTGGTCCTTCTATCCCAGCAGTGTGCCTGAGCCACCAGAACTCACCAAAACACAGCCCTGAGAAGTTAGACACTGCAGAAAGCAGATTTATTCCCTCCTCCCCTCTCCCACTTTGTGTTAGTGAGGCCTAATGACAGGTATTCAGTGTTTCAAATACTTAGCTTTTAAACCCAGGAGTTCAAAAGTTTGTAAGATTGAACTTTTCTCTTTTTTCTTACATAGGGAGAAAATAATACGTTTTGGCTTCTTTTACTAGGTTGCTGTTTTTCTGAACCATTTATGGTTCCTTTTTTCAAGCTCTTCTCCACAACTCCATGGGCTTGAAACTTTCTCTTAAATGAAATCTAAGATTCCTCCCTTTATTGCATGGCTTTGAGTGCAGGAGGCTTTAAAGAAAACATCAAATATTTTGAGAGTCGTAATAAAATCACATCAACTGGCAACATGGAGTTATTGTGCCTTTTAAACTGCTTGCTTTCTTTTTCTCTGTGTTTTTTATTTTCCAGCAAGGGGGAAGCATTTCCTTCCCACCCCCTCCTCCAGGTGGCCCATTAGCTTTGTCCTCTTCTCACATGTCTGATAATTTGCCATCGCTGCCACCTCCTCTCCCTTTCTCCAGCTGTCCCCCTCCTCCTGCTCCACCACCTCTACCAGGAGGACCTCCTCCTCCACCAGGAGCACCACCTGTCTTCAGCATGGGGATGCCACCCCCTTCAACAACCACCTTCAGCACCAGTGGCCCTAGTCTGAAGAAGAAATCTATCCCCCAGCCTTCACATCCACTGAAATCCTTCAACTGGGCTAAGCTGAGTGAGGTAAGAAACTGCATTACTCAATTGATTTACTTTCTGAGTATACCCCAGTGTTGACTAATGCCATGAAATGAAAAGTGGAATAGAAGCATGTAGCTTTCTGTGGACTGTGGTCAGTAGGAGTCATTAATTGTATTGAGGGAATCTCCCCAGTTCTCCAGCAGTGCAACACACCCCCTGTGATGAGCAAGGTGCTGGATAGATTAAGCTGCATAGATCGGGCATGCAAATGATCTGGTTAAGCAAAGCTGTAGTGGGGCCAAACACGCAAGTGAGAGCTGGACATCTCCAGACTGGTGTGCCAGTTCTCACTTGTGCACCAGGGAAAAAGGATGTCCAGAGCCAATGTGGGCAAAACATGGTGAGAACCATCTGGAAAACCAGCCACCCCTATTCTGACAGGAGCCATCACTAAGGAGAGAAAGGTGTCCTGATTCTCCTCACTGTTTGTTCATGGTCATGAGGGAAGCTGCCTTTCTCCTTGAATGGTTAGAACTCTGTTGGTGATAAAACCCCAGATTGGCAAAAAAAACCCCCAGGGGACTTGGATTCTTCCTGTTGCGCTCATTTTCTTCTACCTTGGTTGTGTGTCCTTCCCCTTCACTTCTCTATGTTCCTTCTCTCTCTTTTTCCCTTCTTCTTTTCCCTCCCCTTCTCTTTAGGTCTTAATTTTTTAAACTGATTTAGGGGAAAAAACGAAGTGTCTGTGTTGAGTTTGGATTGTTGCCTAGAAACCCAGGTTCTCTTTTAGACTGAAACTCACCCAGGGCCCAACTCCAGCATTTGGAATGAGTGTCCAGGGACCTCTGGAATGCCAGAAGAATTTTCTCTCCCCCTCTCTCCTTTTCTTTAAAATAAAGTGAAGTGAAATGTTTGCTGCACCATCTGTGCTTGTCTGTCAAGGCCACATGGGGGGTGTTGAAGAGAATGTAAGGACAAGGATTTATTTTCCTTTGCAGAACATGGAACTTAGTGCACTGAAGAAGAGAAATAATAACTAATATATGTATATATATGAATTTATATGAAAAAGAGAGAGTTACAGGTGTTTCTGCTTAGTGTACAGTAACTGTAGACTTCTCCTGCCCTCTGGATAAGAGTGAAGGCAGCTGTGCTAAGAAAATTGAAGACCTGGGTGGTGAGATGGCTAAAAGACACTGTTTTGAGGAGGGCAAAATAGTTAGGAAAAGGGGCATAAGAGGGTGGGGCTTGCATTTTGGGGTGTCTGCCAGTGTTAGTATTTTGAACCTGATATGGTTCTGCAAAATGGCAGAGGTTGTGGTGCCAATACAGGTGGCTCATGTTGTAACTTGGGTTGCACTTTGTTATAGAATTATTTATTTGACTGACTGCTGGAGAAGCTGATACGTTTTGGTCATCTTTCTCAGGTATCCTACATTTCCTGCTTCAATATCTTTCTATTCACATGGACATGAATCCTCTGAGCACAAAGTCTTGAGTAGGTTTGGATGGGCCTTGTCATGCCTTTTGTTAATTTTGCTGCACTTCTTTGGTGTTCTCCTGAACTGAGCTGTCAGAGTAGCCAGACTGGAATGAGTGAGAACTCAAAATAAACACACTGTCTGGGAGCAGTACATCTCAAGTATTTGAGCCTGGGAAACTGAGGCTTGGAAGTGTGCACAGTATTTTTGTGGTCCGTGGTAGGGTTTAACTTCCAGTTCACAAGAATACAACTTTCCCCCCAAAAAAAAACATTTTGAGGAACAATACGTGAAACACAGCAAGGTGACAGAACACAGTGTTGGAAACATCTGTACATAAAGTTAGGGCTGCAAGTAGGTCAAATATTCAGCTCTTCGGTATCTCTGCATAGTGTTTAGACCACCTTTCTCTAAACAATTAGTACAGAGTCTCTCTCAGGAGATTTTTCAGGTAAGTATGAAGCTGATGCCAGGATTGAGACAACCTACATGAGAGGAAACTCCTCTCTGTCCATGCGGCCTGCCTCAGGATGTGAGGGAAAGCCAACAGAGGCCAACAGGAGCGTGGCTGAGAGGGATTTGTCAGATTCTCAGTAGTGGAATCGAGGCTATTCTCCAGAACAATTCATATGACACCTTTTTTTTCCAGTGCTGATTTTGTATTTGGAAGAAAAGAACTGAGCTGTTGGGTGTTAGGAGAAATATCAAATATAGTCAAGGTCTTAGCAGTTAACAATCACAGATGGTCCACGGTTCCCATGGGCACCTCAAAAAAATGTTTGACTGGAAAGGATTTGTGCTTCTATCAAGGAAACTCCAACAGCCAACTAATTTCAATTAAGAATTAAGAACTTTGTGCTAGCTTTGATGTGAGTTAATGACTACTGGCAAAGACATTTAGATGCCTGGATGGGCTGAGTTGTGATGAAGCCCTTCCACACTACAGCTCCATTCATACAGCACCGTAGCATTTTCTGTGAATTCCATTCATACAGCACTACAGTAGTGCTGGTGCCAAGGATCTCTGTTTTTTAAGAAAAAGATACTGCAATATAACCACTGTAATATCCTGGAAAGATTCCTTTCTTTGTTTTTGGGCAGCAGTGCTCTCTCACTCTGAGTTTTACACAGCACCAAAGGTCAAGCAAACTTCTATGGTTAATCCAAGCAATGGACTGGTTTCAAGAACAGTGGAAGTATGGATTAATAGTTACCTATTTAATAAATATAAACGTATTGATTTTGAAGTTCTCAGAATAAATCAAGTCAGCCTTCAACTACTCTGCTTCCTTACCTCATGGCTGAGAAGCAGCTTCCCTTCAAGTGTCCTGGTAATGGCTCTCATCAGTGATGTCAGAGAGACTTTCTTTAGTCAACCCTAAATAGACTTGACTGAAATAGTTTCATAAGAAAGGTATTTCTTCTACATACTATATTGATGTTTTTTAAAAACCCAAAACACACATACTTACACACACATAAAAATAAATCAAAACCACCAAACCTAAACCCCCAAAACAACCAGTCATATAAACAGAAAATGTTAATTTTGACACTAATTTCTATAATGTTATCAGTGATTCTGACTTATGGAACTTCCTCCCTAAAAGCAGACTGAGGTTGATGAAAATTATGAAGGACTGCTGCTAGAGATTCAGTTCTCCAAGAGTTCTCCAAAATCTCATTGTGGAGCTACTCATAATAGTTATGGTGGTGTCTAGGCCTACAATGAGATAAAACAGCTGTCTTGATTAAAAAAAAGGCAAAAAATACAGCTTTTGCTTGAAGTGGATTTTTCTCACACTGCAGAAAGGATCTAATATCAAGAGCAAAGTTTGGAAAATGTCCTTTGTCCATGTCACTTTTCAGATTCATAATGGAATTCTGAATTAAATTTTTAAGTTGCTTCCACTTTTCTGGTTAATATCTTATAAATATTAACCTACTAATAAGCAGGATTGCCTGCTCCAGTATTCACAGAGCACTCATAGTTTCCATGGTTTCTCTGAACCCACAGGTCAAACAGAAGTACTGTAGGTTTTCATTCATGCTGTGAGTTTACTGAGGCATGATGGACTTTGATGCCTTCCAGAATATCATTATTTATCTATCAGGGTAAATAAAATCATCCTTTAGATGTAGCAGAGGACAGCTTGATATGATTTTAGTGCCACAAAACACTGTCATTTTCTAATGTCGTTAGGTCTCTCAGCAAATTTGGATTCACTATAAAGGTGGAATGATGCAGCTGCTACAGTGCATGAAATGTTAAATGCAACATACCAAAAACGAATCTTGATGGAGCAAATGCCTTGTCAATACTTGTTCTCATAATAAGATGTTTCCTAACCTAGTATGTGTCACCATTTCATTAGAGGATGCTGGGAAGTACAGTTCACAAGGCTTGCTTCTCTAAGTGGGCCAAGACTTTCCAAAGCACAGGAATCGTGGATCTTGGAAGACTTGTAGAATGAATAAATGAATGAATAAACAAATAAATTAAGATAGGGAGAAAAACATTACAGATAAAATGACTGCTCTTTTTTTTTAGTCTTTTTTTTTTTTCTTTCTAAAGGCAGAGAAGAAAAAAATGAAAAGAAGGAATGAAGAATTTATTTTAAATTGTTATTTAGGGACCATAAATATTTTTATGATTCTGAGGGGATCATTTATCACAGCAACCACATTATGCAAGTCTGTTTCTCTTAAAATGCTTTGTCTTCTCCGGCTGATGACAAGGAACTATCAGCCAGTTAATTCCTAACTGTGTAAACTGTGTATCAAGAGTTCAGTCTAGGAAGTTATCTGGCAGCAACATGAAAATTTTCAAGGACAGAGCTTATAGTAGAAATAGAAGGGACAGTCCCATTGCAAGTGTTAGGTGTAACAAAGATTGTTTATACCTCTGCCTGCCTCGATTTTTCTTTGACTGTATTAACCCTAAAATTGGATCAAAGTTGGTCAAAGTTCTGTTTGTGCATGCCATTGCAATGGGTGGTGCTTTGGAATTTGTCTTTCTGCTCTAACTGCCATACAAACCATCCTGTACAGGACCAGATTCAACCTGGCTCTTAAAATTGATCTGAATTGAAGTTGGAATCATTTTCACTGGGTTGTTGTCCTGGGAAAGTAGGGGGAGAACTACTCTCTGCAGTCCTTTTCTGAGTCCCAGAACTTCCTGTTTTGGCACCTTTGCAGTTCATTCATATGAGACTGTTCTGTAGGATATTTTTTCTGTGAGGAAACCTCACTCCCATGAGATTTTTGCAGCTGGACAGGTAGATGGGCAAGACTCATGAGTAGCTGTCTTGAGTCACATCCAGCCTCTGCCAAACATAACATACAGCTTTTTGACATCCTTAGGGTTCTATCCCAGTGATGACTTCAAGGACTCCTGTCAAGAAATATTCTGCCATTTCAGTGTTTGATTAGACAGTCTGAAACAGTGAGGCACTCAGAGAACTGCTCAGCTGTTCAAACATATCCCTCAGGATTTATAATTCATGTTTTACAAAGCTAGCCTGGATATTGAATGAGACTGATCACTCTGCCTGGCTGCTTCTGGCTAAAATTGGCAGTGGAATTCAGAGCTAGGATAAAAAGAAAATTAATTTTGTCTCCTATTGCTTTGTCTGAGATGAGCCTCCCAGACTTGTTTGCCATGTTACAGTCACAAGTTCTTCCTACATGGAAAGAAGAGCCACAGCGATTGCAAGGCATGATACAATGATATTGGTGAGCCCGCTCAGGATGGGTGCTGCTCCCATCTGGGATAGGGCCTTGGAAAGATTGGGCAAGGAGACCAGCTGCTTTTTAATGCCTTTTATTGAGGTCAGCTCTAGGTGAGGGGGCTCAAGAGGCTGCACACACCACTACTGCTCCCAGTGGTCAACACAGAGGAGGAGATGATCAACTCTGCCGCATGGCAGAGCTGGGGCTTCTGTCCTCAGGAGAGTCCCTGGGGAAACACTGGCTCATTGAAAACCTGGGGTATTCATGCATAGCAAGTGTTGTTTAGTTATGGTGACAAGGTCCAGAACATCAGTCAGTTGCTCAGTGTTCTCCCTTACTCCTCAGCGTAGTCTGGAGTCAGGTTTGTGCCACGGCTCCCTGATTCTAGGGGTTTAGATGTTAATTCCACTTCCCCTGGCTGCTAACCTCCATGGGAGTTCAGCTCATCTACATACTGGGTGATGTCATCGGTTGCCATTAGGGGGTGCAGGGAGCAGCAGAGGCAATAGACAAGGCAAGGTGGCCAAGGCTATCACAACAACATTGGTATTTACCAAACATGACACATCATGAGGTATGTAACAAAGAAGGCACCTTATGGTGACAACATTCTACTGTTCAAACTATAAATATCTTTGTGTACTGATCAGGAGGTCACATTTTACACTTTACAGCTCTCACTCTGAATAGCGCTGCAGACACCCCTCCTTACCTTCAGGCACTCACAGGCTGCCTCTGGAGAAAGGGTATTGGTTTTCCTTCAGTGTCTGCCCTGCCAGGAATTTCCTCCAGAACACTTCACACATTTATTTCCCCCTCATTTTATCCTCCTCAGGTTTTTTTCCTTTCTCCTTGAGTCTTGTGGCTTAGCACATTTCCCTCATTCTTTTTGATGACTCTGAATGGGAAGTAGAGCCTGTTCCTAATTAGTTCTGATAATGAAGTGTTAACACACTTTGCCATGTAGGTTCAAGTCAGATACTTTAGAGCTGAAACCTGTGTGAGGGTTTCATTGCTATTGCTTTCGGTTCCTGGCTTTTTCTGCATCACTGTTCTGCTGGCTCTTCATCTCCTGGGATTTGCTTAGGTCATTTTTACAATTCCTTTTGTCTATTTCTTTTTTCTTTTAATCAGCATTTTCATTATTTTTGCAGTCAATAAAGTACAGTAAGTATACACTTCCTAAACTAAATGAACTGAAGAATAGTGGTGTCAGTGGTATGAAGAGCACCCAAAGCTTGTCTCAAACAACATGCACCTTAAGAGTCAGTCAGAAGGAGAAGGTAGTTTGATCTTTGTATCCTCTGGCAGTAAGGACATCTGTCCTGAGAATGTCAGCAGGAGACCCAGAACCTTCACTTAGTTTAGGATGACTGCTGATTACTTAATTCATGTAATACAGAAACCTGCTTTTTCTGGGTTTGGTGGACAGCAAGTAGAAGTCTGTGCCTGTCTCCCTCCATGCTAATTACCTGCCAAACAGCTAGAATTCCTAGCATTCAGGATACTGTATCATCACAAGGATTGTGAACATTTCCAGTTACTGTGAATTAGGCTGTTTCAGGGATCTGGGTATTGTTTGTGTCTATCTGGCTTAACAAAGGCCTCACGTAGACAAAGGAGTTCATGTAATAGGAAACAATTAGACTTCAAAGACTCAAAAGCTTAAAAGTAAAATAAAATAATAACTTAAACTACTTTCACAGGCAGACATAATGAAAACTACACACTCTTTAGGCTTTACAAAAGAACCTGGAAAAATTTGCAAAAATATATCTGGGGTTTGTCATGCATCTGTGCTTTTCCTAAGCTTTTTTTCTCCTGATGGTAACACTCCTTTCAGCATGACCACAATCTTTGTGTTAGACAGATGGCCACTCTTGAATGTGGGATCATAGATAATACTTAAGATATGGTCTGCTAGTCCTGGAATGTGCCATTTCATTAGAGACTTGCTGTGATGAAAAATGCAAAATGGTATGTTTAAAAACAAACAAACAAACACACAAAAAAACCCACAAAAAAAACCAAAAAAAACCAAACCCAAACCCCAAAACCAAGAAACAAAACAAAACAACAAAAAAACCCAAGAAAAAAACCTGAAGTAAAAATCAAAACCAAACACTATTTTTTTCTCCTTTGACTATTGAAACAAAATGTATCCACTAAAATGACAGCAGTTGTCCATCGCAGTTTGACCAGTGAGCAGAAGAGAATGATCTATCCAAATGGGATTGGATGTTCTTAACTAAATACTTTTGCTATCTTGTTAAAATATGTCCTTTCCTTTTAGGAGAGGATCCCTGGCACAATCTGGAATGAGATTGATGATTTAAAGGTATTCAAGGTACTGGATCTAGAAGATTTTGAAAAGATGTTCTCTGCGTATCAGAGGCACCAGGTAGGAGTAAGCTTTTCTATACCTTTTCTGTCTTGAATTTCTGAAGGAGAAAAGAATACATGACAGTGGTCTGAGCCCTTGCCCACCTGCAGTCAGGCTGCATCACTTGATGCTCTGCCACTGTGCAAAAAGTCTGAAGACTGAAAGAAGTTGGGACGGATACGTGGGGCAGGATCTAAACTTCTGACATGGACATACTTCATATTCATGGGCAGCTCTAAGAGACAGCACCTACGAACAGACAATGCTCTAGTTAATGTCATTGGCCACTGACTTCCAAAAGTTCTGGTGCTTTACATTTATATTTGCATATCAAACTTTCTGTTTCTTCCATTCATCCAGAGAAAAAAGGCTGTAGTTCCCTGATTACTGAGCAAGGTGACTATTAGCTGTCTTTCATTTTGTCTGTTTTTTCTTAAACATCCTGCTGTCTGAACTGACAAGGTAACAGAAGCTGTCTGAATTACAGATTATAGAGCAAACAGCATGCTTTAAAAGTGGTCATTTATTAGAATGTCCTTTTTCCTTCCTCTTTTTCTTGGAAAGCAAGTCCCTTTAAATCTATGTATCTCCACTGAATGAGATTTAGCAGCGGACAAATTGTACTTTCACTCCTTTAACTCCACCGGCTTTCCTTTGCTTTGTTTTGCAGAACTGGATCATTAGTCTGAATTTTTGGGAACAGACACAGACCTAATTGCCATAAAAAACCTTTATGGTTATTCCTTACAGTGATGATAACTACTTCATTAACTGACTAGTATCTTAAAATTAACAATCCAACCCCTTGTCTTTGGATTTTCCATCTGCTCCCTTCTCTCTTTTATTTTTCTATTTAATCTAATAAACATAATGAATAACTTCTCTTATTTAATAGCTCACAGCCACATGGATAAGCTGTGAAGAATGTGATGTTAACTGTTGCATGCATTATAAGATTTCATTTCTCATTCTTTCTCTGCAAGTAGCCGGTGCTGTTTAAGCAGGTCCGTCTCTCTTTCTGTAAACCATATTCCTTGAAACAAGATCCTTGTTCACAGAGGGGAAGAAAGGCATACAAAACTTCAGTGCTGTTAAGAGATGGGATTTAGACCCCGTCCCAAGAGCTTCCGTTCCAATGTTTCAGGTGCAAACATTGCAACTTCCTCACTAGAAATGTCCTTGCAAAGCCTTGCTTCCTTTTGTGCCCAAAATCCAAAGCCAAAGCTGTCCTGGTCTCAGTTAGAATCATAATATTTATGGCTACATTACCAATCACTGGAAAGCAGCCTGAGCTATTCAGCCATAAACTAACCTGGCCCTTACCCCTGGTCCGTGGGTCTCTGAACAGTACTCTTCCATCCTCATTAAACACACTTTATGACAGTAGCTCCAGACACTAGAGTAACACTTATATAAGCTACTTTTATTTTTGTGCAGTTAGACATCTTGCTCTCCTTACAGCTTTTGTTGAGGTTTTTACATTATTCTTTTTCTCCTTAAATATTTTGTTGTTATTACTTTATGTGATACTTTCTTTTTCATCCATACTTGCTCCAGTGTGAACTAGAATCCAATCAACAAGTCCTCATCAATTTTAATTTTTTTGTTTTAAAGACCAGAACATCAAAATTATTTTTGAATTTAAAATTTAGGATAATTTTTTCAATTCACACTTAGTCTTTTTTCCTCTTTTACTTTCAGAAATATTCCACTCTGACCAAGTATGTGTTTCCTCTGGGTTTGTGACTTTTAAACTTCCTCCAAATGTCTATTAAGAAAAATGTCAATTCAAAGCCCTGCGCTTTGCATCTGAAATGTTGAATAAGTAGAGATAAAGACATTTCTTTCTTTGCTGTTATTAACTTGATCTTCATGTTTTTTCCAGTTTCATTTACATTAAACAATTTTTCTATTTTCCTAATATTGCTAATGATAGAAGGTGTCTTCTCTCTCAAGCCCAGTGATGTCTATGAGGGAAAGCAAAATTGTCCAGTGTACAGAATGCTGGACCAAGTATTCTTACACTTGTCTTCTGACCTTGCTCAAATCTTACTGTGTAATATTAAACTTTTGATTCAGTATAGCTGGTGTTTTCCTGCAGTACTGAGTATGTCATGAAATAGTTGAAGTCTGTCTTCCAGAAGTGCTGTAAGGCCTCTTTGGCAGTTTCTGAGTGCTTTCAAAATACTTGGCTGCAAGTTGTTAAAGGGTATAACATGCCATTGAAACAAGTTTTTGCTTGCTATACTAGTTAATACCCACAAACTGTGCCTGTGCATCAGGAAAGGAGATCTGACCCTCAAGTTATAACCTTGGCAGTTCTTTCAGTAAGGCTCTGGACTGGATTTGTAAAGGTATTTAAGCATTATCCTAGTTAATATTTAACTAAAATATTTATGCTTTGGAGACCAAACTTATTATTTTCATAAAAGACCTAGGAATCTTAGTTCCATGATATCTGCTGATATAAAATATGCAAAGAAATGCTGAAATACCTTGAACCATCTGAGCCAGTATTACTTGCACAGAATTATATGCTCTTAGAAAACAGTGTGTGTCTAAATTCAGCTGCCTTGTTAAACTTGGTATCTTTCTCTGTGCTAATTTTTGGCATGTTTCCTTCTTCGTTTTTTGCGACTGCTGCCTGCATAGGACCTGCTAACTAACCCCTCCTCCTCTAAGCAAGTGAGTATCATTGTCTGCTTCCTGATCCTCTTGCCATGTGTATGAAGGTGAAGTCCTGGACCATGCTATTATGGGTTACAGCTCATGCTATTGTTTCATATGCCCTTGCACTCTGCTTTCTTGATGGGGAAGGTGGTACAAATTATTCTTTTAGTTGCATTATCTCTGTGATAGGAAGTAGTTCTTGTTCTTTCACTTGCTTATATCTCACTGCTGGGGTTGTAGTCCCTTTTTTCTACGATTCTGAGGAAAAAAGACCAGGGACAAAGAAGAATGCCAGTGTGAACTCTTCCTTAACCAAAAGTAATACTCTCTTGAGAGAAAAACAAAAGCGTCTCTCAGGGAGCCCTCTCTCCCACTGTTCCAAATTGTTTTCTGTCTGCTTTGGACAGTACTGAAGTCTTCAGATGCACTTAGTAGCCACAGACTTTCTGCTAAAGGATATATTTCTTTGCATAAAACTAGGCACTTTGGCAAAAGGATTTGTGCCATCTGAGGAGCAAAAGAGTTCAAATGGACATATGAAACCCTCAGAAAGTTCAGCAAAAGATTAAAATGGTGTTTAGATAGAGATACTGGATTATGCCTGTGTCTTTAAACTGGCTACATCTCAAGCAAAATTATTGGCAACAATTTTGGTAAGAGCAATGCTATTAGGAAAGGAATGTTCAGATATGATCATAAGGGTCTCTGGTGGTTTCAGAAGAAAGTAGTTCTCACCATGAGTGCTTAGGGAACTGTGTTTGGAAAGTCTAGTCACAACTTTTGCCACACAGGGGAGGCTAACATGGCAGCACATCAAAGCAAGTCAATATGGTAGACATAGTTCTCTGTAGTATTGATAATTGTCAGAAGATAGGGTGCTGTCATGGTATGAGTCTTCAGCTAACAAAAATCAAATTGTATTTGAAGCAAGGGAACAATGTGATGAACACATTCCACATGTACAGTCATTTCAGCACTGAAATTTTAGCTGAGTTTTGAATTTGCAACTAAAATATCAAATCTAAAATACACTTTGAAGCACGTAACATAGAGTAATCCCAGATGAAAAGTCAGTAAAAGATGATGTCATGAATCTCAGTCATCTTGTCTGTCAGGTTGACACCAGCCCAACTGTTCTTGCGTTCAGGGTTTGGGCTCTCTCACAAAAGCTAGTCACCACTGCCCCCTTGCTCCTCTTTTTCTGTGTCTGAGAAACTATGGATAGTCCATATGCAATCTGTTTTCCTTAGATAAGCTTGGAAACTGGCTTTGGTAAAACCTGAGGCTTCTCAGGTTTTCAGACCTGGGCCATGTCTGAATAGTTCAATTTATTCATCTGTGTTTAACCCTGTGGGTTGGGGAATTGGAAATGGCATGGGAAGTATTATATCAATTCCTGCTGGATTTAAGGAAAGCTGGCTAAAGCCCCACATCA
Organism: Parus major; assembly: GCF_001522545.3. Taxonomy (NCBI): domain Eukaryota; kingdom Metazoa; phylum Chordata; class Aves; order Passeriformes; family Paridae; genus Parus; species Parus major. The sequence goes on from NC_031770.1 coordinate 29,353,361, forward strand.
CATACATAGCCAAAGGCTGAAACCTTTTTTTCTTTGGAATGGGTGCTGGTTGTCACTATCCAGGTGTCCTTGCCTGCAAATATTAGTGAGGAACAGTGAAGCTTTTAAACCAAGAGCACAGACCAGCAAGCAGCTTTCTTCCTTTCAACAGTTGCCCATCTCCATATTCCTCTGTCTTTCCTCCCCACAAACTGAGAAAACTTAGGAAAACTCTGAAATCTCTACATGGCAGTTTATACTGGGGGCATTCCTCTTGTTGGTATTGTTAGTTATTCTCTCAGAAATAATAAACCTACCCAATTCCAATTTTGCCTTTTTTGTAAACGCTATTTGATATATTGAGTAACATTTCAATTTTCTTTCTGCCAAGCTAGATGCTTTGGGCACATCTAGAAGAATTTACTGCGTGCATGTCTTCAGCTGGAGCATTGTACCTGCTTAAAAATGTCACTTTCTATTAGTGGTGGCTCGCTGCAGCAATTTTGGATGTGGCTGCATGAGTCCTTTGCATACCTAGGAGCAACAGAGATTTTTGGTAACTGACTGTAACAGTAACTGAAATGACAGCTAGCAGTATAAACCTATGATTTACACTGAACTCTCAAATGCTTGGGTATCAAAATTTCTTTGCAGATTAGTCATGCTGATGTAAGTAAGCCTTGAGCTGCAGAATCTTGCGTCCTGAGAGTGAATTCTGGGAAGCACCCATTCTGTGTGCTTGCCATGATCTGACACGTTTCCCTGAGTATTTGCTATTGACTACTCCCAGGAACAGGATGCTGGGGTAGATGGACCTTTTGATCTGACTCAGGATGCTTGCTGCTATATGCTAAAAAAGAAGTCATATTGCTTATTTGATGGGTGCATTTAAAGCTATACTATACTGATAAATCTCAAAATGTCAGGGCTTGAAAATATGTATGTCATGAAAAGACATTTTTTTAATGGTTCCTGCAGCAGTTAGCTGGGAAAATAAAAACTGGATGGTCAGACTGCATTTGCAAATATTTTATCTCTGTGTGCTATGACAAATGTTCTAGACTGGATTTTTAAGTTTTTTCAGGTAATGAGTATGGAAATGGCAGTATGCAGACAACTTTGGAAAAGGGTGATTTCTGTATAATTAAATGCATTAATTAGTTTCTAAAATACAACATTGTTTAAATGTAGATTTTTACCATTTAGTAAGATATATTTAGTAAAATAAATGTCATCATGCCCTACTGTTTACATCTCTCATATGATACGAATTGGTCAGGTCCAATGGCAGCCATAAGACATAACAGAAGGGGTTTTTTTGCTTGTTCTGCAGCCTTTCAAGAATGCTGTGTAACCCCTGGAGGAGGCATCTGCCTAAGATGCTGTGATACCAGTGTGCTTCATCATAATGTGCCTCATTCTCCTATCATGCCTGTTTTTCACATTGACATAATGTAATTGGTGGTAGAATGAGTCCAATAGGTCAGAATTAGGTCCAGTATATGGTACCAAAGATAAGCTTATAGGTATTAATGAATGATTTCTGTTTGTCTAGTAACACAGGATCTACCCCCATGCTTTTTTCTGCCTTTGTCTCCTTTTCTTATCATTTGGGTGGGTCTTTCAAGGTTGGGATGGATGTGTTCATTACACTGAGCTAAGTCTATCAGTCTTGAATGAGAAACATAATATTGATTGTTTTCCCTCCCTTTTGAAATACATGCAGAAAGAGATGGGTTCAACAGAAGACCTTTACCTCTCCACAAGAAAGGTGAAAGAGCTATCTGTGATTGATGGCCGGAGGGCCCAGAACTGTGTCATTCTCCTTTCCAAGTAAGTGTGCTAAGCCATAGCTCACAGGGTGTGCCACGCTCAATGCAGAGGCAAGAGGGGATGAAATTAAACAAATGTATGTGTTTATTTTCCCAGCTAGACTTGCTGTTTAATACCTGCAGAGCCTCAGCTAAACCTCTCTTATTGTGTCATAAAAAGCACATTTCTCATAACATGTTATTTCAATTAATAGAAATATCCACACACAGATTTTGTGTGTCAAACAGGTGGGCATCAGCTTCTATCTGAAGACTCATCATCAGAAAGTGATCACTACTCATTGGTAGATGAAAGCAGCTCATTGTCAGTGTTTGCATTTCACTCTAAGTAATGTGTTCCCCACGTTCTGTGTCTGTCATTTGTCTCTGTTCTGTGTGCTTCTTTCTAAATATTGTTCTGCCCATCTCCCTGGAATACAGCAGAGCTGAGTGTGATGTTCATTTTTGATTCATGGTGAGAACAGTGGTAAACATAGGCATTCATATTCAAGACCCTGAGATGAGCTCAGCTGGTTAGAGCATGGTATTAATTATATCAAGGTTGTGGTTTAAATCCCTGTATGGGACACTTAGTAAAGAGTTTGGCTCAGTGATCCTTGTTAGTCCCTTCTAGATCAGAATATTCTGTGAAGAACTAAGTCTTCTATTTGTAAATTAGGTTTTTGAAAGCAAGAGTTGCCTTTGTGTATTTCTGCAATGGCTAATGCATTCAAAAGCAGTGACATCAGGGCCCTCTATATTTTTTCATGTCTTTTTACCAGCATGAGTTCTAGGTTTGAGGTCTGTCCCTTTAAAATTTGTACAGACACTGATCAAACTGTGAAAGTTGCCTTTCATAACAGAGGAGGGACAGCAAGACTGGAGACAAAACCTGGTTAAGCTGTGGCAGTACTGAGCAGCAAAACTGTTTCATTGGGCAGTAGAAAATACATGTTCATATGGATGTGATACTTGTCTGCTCTAGCAAACTAACAGTGAAAACAAGGTTGCAGCCAGACCACCAGGACTGGAGCAAGTTCTTTCCCTTGCTTAGTGAAACCTGTGGAAGCTTTCATTGTGCTACTTATGTGGCATTAGCCTGCATATCAGCAGGACCCCACCACCCAAACCTTCAGTGAGGAAAGGCTTACATTTCTCTCTCTGCAGTAGTTGCTGCCAACACATATTTGCTGGTGTTGGCAGCTGATTGTGACTGGGGCAGAAGGATGGGGAGGCATAAGGGCAACAGGATTTTCAAGCTGTTTGATGGACCTACTGAATTGTGTCTGGGGTTCAGATTACCTGTAAGCAGGTGGAAAATTTCCTAGAAGTGGTAACATCATGTGTTTGGTTCAGTTGGCTGGGCTGAGGAGGATCCAGGAAGGTGGTCCATGACTTAGTATGGCACTAGATACTTATTTCTAAAAATCTTCTGTCTCCAAAACAAAAGCAATGTGGGCAGTAGCAATGCATGTTTTTCAACATTCATCTTCTCTGCTATGCAAGTCTGGACAATCTTAGCTGAGAAGAATCCTCTCTATACAGTGTCTTGGTTTGGAAGACAATCGTCTGGTAGGGAGGGCAGGAGCTTCCCTTGGAATGAAAATGTAGACGCCCCTCCCTCTGAATTACTATAATTTTGAAATCAAGGGGCTCTCAGGCAGAGATCTGGGCATAGGAATAACAGTTCTTTACTAGTATGTACAAGGCAAACAAACAACAATAACTACAGCATTAACAACAGAACAGAACCAGGGACCCCATGACAGCCTCCTCGGCTGAGACGGGAAAGGGATGGAGGAGAGGCTTTGCTTCACAAACCCCCTCGGGCAGTCAGTCCCAGTGCTCCTGCAGGGCTCTGAGGAACACTCAGCTGGAACAGCAGGGATGAGCAGAGATCCCAGGCTGGTGGATGACGTATATGAGCAGCTCCGCAGCGGTGGCTGGCACTGGCATGTCCCGGCAGGACAAGGGGGTGCGAGGCCCACAAACGAAGAAGAAAGAAGGAGAAGAAGGAACAACAGCTCCATCTGGGTTATGGCAAATTCCCTTCTCCTAGCCACAACAACTCCAAGAGTGTGTCCTGCTCTCCAACCTAAGAAACCAGCCACGCCCCAGCTGCCCCTGCCCTCCCCCATCCCCTGCCCCCCTTCGCCCTTGGGCCCAGCCAAAACTCTCTGTGTTTCTTAAGCGCCCAACAAGTACCAGCAATCAGGTTTCCCTGAAACTAATGGGCAAAAATTCTATAGATGAGATGGAACAAAAGGAAGGACATCCAACCCCCAACATACAGGAAGAGAGAAGGGATGGTTTCTGTGTTTTGCCTTTCTTTTTGCTGCCTCCAGCAGCAACATCATTGAAGCATGAACCTTGCACTTCAAGATACATGGCATGTGTCCACTCCAAGTGTGCCATGAAGTTAGCGCACCTTGAACTGCGAGTCTGGACTCAAACCAGAGGTGAAAAGCTGTGCTTTGTGACTGCCAGCTTCTTCACTAGGAAATATCCAGCTCTTACTGAAAAGATTGGGCAAGGAGACCAGCTGCTTTTTAATGCCTTTTATTGAGGTCAGCTCTAGGTGAGGGGGCTCAAGAGGCTGCACACACCACTACTGCTCCCAGTGGTCAACACAGAGGAGGAGATGATCAACTCTGCCGCATGGCAGAGCTGGGGCTTCTGTCCTCAGGAGAGTCCCTGGGGAAACACTGGCTCATTGAAAACCTGGGGTATTCATGCATAGCAAGTGTTGTTTAGTTATGGTGACAAGGTCCAGAACATCAGTCAGTTGCTCAGTGTTCTCCCTTACTCCTCAGCGTAGTCTGGAGTCAGGTTTGTGCCACGGCTCCCTGATTCTAGGGGTTTAGATGTTAATTCCACTTCCCCTGGCTGCTAACCTCCATGGGAGTTCAGCTCATCTACATACTGGGTGATGTCATCAGTTGCAGCAGAGGCAATATACAAGGCAAGGTGGCCATTACCAAGGCTATCACAACAACATTGGTATTTACCAAACATGACACAACATGAGGTATGTAACAAAGAAGGCACCTTATGGTGACAACATTCAAACTATAAATATCTTTGTATACTGATCAGGAGGTCACATTTTACTCTTTACATTACTGTTAGCAGGTCTTACATGGAGGATAGAGCTTTGAAGACCGAGGTGTCCCTGTGGAGCCTGCAAGTTTGCATAGTGCTCTATTAATTTTGCTGCTGTGGTATTGAAAACACCACCTGCCAGGGCTATCCCACTGGCTTAGACAATTTAATGTTTGTAACAGATAGTGTTACACCCAGAATATCAGAAATATTGTACAGGTTGGCCCGGGATTGGTATTCCTCCCCAGACTTCCCTTTTAAATGCAACCAGAAAAGCTAAAAACCTTTGGGAGCTAAAATAGCATCTTTACATTCTTGCCTCTGTTTTTGCAGTATGTCGTTATATGGTTCTAATATTAAAGGCAGGAGTTGGGAGGAATGTCTACAGACTGAAAGCTGAAAGGGTTTTATAACCCCTTTGCAGGTTTTTTCATTACCCCACATCTTCCTCCCTGAGGAAGGAGATACACTTCCAGCCAAATTTTCCCTGCTTGTTGCCATGCACTTGCTGCTCCTGCAGCACACCTCACACACGTGCATGGGGGTGTGCACACATATGCAATGAGAAGGGATTTAAAACTTGTGACAAATAAAAGGAGTTTGTGCAACCTGGAGCTGCAGCTCTAGATTTCAGGTTGCCACAGTATCTGCCAGCAGCTGCTTCCAATTGACTCTTACTGTGTATATATCCCTATAGTTTATTCCCCTTTACACTCAACCGTCATGTCCTTTAAAGTAAAATAGCTGCATGGGTTGAGTTTTCTTTCCCTCCCCTGCTCAAGTGTCTTTTTTTTACTAACACTGTGTTTGAAGGAGTCAGGTAGAGCTCATATTTCATATGGTCCAACAAGCCAAAACCTAGCAAGAATGAGAAGTAGATGTCTCTTGCTTTCTTTTGCAGAGAGTCTGCCACATGGTAGGCTGGAAGGAGATGAAAATTGAATTGCTAGTTGTTTTTTGCTGACATCTAACAAATTCATAAACCTTCCTCCCCAATCTCATCTCTATTTCCATAAAAAGATATTTATTTCAACTATTCAATAGTAGCATCTTTCTGTTTTCATGCAGAGAAAGGATTAAATTGTTTAACAGAGTCTGGTTGATCTAAAACAAAGCTCTGTTCCATAGGCCATCTTCAAAGGCTTAAAAAAGCATGAGATGAGTTTATCTCACATTACCTCCAGTAGACTATAGTTCAACCAGGGCATGGAACCATCTGTTTGTAATGAGTTCATGCACCCACCAGCTTCAAATTTAGCTTTCTTAGTGGTGTTTCAAACATACAATTATTTTTGTCACACTGGAAATCTGCTCTCTCTTATGAATTTCCTGATGTCTTCAGTTTTGACCAGACTGGAGTTTTATTGTCAGACTTGTGTGGTCTGGAAGAGTCACCCCAGATCCCCAAGTTTCCTGCTTTCACCTGGCAGCTGGAAATTTCTCTGACCTCTCTCACCACTATGGCTTTCCCTGCCTCTGTTACTTAAATAATGGATAATATTTTTGCTTCTCTGCGCCATTTCTTTAAATGTTCTTGCAGAACATCCCAAGATATGTATTGTTTACTGTCTTACTCTGTGAAATGCTCTGGAGAGATTCAATTCTTTGAGACATCTTGCTTGGAAGAGGGCTGAATGTATACTTAATGGAACTTCTTTGTGCACATTCTTTTGAATGAATTCCAGCAAAATAATTATGTTAGTGTTCTTCTGAATAATGTAATGTGTTTGTTATTTCTGTGGCTCAGTGAGTCAGCAGTTACCTTCTCAAGAGGCTGGAAACAGTAGGAGTGCTAGCAAAATGTCTCAAAACCAGTATTAGCAGAAGGCAGAATCTGACTATACAATTATAGTTTTAAATGTGAATGTGACAGTAGACAGGTACTAGGGGACAGGTTTACTAAATGTTTGTGTCTTTGTTACTTTAAACATCAGTAACGAAGAAGAAAAAAAGGCTTGGGCAGAATTTCCAATGAGAATATGAAAGAGGTAAAGTATTTTTTTCACATCACTGTACCTCCTCAGTGCTTTTAAACTCTTTCAGTTGAGACATTAAGGGGACAAGCTATTCAGCCAGTGTCAGTCTCTGTGTACCAGCTTTGCACTGCCCCAGTCCCTGTGTGCCTTTCTGCCATGTGACAATTCAGTGCTTCCACCCTTGTTTTAAGGTAAACTTGAAGCTGTATGATAGTCTGGGGAGATCATATCTTGATACAGAAACGGCTGATTGGACTCAGCATTCCTGTTCCTCAGTGTGCTGTATTGAAAAACACTGGGCAATAACCAGTGCCTACTGGGTTCCTGGAGAGATTTTTTGGGTTTAAATAAAGGTCCATAATAAATGGCTTTGCCTGTTATGCTGAGTATGATACTCCAAGGCAAACTAAACAAGTTAGTACAATCCTGTCTGAGATCACAACTAGGAACCCAAAGGTAGGGTTGTGATAAAAGATGAACCACTGCCTCATCAATATCTCATAGATTTTGGGATTCCCATATTTGGTCTTGCTTTGCTCCTCTTGGATCAGAAAAATAGTCATCCCAGATCCTTCTTGGAAGGTAATTGAGAGTATTTGAATGCAAAGTTGCTTGGTTACTTATGAACTTTTGCTGAAGAAGAAACCAGGAAAGAAAAGCCTGTTTCTTTCTGTACTTGCCAGAATACTTTCACAGTGACATTCTGAAAAGGCACCCGTGGAACCTTTTTTCCCAACATGTTGATATAATAGTGTAAGATGTACCTGGTAAAATGTCCCAGCTGTTGTCACACAAAGGTTAAACCACTGTTATCTTCACAACTGAGATGCTTGGGCAACTGAGGTAAGAGGATGTAGAAAGAGTGGCTGCATCTTTCTGTCTTCTGGCTGAATGTGAAGTTAGACCAGCCTGGCTCCTGAATGCTGCTTCTGAGAGGAGGCCTTTATGGGGTAGTGACAATAATCAGTATTCCCAAAACGTAGATATTGAAAAGCCTGCAGCTTGGAAGTTGTACAGAGCCTTAGGAGAACTCAGGAGCTAGAGAACACTTCTGTCTTAGTCACAAAGTTCAGGAATGAATTAACTAGTAGCCTGTGTGAAATGACTTGTGGAGATGGAGAATTCTGCAGTCAATAAAAGCTAAGACTTGGGTGAGCTGTACAAATTTGCCTTAGGACATAGCTAAGTATCAATCAGTGCCTGTCACTGTAACAGCTACTACTACTGCCATCTGTTGAGAGCACTGTAGTTCAATAGCAATGTGGTGGTTTTAAAGCACTAGTTAAGAATCACTAGAAAACTTACTCATTTCTTGCTGTGAGGTATGAATTAGGAGAAGGGCAAAACAGGCTCAAAACTTAAAAGGAAAAAAGAAAATTTATTAACAAAACTACAATAATAAGAAACTAGAATAAAACCTCTAGAAACCCTTCCTCCCCACCACCCAACCTTTCCCTTGTCCAACTGACAACACAGAGACAGAACTTGGTGGTTAAAACAGTCCCAACTATACATTAGTCTTTTCATCAGTCTTTGGAGAGAAAGGAGTTATCTCTTGTCATTCCATGGAGAGTTCTCCACAAGAAAACAGTTTTCTCATGGCTTTTCATTCCCATGATGGCAGCCACCTGGAAAAAAACTCTGCCATCATGCCCTCCTCCCATTTCACACCACCCTGAGGTGTGTTCATGGGCTGTGAACTCAAGGGGTATTATTTTAAGGATGAGTTATTCAAAGGCAAAGGTTCTCTTCAGCTGTCTCTGTGATCATCTCTGGGAACAGAGGTTTTCTCTTTTTTCTCCCTGGGGGCCAAGGGTCTTCATCAACTCTCACTTCTCTCTCTCCGTTCCAGCATTTAATGGGATCACAACTACTCTACCATCTACTCAGCTTCATCAATGGATACCTTTGCTCACATCTACACTTTGAAATACTTCATTCCCTCCCCCCCCCCAAAGTACTCTTTCATGAATTATAGGAGTTTTTTAGAACATTACTGTCCATCTCTATGGCTTTACCAAAACAGTATTTCAGCTTATTAAAGCATCTCCTCATTTTCTTTCCATCTGAGGCTAGACTCCTTCTTTTACTGGCTTTGATGGTTTATATTGCCTCTTTACGTGTTGATCATTCTTGCTTTCTGCTCTCTGGAAAGGAATTAAATCTGCAGGTTTTAGCTGGGTAGTTAAAGGGTTAAAATCTGGCTCAAACCGTGGCAAATATTCATGGTGTCGGATTTCAGCTCAGCAGTGCAGGAAGGCAGTGGATGGTTTTTGGCTGCTTTTCGGCTTGGAGCCGTCTGTGCAGGCCATGGGGCGGGCATATCAGCAAGATGTCAGCAGCCATGGCCCAGCCCAGCCTAGCGTCAGGCCCCCCTGGGAAAGGCTTCAACCACCCGGCTGGAATAGGACCCGGAAGGCTTCCCGGGAGGGCCGCAGCAGAGCCTGGCCCTGGCCTGGAGCCGGGGGAAATCCTGTAGGCTCCATCCTGTGCCCGGGAGTCGTGGGAGGCTGAGCCCAGCCTCCGCCGAGCCACATGGGCCTGGGCAGGGGGAGGGGGGAATGGGGGCTAGCCAGAGTTCGGTTACCTTTCAAAGCCAGAAACAAACAAACAAAAAATAAAAACAAAAAACCAACAAACAAAAAACCAACAAACAAAACCACAGAAGCTCTCGGTCTTAAGGTTAAAAGGTGGTATTCACAAAGGTTATCTTACTTTTCAATAGTCAAAAAACTGTCAGTTCTCAGAACTGGCCAGCTATTGGCCAGGTCTCAGACAGAGAAGAAACTCCCAGCAGCCTCTCTCAGAGCCCTCACATCCGTGGATGTTTTCCAACTCTTTTTCCTAAATGCCAACCTACCACAAGGAGGTATAAAACGTCCTTGATACATGATAATCAGTCCTCTTCTCCAAGGTAAAAGAAACAGTGCGTCCTTGATCCCTGTGGTATGCGAGCTTAACATATCTGCAACAACATTCAATTTCTCTGTTACTGGGAAAGTATCTTCCTTCTCAAAAGCTAAGAAAAATCCAAGGAACAAGCCCATGAAATAACTCACTTTTTCCTTGGAGGGGGAGATGGTTAATGAGTGACAAGCATTTTGCTTTGATTCATGGGAGGGAGAAATGGAGGGGGGAGGTTACTGTTGAGTTAAATCAATGGGTATATTTAAGGAGGAAAAAACAAGTGAGCACTGGATGTCTGTAAGGGAAGTTGATGTAAAACTGCAACATGTCTCCCAGGCATGTTCCAAGTCAGGCTGTTGGCGTTCTCCGAGCGGATGAAACAATAAACCATTTGATGTCTGCGAGTGAAGCTGGTGTTAAATCAGTCGAGGTGTCCTGGGGAGATTAGTGATATATTATTGTGCAGAGTCAATAGAAATTATTTATGATGCCAGAGGGGAGAGAGGGATGCATGCTAAGTAGCATATCAGAAGTTATTTGGTACTTTTGAGCTTTAACATTGCTTGAAGATTACTCAAGCAGATGGACTTCCATATGCTGGCTCCAGATGTGCAAGTGAAGGAAGAAGGAGGGAGTATTCTTGGTAAAGATCTTTTTCCTTCCTCATCTGACCAGTGTCAGGCTCCTGTTGAACAAAAACAGGCAGTATCTGTGCTGTAAATGAATGTGCTGCAGCTGAGGAAAGGGGCACTGTATTTTCTTCTGGTCATATTTACTTCCTGTGTTGTGATCCCAGGATACGTGATTTCAAGAAGTGTAAATCATAGGGAGTACAGCTTGAATTGTATGCTGTTCCAAATTGAGTTATCTCCAGCAGCTAGAGGAAGAATGTCTGGATCTGAAAAGCTTGTAAGGAAGTCATTGCAAATTTCCAGTAGATACCAAAATGTCATTTCTGTAGTGTAAATTTTTGGGCCATAGTTCCACTTTAATTTTGATGTCTCTCTCATATGAGTTTTAGGCTCTGAGGGATACCTCTTTTCAGTTTTAAATTGAAAGATTTAACACATGTGCTTTAGGTTCTTCTTTAATCAGTTCACCCATTTCTGTTTAAAAGCAGCACATCTGTTTCACATTACTGCTGGCCATCTTTAAGATCTGCTGCATGGCTGGGTATGAGTTTTGAAAATAGACAAAGAATCTCTTGATTAACAATTCTTTGGCCAGTTATTCAGGCAGTTTTTAAGTGGGAAGATCTGTGTTTTGTTTTGTGTTGTTGCTTTTGAAAGGCATCCTGTCCCAGAAGAACAAGCCCATTTTGGAAGAGTTAGATTATTTTTCTGTAAATCCTTCCATACTAGTAATTAGATTGGTAATAATGTAGGATGCACACCTGCAGGCACCATGACCCTGTTGCAGTCTGTAAGTGACCAAGTTAAATTGCTTCTCAGCAGGGGACTGGCATCCATTCTGCTTTCCTCTACTGTGGGCTAAACTATTCAAACCAGATGTTTTTCTGCTGATGGCTGGCAGGGCACAGAATCATCCAAGAAATCAAAGTGTTTGTATAACTCTCTGTCCTTGGGGCTCTCAATTATTTTTGAACAGAAGATGTTTTCAAGTGTATTTAGTGCTGATGAATAACAGCAAAAGAGGAGCTTGGAATCCTTGGGCTTCTGGACAGAATAGCATGATCAGTGGTAATATATGCAATGCCATTGCAGTGGATATATGTCAAACCTGTTTATTGTTTGCTGCATGCCCAACACACATAGAGGTACTTCCACTGTGTGATGGGTGGTCAGTGAGTAATTGCTCGAGTAATTTGCATGAAAAACACATGAAATGCACCCTCATTCTTTTTAAACTCTGTGAAAGTAGCAACAAAACTCCTCACCCTGGTGTTGATGCGTTGCTTTATTTCATTCCCCCTCACAGAGTGTGTGCCTGTGTTACAAGTCTAATCTGCAGACTGCAGATTCTGGAAAATTCAAAGGTAGGCTCTAAAGGAAAAATAATCAACAAAATGTAGCACTTTAAAAACTTTAGGCACCAAATTGTTTGGGCATATGTGTATGTGTCTCCTAGGGACCAGCCCCACAACCATCAGTTTCAGCCATTCTCTGGTCACAGTGTTTGATTGGTTCAGGGTCACATAGCCATGGACTTTACAATTCACTATTTAAGCCAAAAGTAACCCTTACATTTTCTGACTGAGGCTGTAGACCTTTATGCAGAACATCATGTACTGAAGTTTGGTTTTTTGATCCAAACTAATGACTTGAAGTAAAAAGTTTCCAACCTTTTAATTATAAAACTATTAATCCTTATATGTCATGTGAGTGTTATAAATACACATTATAATATTGGCTTTTCGCAAGTATTAAGATGAATGTTATATGTATAATGTTAGAATGGCTTTGCTGTGTGAATGTAGTTTTCTTCTCTACTGCAATTAGTAAAAATTTAGGCATAAGTGGTAATAATATAGTATGTTTGAATGGCCTGCTGGTTAGGATAACCTCCACTGAACAGATGATGGGGACCTGGCTGCTATCAACACTCACCACCTGTGGAAAGAAGGACCAAAGCCCAAATTAAAAGATGATAAGAAGAGAATTAAAACAACAAGCCAAGAAATGTGCATGCTCTAAAAAGATGGATCCAAGTAGTGGCCATGCTAAAAAGTTCCTTGGAAATGTAAAATAGTTAATAGAAAGTTTGAATATGCATAAAGTTTATGAATATGCATCAAGTTGATGCAATAGAAATGGTATATAAAGGGTGTTTCCAAAACACCAGGTGTGCTCTTGGCAGAGTGCCAAGCACCCAGACATTTTAACCCTTTGCTTTGTCTTTGTCTCCTATTGTCTTTTTTATTATGCCTTTTAAAACTTACCAGAACAGTGAATGTCGTTTTTCACATGAACATGGCCCAATTATGAAGTTTTTCTGGAAATTCAGTACTTTATCTTGCTTAGCTGGTATCAGTTTTCCCTCCTTGTGGAAAGATGATATGATGACCAACTTGGAACACAATAAGAGCAATTGGTTCAGAGATGTAATATTTAAAGGATTTCAAATGTCTGTTGATTCATATTTTAATTTCCAGCTGTTGATTAAATTGGGCAATATTAAAATATTTAAAGTTTTTTAGATTTATTAATATTTCCTATCTGTAAAAGTAAATATTTTCTTTTGCTTTTACCTGGTTCCAAAAACATTATTCTATCCACATGCCAATGGCAATGTAAAATTTCAACATGGAACTTCCTAGCACTGAAGACTAAAACATTTTGCCTCATGTATCAGTCTGTGTCTTATTTATATTTGCATTTTCTGTTTCTACAGTTAATTAATTATATTGTTAGTAGAAGGTCCATGGAAACTGTAGACTTCACTCTTCAAATATTTATTTTTACACTCTACTGTTTCAGTCCCAAAACTGAGATTTTCTTGTAGGGTAGCTTTTCCTTTATGGTTCACTTCAATATTCCTTAGTCTCCTGAAATGACTTAAGTATCATGTGTTGGGGTTGGTGCATTTCTTTGTTGACATCTTCTCTGAGAACCACCAAGTTAATTTCAGATATCCATCAAGCAACATCTTGGTAATCACAAATTTTGACTCCTCCTAATCTGCCATGGATTTCAAGTGGAGACCTTGACACTTCTTTATTGATTCTGTGTTCAATTGTAGCTGATGACTCCTACTCATTGTACACAGATTGACAGGAGTAGGTGCTAAGGAGAGTGTAATCTTAGTACCTCAGATAACATTAAAAAGCTCCTGTTTTCAGAGCTTGTTTCACATTGGATATGTAACATGGCAGATGACAGACAGCAGATGCTCTTTGTTGCTTTGTCATCTGTCATTGCTGACAGAGTGAACTTACCTAGCACAAGCAGTTTTCTTGCAAGAAAACCCTTTCTCAGTAAAAGAGTTCTCAGTCACATTATTTGTTACTATGGGAGATGTTTTAATATTCACAGGTCAAGGTGTTACATGAGCTCAGAGTCAGAAGTCACATGGATGTGAAAAGTTTTATTATAGCAAAAGAACGTAATGAGGGAGGTGTCCAGTATGGGGGAACTTAGAAGAACTTTTGATCTATGAGGACTTGATCGTTATTAATCACCATCTGATTTTTGACATTTGTTTGGTTAGCTGAAGAGGATGAAAATATATTATCCATAAAACCCCTGTCTTTAGAACTGATTTGTTCTTACTGAATATTCTAGAATAGTAACTTCACAGTAGAGCTTGCTGTGGTTGTTTCATGCCTGTTTAGTGCAGCATTTCAGGCTTCCTACATTCTGAATCATCAGTCACTTAAACTTTGGACTAATGGTACAATGTTGATACTTTTGAAAGGTTGAAGCTGTCTAATGAAGAAATCAGACAAGCAATCTTGAAGATGGATGAACAAGAAGACCTAGCAAAAGATATGCTTGAGCAGGTGAGAAAGATTAAAGTCAGATAAAACATTTTCAGGTCCTTCACTGCCTTTTCTCAAGTGGATATATGTACTTGCACTGCTGGTGTTTCTGCAGATCAGAACTTGGCCCTGTCATGTTAGTGGAGCTGCATATGAGAACATGAGAAAGGTATTTTTCCCAACGTTATCGGGTATACCTCTATCATGTAACTGTTTCTCGGTGCAAAATTTGCCTGATTACAGGTGGTATGAGGTTTCTTTTTATGTCCTCTCTTCCATAATTTTTCTCATTTCTACTTTTTCCTGATGATTATATTTTGTTGCTGTTGTTTACCTTTTCTCTTTTCTTTTTCTTCATCTCCCTTCTTTACCTGCTTTTTTTGTCGGAACATGCCAGGAACCAGACCATGTAGGTCAATGGTTAGAGCCAGGACTAGAAGGGATCTCTCAGAAATATTAGAAGGGGAGCCAGGGGTTTCCATCCCCAGCACCTAGTTGACTGTACAGCTTGTGAGGAAAAAAATCCCCACAACTACACCACCATTGCCCAATTTCAATTTATAAAATGTGACAGATGATGCTTTCACCAAAGCGACATGTGATAAAGTTCCTTAGGAGTGGGAAAAACATTATAATTATGAACTGTCTAATAAATGTGATTCCTTCTTTCTGTGCTGTCACAGTGTTTAATCCTGCGCAAAAAGCTTTTCCATTGTGGAAATTTACTTGTCACGTTATCTGAATGACCACAGCTGCTCCAGAGGTCACTGCAGGCTTCCGATGCTCCACACCATTGAATATCACGTATTTGCAGTGCAATAAAGTATGAACAAGTGGCAAAAGGCAGAGTGCTTGATATGCCTTGTGAGCCATTTTTGTGAGTGTGAGCTGAGGCTGTGTGCAGTATTTATAACCATACTAATGCACAGCTACCACCAGATATGTCAAAAATCTATAAAGAGTATGAGCTTTTAAGGTCAGCATATGAATAGCAACCAGTGACAGACACATATCCAGTTGCTTGGTTATTGTTTTATTGTTTCATCAATGTAGGGCTTATCCAAGAGAGACAGATGAGGCTTTGCGTATACTCTACAACGGGCACAATGGGTACTTCATTGTTTGGGACACATCCTGCCCTTGTTTCCACCAATCTAAACTCCAAATAGTGCTGTGGGAATCGAGTTCTCTCTGTACTTCCCCTTTAGTAAGTTGCAGTAGCACTTGGCCTTTAGGATTTTGAAATGGGAAATTCCCTATAGAATTAAAAATTAATCTTAGTGGGGTCAGTGAAGGATAAAGACAGAACAGCAAGCAAAGGTTTAGAAGAGGTCTGTTTTGTAGACACAGCTGCACTTTTTTGAAATTATGGTCACACAGCTGAGTCAATGTGATGCTTCCCAGTGGTAGCAGGGAAATCTGAGGGCTTTCTCTCCACCAGGGTTTTTTTGTGCTCCTCCGTCCCTCTCTCATTTTCCTTGGATCTCACATCTCGATGTTTGGTCTGTGTCTCTCACTCTAGCTACTGAAGTTCATTCCTGAAAAAAGCGATACTGACCTGTTGGAGGAGCACAAACACGAAATTGAGCGCATGGCCCGGGCAGATCGTTTCCTCTTTGAAATGAGCAGGTCTGTTTGATACATTATGGGAGAGTGCATGCAGGACTTCTCGGAAGCAGTTGTAATTGTTATTGAAAATTGATCATGTGGCACTGGGGCAGAATGTACAAGATTGTGGGCCAGCATTATACCCTGTGTTTGCCAGAAGCCCATGAATGTTGCAAATATTTCTGTTCATGACACAAACTTTATTGACAAGAAGCACTCTCTGTACATCTGTGCCCTGATGGCAAGCAGAAATCTGCCTCCTTGCCTAAATTTGTTCACCAAAAGCAATGGAGATCCAAGTATCAGATGTAGTGTAGCCAGGGGTCAGAATTTAATATTTTTCTGTTAAGCTATCTCATCTCCTCATCCTCTGACCCTCTTTCTTGTTCCAGCTTTGCTACACCCCTGATGAGGATTAACATCTTGTTCTGCTAATTGAGGTGTAGCTGGCATCTCCCATGACTCTTACATTTTGAATGTAGTGGGAATTCTTCCAGCTTCTTTTCAGTTGAGAGCAAAACATGACTTGAGGTCCCCCATTTTCATATCCAGGTTGATTATGCAGCATTATTTGTTTGAACTATGTCCATAATCCCATGCCTTGGCTTCATGGGACTGAACATCCAACCATTAGATTATATGGCGAGTATACTGGCCCTGGGCTTAAAGAGTTCCAGTTCAGTGTTGGCTTTCCTCTGCCCTTCATGCAGGATTGACCACTATCAGCAGCGGCTACAAGCATTATTCTTTAAGAAGAAGTTTCCAGAGAGGCTGGCAGAAGCAAAACCAAAAGTGGAAGGTATGGATAATAAAGCATTTGCTAGGAGTTGGGTAGAGGGGCAGGAAAGGTCAAGAGAGGCTTGTCTTCAAAGGAGATGCTGTTACATGCAAGTGTATTTGTAGAGCCAGTGAGCCCAAGGCATGTCATACCCTAAGAAATTAGTTCTGTCTGACATTCTTCTTTCACCCATTGACTTAATAAAGTCACTTTCATGATTGTTACATTGTAAATATGACCTGAAAACTATGACAGGCTGTGCTGAGCTGCCAATACTTTCATGGCCTTTCTGTGCAGGTCACCCTTCTTCTCACCCTCAAGTCCTTTCACCATCCCTCTTCAAAGGGCACTTAGAATAGATACTTCAGGACACTGATACTCTGGGAATGTATAACCTAGAAGCAGGGGAGGCATATGGCTTCTGTCCCACATGCATGGTTATTGCAGAGAAGAAGTGAGTGCATTCTACTCTGCATTTTCAGAAGAGCTCAAGCCTTCCCTCTGTTCTCACTGGCTGTGTTTTTCGAGTATGAAGTAACAGGAGAACAGCCTTGGTCCCATGTTCAGAGGAGCTTCCTACAAGTTCGATGTAGTGCATTTTCCTTCCAGTTGTCCTCATTCTCGGGTTGTGTGGGTGCAAGAAGGACAGACGCTGTTGCAGTATTTGTTGTGCAAATGGTATTCAGGGTATTTCAAATTATGGGCCCAAGCATGTTTTAAAAGCAGCCACTGTGCAATAACTTGCTTGTCTTTTTTCTCTCTCTTCAAGCCATTCTTCTGGCATCCAAAGAACTCATCCGAAGCAAGTGTTTGAGGCAGCTCTTGGAGGTAGTTCTTGCCTTTGGGAATTATATGAACAAGGGCCAGAGGGGAAGCGCTTATGGCTTCAAAGTCTCCAGCCTGAACAAAATTGTTGACACCAAATCCAGCATAGACAGGTAGGGTAAAAGGTCAAAAATACGTTGGTTACTGTGCTACTGCATCTCTTAGCATAACAGTGCAAATGGGTTTTTGTTTGGTTTTTGCTCTGTAGACAATTGAAAATAATATCTTACTTGGCATTTAAATAGTGATTTCAATTCTTAAATATTCTGCAGCAGTTACGACCAGCTATTAACACAGCAACCAAATTCTGCTGTTTCTCTGGATAATGTACATCTGATGTTGAATTGTGTTTCTGCAACCTTATGCATAGATGACAAAATGTATTTCACAAAAATTTAAATAAGTTTGGAGACAAGCAGGATTTCTGTGGAATTTGCTCTTTCTACCAAAGTTTTATGGCTGTGGTTTTCCAAAAAAAAGAAAACACACACAAAAAAATCTGAGCACAATTTTATGTCTCACGTGAAACATGGCACATGTTTTTGATGCAGGACTGTCACAAACTTTTTCTCTATGTACATCACTAATGAAACCACAAGGCATAACTCAGAGAAATGGATCCTGGTTGTATCATGGTTGAGCAGATAAGGAAATCAGCTAGTTTGGGAATGTGGAGCTTACTGTTCATTGATACAGACTGTAGGTCTTTATAGTCACTCTATGTTTTGCCCCAATCCCTATACTGATTCTGGAAATTAATCCAGCTGAGATTGGGCATAGAATATGACTTTTGGACTCCAGCAGAAGTAAGATTTTCCTTGGAGATCTCTTATGCAGGTTCTTACTAACTAGCACCTTCCTTGAATTTTAAGACCTGCTGAGACCATATTGTGGTTAAATTACTTCAGGCTGTGACAGAATGAACGATGGCAGTAAAATATCATAAGAAATTAATTCCTACCTAATAAAGTTTGAACTAACACAATACTGTTATGACTACCAAAATTTTTTTTCTGTATCCTAAGGCTAACCCTTGTATAGCTAATGTTAAACTCTTTTTTGCCTTAATGTATCAGGTTGATACATTTTGCCTTAAAAATCAGCTTGATTTTTCCATATATTAAATTGTCCTGTGCAGATTCGGTTCTCTTACCAGTTCCCAGCTCCCAGGCTCCAGTCTGTGTGAAGCAGTGGCCATCTGCTATCTTCCCTGTTATGGCTGTCTGTTCTCTTTACAAGCAGAATTCCTTGTTTACTTTACAAATTTCCTTAAACCTTCTGCATCCCTCATACATCTCAATTCTATCTGCTCCTACTTGGGCTGCCATTGGTTTTGTGTTAGTGAGCCTGACAACTACACATAAGCTCAACTGTTTCATTACTATGGTAGTTTTCTTTATAGCTTTTCCAACCTTCAGGAACCTTTTTTCTCTTCTTAGTTCTCAGCGGTTTTTTTCCCACTTTGCCTCTGAGGACAGCTTGCTTTTCCCTTAAAACTTAATGTCCCTTTAGTACTATTAGTTATTTATTCTCTGAAGTATCTGCTGAAAAATATTATGCTGTGTTATGCAATTTTCTTTTCTATTACACCATCTACACAGATGGATGGAAGCATGCTGGTATTTCCAGAATAAATTAGGATACAGTATATTGCTTGAGGTTTTAGGAAGGATGGTTCATAAAGGACTAATCCATTTCAGTCCTTCGTACTTTTCTTTCAGTAGCGCAGCTCCTAACTGCTGATGTATTGTTTATTTTGTTCAAACAAGCATATTTCCTATCCAGATATTTTTCACTGATTTGTCACAATCCTTTCACTGTCCTTTCCTTCTCATTACAATCTTCCTTCTCATTTCTTTGTTATTTTGTTTTCTTTAGAAACATTACACTCTTGCATTACTTAATTATGGTCTTTGAAAAGAATTATCCAGATATCCTAGATATCCAATCTGAGTTGCAGCATCTTCCAGAAGCAGCAAAAGTCAAGTAAGTCCAGTGCTATTATTTCTCAGAGCTGGAGTTCCCAGCGATTTTTGTTAACTTAGTTATATAATTAATTTTAATTTCTGTCTTCTAAACCCATGGCCAGCCTTACAGATGTAATAATGCCTTTGTTGTAGATAACTGAATCGATAGCTTTCAGATATGCCTGTATTTACTTTATTTCTGAATCAGACATTTTAACTAGACTGGCTGTTTTTTGTAATTCACCTACTATATTCTATGGTTGTTCATCAAAGTGTGATATTTTTTCTGGGTAATTGCAGGGTCAATTAGGCACAGAGGCTACAGTAAATCTTTTTCAGGAAGATTGTTCAAACTTTTGCATAAAACAGTCTTGCACAGAAATATGGAAAGCATCATACTTTCTGTAAAAAAGTCAATGGTCCATTTCTGGAAGTGTGAAAAATGAGTACAGAAGCCATACCCCAAAATATTAACTTTTTTTTTCTCTTTCCAAAGCACTGCTCAAAACATATTATGCATATTATTTACCCAGACATGATTCTTCATGTAAGGAACTAGTCCAACTAACAAAAGACAAGTGAAAAATGAATGTATTTTCACACTTAAAAGGCATTTATTAAAGCATTAATGGTATTTTTGAGATTTAAGATACTACTCCCCAATTATTTGGAGGGGATGCCTGCTGACTCACCAATAGGTGCTCACTAGTCATCTGGAAATGAAAGACTTATTTTGCTCACAAGCCCTAGGAAAAAAAGAAACTCACATTTATATATGATGAGCAGAAATTCAGTGTAACATTTGTGTCTAGGGAAACATGTATGAACATTAACAGTACATTTCTATGCTCAGTTACAGTGTAAGTTGGCCCAGACTACCATATGGTAAAAGTGCAGATGGAAAAAACAATATTTGGACTGAGAGGAAGAAAAAAAAATCACATGTAAATGTACTGCTAATGGGATTTAGTAGTTATGTGGTATAAGAATCATATGTAGAAATAATCTGAGACTCCAGTGATGTGTGTGCTAAAGCTGTGCTTCTTGCTTATGTGTCAGCTGATCACTGCAAGCTGGCTGTATGGCATACACTCCTGGTTGAAGGGTCAGGCTCAGCTAGCAGGGCAGATGTTCTGAGGGCAACCTCCCCTTCCCAGAAAAATCCCAGTCTTCAGTGTGACCACAGGCAAGCAGGGTCTGCCTCATCTTATATATCATACAAAAAGTAGTACGGAGCATCAACAGATCCCCTTCCACTCGTTTAGAGTCATCTGGCATGGCTGGTGCCGGAGGCCAGATACCAGACATGATGGGCCAGTGGTCTGTTCTGCTGCACAGTTCCTGTACCTCTGTGTAACACTGCTCTTTTTGTTTTATCTGCTCTGTGTCTGTCTCCTGTGCAGCCTGGTTGAGCTGGAGAAGGAAGTCAACAACATAAAGACTGGATTGAAAGCTGTTGAAACTGTAAGTATGTGAAGGTTTCCAAAGTGCCCCACTTACAATATCTCTCTCAGAATGAGGGGCATGATATATTTTATGATAACATAAAGTAGGCTTTCTTTTTTCATTCCATTCCATTCCAGAATGCATTAACCAAGAAAAAAACAAATAAAAGCTTCTCATGTGGAGCTCCTGCTGATTATCTTAGCTTAGAGTTAAGGCTAATGAAAAGCTTGTTTGGTATCAACCTGGAAGGTAAAAGGACAGTTTGACAATGGCATGGACTGAAAGAAGAAATAAGACTCATGCTCTTTCTTATTGAGGGATGGATGGCTGCTGAGCAAGTGTTTCACATGGCTCTTGGAGTAGTAGTAAGCAGGTAGTGCTCTGTTATATGCAACCCTAACCTCTATCCTAAGCACTCCTTGGAAAGGCAAAGGGAAGGATAGAAACTAGCTGAAGATGAAACATCTGAGCTGGCAAGCAAAGCAACAAGGGTGGGATTTTTCCAGCTACTACTGAAAACCAGTTGTTGGAAATTGCATTGGGTGATTTCTGTGCAAAGATTACCTATGTATAGGGTACTAACACAGAACCCTCCAGTCCTTCCCATTCACCTTGAGACAAGACAGTGATAAGTTCATTTTTCTTCCACATAACCTAAATTTGCTTTTGCCTCTGGGGTAGAGGAAGGTATCTTTGTCCTGTTAGCAGCCCTCAAGCTGTCTGGCTGTTGCCAGCATTTTATCATGTAATTAACCAGTGATCCTCCTATGAATAAAAAACCCCAAACTTTTCCAACCTTATTTCTGGATTGTTGGAGTATGGGAGAACACAGCAATGAGTACTGCTCCATACATGGAGTACAGTGTTTGGGAATTAAAAGCACTGTAAAGGGAAGGCTGACATGGAGTTCATGACATGGAGAGAAGCTCAGTTTTTGGCTGGGATAGACAATTCCCCTTTTTGAAATGTGAGTAGCTAATTCTGTTTTGCTTTTTTTCATTTTAATTGTATTTATAGTCTTTCAGATTATTTGTCTTTTTGCCTTGACAGCTGATTTTTCTTCTCTTTTCCATACATGGGTTCCATGGGCAGCCTCTCCTTCCCATACAGTCACCATCTTCTTGCCTCAGTCTCCTTCCTGCCATGGTGTTTTTCTTCTGAGGCTGCCAGCACCTCCTAGTCTGCTTGCTCAGTTCATGGTTTTCTGGCATGTAAAAAGCAGCACTATAGCAAGAATAGAAGATCACTGTCAGGTGGAAGGGGGAGGAGGGGAAGGTGTGATTCTTGATTCTATTCCAGTGTGTTCTCACTACAACCTTGGCTTCAGTAACTGGTGTTTCTTCAAGGCCCCTTAAGAATAGAAAGCTAAAAATAGTTTCACAGTCAGATGTTCTTAAAGGTATTATGGACCATTTGGCTTCCTGGATTTGCAGCTCACTTCTTTGTAAAAATAAGATACATTCATTTTCAAGACATTCATACGGTTGTTGCCTTTGTGTAGGATGCTTCCAGGACAGATAAGTAATGGAAGGGAATTTTGTCAGCAGAGGTCTTCTCTCACACAGCAAGGAGATCATAGCCACCAATTGAGAAATTACTACCATGGCTGAATCATTTCATCCTCTAGCAAACCAGCAGCCCAGCCCACCAGGACCAGTTCCAGCCTCTGTTGTGCTACTATGATTAGTAGAGACCATTTCTAGAAGATACAGAACAATTTGTTATTCTGTGGTGTTGCTCTCTGACTGATTACATAGTCATAGTGATTACTTGTGTGGGTTTAAAGTTTTCTTTGCACTTTGAGCCAATTATTCTGCAGGGAAGAACTGAATTTGAAATCGCAGACCATCTAATTTTAATTTTATTTGAAAAATACTGCTCCCCAGTAACAGTCCCAAATGCCATAGCTTTCAACAGTAAGATGACAGAATTGTTATACTCACTTGCCAGAGAAAGGGGGAAGGAGAGAGTAGAGCAACTATAACCTATAATAAGCTTCAAAATAAGGGAAAAGAGTGGCTGAAAAAAATATGCATAATTCTTAGAAGCATGTGAAGTGACATTTCTTGTATTTGTAAAGTTCATTTCAAAGGGATTGTAACAAACAAAATTCACTGCAAAATTATATACTGAGCAGTGTTCCCATGAGTGTTCCTTGTGATGTGTTAGGAAAACCACTGGAGAAGAGGATGTAATACAAAACAGGGGAAGTAGCATTTCTTCATTGTGGGCTTTCTCTGGCCACCTCCTTATGGCTTTTCCTGCCCCTTTTCCTCTTTGTGGTCTTTCTTTGGGGTGGTTACATTCTCTTTCCAATCCACACCAGAGCAAAAGATATATCATGTCAGATTTTAGATTGTTGACCGCCAGAGTAATTTTTGGCATTCAGCAGCACTGTGTGGAGCAAATTCCAAGATGTTTCTCAGCATGGATGCTTATAAACCTACCCACAGGTGCTTAAAATCCTACCCATTTGGCTCTGTGAACTACTGTTTTGACAACCAGTAACAGAGAGTACCCAACATGCATAGAGCTAGAGTTGCAGCCAGCACAAAATTTTTTTTTTTTCCAAAGGGAACATAAGGTCACATTGTAACTTGACTTGCTGCTTCATGCTGCTCTCCCTATAGGGAAAGTCAGGCTTTATCATTCCCACTGATTATTCATCTGAGAATAAATATGAGGTCCAGATTACAATTTCATTGTCCTCATGAGACTGTCAACAGTACACAAGCCAAGTGCAGGCACAAGAGACATCAGTCTCACTATAAATTAGTCATTTTGAGGAGCTCTGTAGCTCTCTCCATGTTTCAAGCATGATGATTAAAGTAAGGTAAGAGATAGCTATGGGTAATCTTGGCTTAAAACTAAAATACTTGAGCCAGAAAGAAAGAATCTTGAAATCAATTTTTTTTCTTGTTGTAGGTAGCAGACAAATAGATCTTTGTTTTCTATGATCTTATGTATTGTTTTTTCTTTTACCATCATGGTAAAAGAAAAAACAATAGCCCCAGTTTATAACACGGTCACTTTTCACTTAACACACATCCAAGCTAATGCTTAGCAGGATGCTAACAAATGTTGTACCTGGCATCTGTCTACTTGTTCTTCAGTGGGAGAACCAATTTTGATGTCTTTTTTGCTGTTCACCTGGTGCTTTTCAGAGAAATAAAGAGGAGATCTAGAGCACATTTTCCCAAGTATACAACATTTTGATTGACCATGGGAAGAGATGATGGAGCAAAACTCTTTTTTAAAAATCCTAAAGTCCCTTGCTACACAGAGCTCTTTATCATTTGTCATTTTGTATAGGAAAAAAAATTGCAGCACTTCATGTAGTTGATGCTCAAATTATAAAGTTGCTTTGGAAACTTTGCATGTTGATGGCTTTCTTGGGAGTGGTTGTTGTTTGAAGATAAGTTAAACTGTAACCAGGACCTTCTTTCATCCCACCTTGACCTCCCCTCTCTCATCTAAAAACTTCTTAGTGAGAAAGTGATTTCTAAGTTAGAACTCTGGATGAATGTGGGAGCAGAGTATCCTCTGCAGTGAGTGAAACAGATGGACTTCCTCATCACTGAGGAATCTTTGACACTTGCCTGTCTCTAGCTCTTACTTCTTTTTCAGGAACTGGATTACCAGAAGAGACGTATGCAAGAATCAGGGGACAGGTTTGTTCCCGTGATGAGTGATTTCATCACTGTGGCCAGTTTCAGCTTCTCAGAGTTAGAAGACCTTCTCAATGAGGCTAGAGACAAGGTAAGAGTTCCTTTTGAAGTGAATAGAGTTTCACCAGCTCAGTCAAAAGCCTGAATTAAAATGGAAACAGCAATTTAAGGTGCTGGGACTACAGTGAAAACTTAATAGACACTGAAAATTGTTTAGGCTGAAGTTTCTTATTTTTTCTAATGTGGTCTGTATCCATTTAGAATATATTTTAGGATTAAAAGAAGGATCAGTGCTCTTACTCACTTCTTTCTAATCTTCCTTAACATTATTCTTGTGTGGCATAGAATTGCAATGGCAAAATCCATAACAGGATACCACACCTTGCCACAGTGTGGAAGCAAAGACTTTGTATCTCTTTATCTTTTCCTTCTGACTGCATTCCACTATGCTCATTCAGCTGGGGATATCCGTGCTTTGTTTCTTTCCTTTAAAAATGTACCTGGTAGTTTGGTGTTCTGGTTTCAGCTAAGATGGAGTTAATTTTCTTCTTAGTGGCTGGTACAGTGCTATACCAGCTATGCTTGATCTTATCCACTTCTCTATTACTAAGTGTATTTCAGTAGAAAGGTAGAAATCCCAAACACGTGTGGTTTGTCTGAAGTTCATACACACCCAGAACCATGTCCATGTTATTCTCCAGGTGCTGCAATTGTAACTTTTCTCTAAAAAGTCCTTTTTCTATTTCTCTGTTTCTGTTGCATCTCTTCTGTATTTTTCTTTTTATTCTTGGATTTTTCAGCCTCCTTTGGACTGAATTCTTTTGGGATCCTCCCTCGTGGGAGCCCTGCTTATCTCAGTTCTTATGATTCGAAGAAAATTCCCAAGCTCATTAGAATCTTGTTTCTTGTGTTTATTAGAAGGTCATCACAAAACTTAACAGGTCTCTTCAGGCTGGCTACACAAGGTTAATCTTTGCCATCTGGTACATTTCTTTCTTCTGATGATACAAACAAGGCCTTGTGGCACACTTCCTCTCTGATGCACAAAATGGCCCCGAAATACGCAGTTCTTTTATCTTTATACCTATTTTGTGGTTTTAAAGCAGTAACTAAAAAATTACTAGAAAACTTACTTATTTCTTGCTGTGAGATATGGATTAGAACAAGAGCAAAACAGGCTTAAAACTTAAAAGGAATAAAGAAAGTTTATTAACAAAACTACAAGAATAAGAACACCAGAATAAACTTCCAGAAAACTCCTTTATCCCCCACTACCCAACCATTTCCTTGTTCACATGACAACATAGAGACAAAAAACTTTGGAAATTTGGTGTTTAAAACAGTCCCAATTCCTGCGACAGTCTTTTCAACAGCCTTTGTAGAGAAACAGAAGTATTCATCTGCTAATCTATGGAGTTTCTCACAAGAAAGCTATTTCTGTTATAGCTTTCTATTTTTCTGACGCCAGCTGCCCGGAAATCCTGTCATCAGTTCAATCCTCCCATTTCACATCATTCTGAGGTCAGTGAGTCTAGGGATGTCATTTTTTAAGGATGAGTTATTCAAAGGCAAAAGTTCTCTTCATCTGTCTTTGTGTGCTTCTCTGGAAACAGAAGTTTTCTCTTTGCATTTACAACGGCCCCAAATCTTCAACTATTACTTCTCCCCCCCTCTGTTCCAGCACCTCACTGTATCACAGTTACTCTACCTTTTGCTCAAAATCCACACTTTGAACACTCTATTCCTCCCAATATACTCTGTCATGAATTAAAGGAGTTTTTTCCAGAACACTATTGTCCATCTTCATAGCTTTAACAGAAAAATATTTCAGCTTATAAAGCATCTCCTTATTCTCTACCTCTTCTGAAGCTTAATTCTTTTCTTTACTGTCTCTAATAGTTTATGAAGTCTCTTTACATGTTGATTACTCTCTTTTTCTTTCTCTGGAAAAAAAGGATTAATCTGCAAGTCTCATCTGAGTAATGAAATAGTTAAAATCTTACCCAGGTTTTGTAGATTGTTCTGTGATCTCTGCTGGAGCAGCGGCTGGAGCTGTCTGCGATGGAAGATTCTTCATGGCTGCTCTGGAGAGTGTGGTCCCTGTCTCAGCTCACCGCAGATCAAGAGCTTTTTTCTTTCTTTACTCGGCAGTCTCTGGTGAATTCAGTTACGGCAAAAAAAAACTGCAGCTGAGCCAGGGACCAGCCTGGCCAGGCCAGAGCCTGGGGCAAGCCCCGCAGGCCCCATCTCCCGGCCAGGAGCCGTGGCAGGCCCAGCCCAGCCCCTGCTTGGGCCACATGGCATGGACAGGGGAACGGGAGGCCAGCTGGAGCTCTGTTACCTTTCACAGCCAGGAAACAAAGAGACAAAGAAATTCCCAGGCTTAGGTCTTAAGGTGGTGTTCACAGGTTGATCTCTTTTCAATGGTTAAAACTGCTGTCAATTCTTAGAAATGGCCAGCTGTTGGCTAGGAGAAAAAACTCCCATCAGCCTCCAGCGGTTTTAACTTCCTTAAGAGTTTCTCTTTGTTTTATTAAATGCCAGTCTATCACACTATTTTTACCCAATTAACAATAGACACGTAAATTATTTTTCTTAATGACCCAATGACCCATCACCTCTGTGAGGCACTGCGGCATTCTCTGTCCAATCACTTACTACTACTACCCAAAAACCTCTAGGAGAAGAACATGAAGAAGAAAGAAGGGACAAGAGACAACACCCTAAATTTTCCATCTTGTCTCCTCTAAACTTTTTCACCCAGTGATTTAAAAAAACTTTCTAATCTACACACACTTTTAGCTTTTTCTATCTAACTTTAACAGTTGTTCTCATGTATCACCATGAAAACATGCTCATGAATTTCATGTTATATGAAATTCAGTGTTTTTCTGGATCTTAAAACTAAGTATCAGAAACAAGGGCACACACTCTGTATCTCAGACTCCAACAGCAATCGTTTTGTCCTTTCACTGTCTGCATCTCCAGTACCAGATTGGTACACCTAAGGAGTGCTTGTTCTTCGCTCATGGCCAGCACTAATCCTGCTTGTCTCTCAGCTGAAAGAGGAAGAATTTGTATTTATTAAAACATCATAAGCATATGAAAATGTTTAGTGAAGAGCAAGTTTTAAAGTAAATTATATGTAATGGCAAATCTGTCCTTGTTGGTTGGCATGTTAAAAGTTCTTGGCTACATGAAGCAAAGTGTTATTTCTTTTGGATTGAATTGTTTCCACTCTGGTGTCAGTCCTTATAGTGTTAAAGGACCTATTGCATTACTAATGAAAGCTATGCTGTTGGATGAGTAGGCCTTAGATTTTGAAAATATAGACTGAGGATCTTGACAGTAAAGCTCCTCATTCATCTAGTTCCTCTGCAGTAGTGTTATTTTGTGATTCAAAAACATTTTCTTACTGTGGAGATAAACTTGGTAATAGTGACTTGCAACTGCAAACACAGGAGCCACCTGTGTCAGTAAGGACTGCCCTGGCAAACACCAGTGGGGCAGTAGCTATTGCAACACTCAGAGGGCAAAGCTGGGCAGTCTAACACCACTGAGGCAGTAAAAAATTCTGGGGAGAATAACACGACTAATTTTTTCATAGTATCATAGAATGGTTTGGATTGGAAGGGACCTTAAAAATAGTCTAGTTCCAATCTTCTTCCCCCAGCCATAGGCAGGGAAACCTCCCACTAGACTGGGTTGCTCAGAGCCCCCTCCAGCCTGGCCTTGAACACTTCCATTTTTCATTTTTGTCATGTTGCTGAAGAAAATACTATTTCCAGTATAATAATGTTCACACCATACTGGCTTTCTAAGCACAAAAAATATTTTACATTCTGTGACCCCACTAAATTTACTGAGAAAAACTTGGTTTTCTCTGGTTTGGGGACTTCTGTATTATGACTGGGTAAATTTTTCAGCTTCAATATAGTTACGAACACATTTCCCTCTGTCTATGGCTTAGACACTTTTGGTTTGGTGTTAAAGACGGTGGTGCTCCTTTCTTTTTGGCACACCAGGACAAAAACCCAGTTCATTTCCTCTATAAGTTCAGTTGGGGGTTAAAAACCAGCAAGTGGTACATGTCCAGCATAGCAATGAAATATCCTTGATCAGACACTTGCAGGAAAAATGCCATTCTTTTGCTTTAAAAATAACCAGAAATCCCTGCAAACAGACCACTGTGTCTGGAAGGTGTTGCACACTTTTTTAGACATGACCAACATAAAGCAGTCAACATAAAGAGATGTTTTATTTTAATGACTATAACATGCTTAGGAAACATTACTTTCTCCTCACACGCCCTTGCTATGTTTGAACACACACCATTCCAACTTTTGCTCAACCTCTGGCTTTGGTTCTTCCACTGGCAAAGAGCTGCTTTTAGACTCCAGTAAGGGAACTGTCTGTCCTTACCAGTGTTGAGCTATTTCTTGTGTTTGCTTCATATTATTTTGGCCCTCTCTTCTTCCCCTTGTTCCTCTTTTCTTTCTTAAAAAAAAACGGGGAAAAAAAAGGAAAAAGAAAGCTGGAAATTTTCAATGAACCAGATGTGCTTTGCAAAGTTTATAGCATCTCCCAACTTCAGTGGGCTCTCTGTGCTTGTTGAATCACAAACTTTTTTCTTACCACAGAAACATAATGAAACTAGGCAATTAAAGGAAGAGAAGGACCAAGAAATCTGATTATCCTGTTCTTTTTTTGATTTCCCAAAGCAAAGCAAATTAAGCAAAAAAAGTAGTGGGGCAGGGAGGACTTTGAAACATAACCAAATAAGCCTAGGAAGAACTGGTCTGACTCACAGAGTTATTAATAATAATGAAGCCCTAGTTTTAACAGCTGGAGGTGGATATCCTAAATATAGTTGTGGCTAATTGATTATCACGAGTTAATCAAATTCATGTTTCCTCAGCTGGGATTTAAAACAATATAACTTACCTTTTCAAACTGGGGAAGTTTTTAATATATTTTTAAACTTTTTCAATATTACCAAAAGTTATTTCTTTAGTTATGGAAACAATGCATTACCAGGGCATGATGTTGACCTCAGCAGACACTATTTTTCACAATTGCATGCAGTACCTTCTCGCACTACTGGGAATGGCGAGAAGCGCAACACGGACTCTCTTGTGAGTTGAACAGGAGAGCTAGGTTTATTACCTCAGATCTTTTATAAACCGATATGCGGAAGTACAGAAAGGTAAAACTCTTATTGGTTAGTAAACTAACCATTACCATCATTGGTCAGTGGTGTACACCACCCCTCGACCTTCTCTTGCAAGAAAACAAGAGACTGACAAACAGCACCTGCAAGGCTGTCTTCTATCTCTGAGGATTGTTTTAATTCCTCATTATGATTTCCCAGGCCGCTTTATCAGGTGAGTCTGAGAAAGTTATGTGGCCTGTTTTTCCAATGGCACTGTGCTCCCTGCTTTTGTTCATATTTAGTATCCATAATACCTTTTTGGCCTTTTTGCTCAAACAGAACCATTCAAAGTCAGTGGCCGTGGAGAGGAAGTGATATTTTAAATTTAAGGGACCAGGTTGTCAGGTGCAGGCATCCATGTTTGCAGAGGACGTATTGTAACTGTACTTATCTTCATGCAGTAAACAGATGGTTTGGTTAAGAACTGATTGAAAACCTAGACCAACTCTCTAAGCATGCTTTCTAGTACAGCTGGTCCTTGTTCTTTTTGTGTTTTTCTCACTTTCAATACCACTTTATAAGGGAGTATGTAGATTAGATCAAGAGATAATGTTTTCTGCCATTTCCCATAAACTGGAAGGTAGGGGCAGGAAAGTGAAACTCTGCCCTGGAAACCTTCACCAATTTTTATGTGTTTGAACAGATGAAAAATTGATTTATTTTTTTTTTTACATAAGAAAGAGGTTGAATTGTATTCATAAATTTTTTTTCTCTGTTTCCTGTGGGGAAGCAATGAAAATGCCCAAGCAGAGGAAGAATAATCTCCTATGGTATGAATTTTATTTTTCTATTTGAAAAAGGTGACATTTGTCCTATATGAAGCTTTACTATGTACTAAAATATTGACAGGTTAGTGAACTTAGATCACTAGATTTCCTCAGAACTGTTCTGCTTTATGCTTGGTTTATAACAAACCTGTTTTTAAGACACTTTGGATCTTGTTAGGAGTACAAAGTCTGCTTGGTCAGTTATTGCCATTCCTGTGCTAAATGTCAAACCTAAGCCTCTCTAGAGACTCTGTAGAGACTACTGCCTGGGCAAGTGTGTAGGAAAAGAGTCTATTCTCAGTCTTTCTGATGACAGTTCCTCTCAAGTAAGGTATTTATCATGATGGAGAAAGGAGTTCAGAATCTGCACCTATATTTAATAAGCTTAGCACCTACAGTAGCCGTTTTGAAGAACAGAAAGGCAGTGAAAGCCTGCTGAGTGAAAACTATTTAAGAAAATAGTCATTAATGGCAGAATGCTATGAAGCAAAATAAATACTGTAATCTAAGTGCCAGTTATAGGCTGTGCACTTCAGTTGTGCATTTTGGGGACTAGTGTTTTCTGTCAGCCACTGGGAGAAAAAAATAAGGAACGTATAGGACAGAGACTGAGAAAGTCAAGATGAGGTATACTACAAAAGACACCACCAGCCATTTGGTAAATAAATCACATAGCTGTAGTACAATAACTTAGAACTTCAGATGCTGCAGTGCAGGTTGGCATTTCACATGAGAAATGTTTAAAGCACCTGTAACTCAATGTAACTGTTAAATTCCTGGCAGAATCCTTTAAGAGCATTTAATTACAAGAAGAGCTGGACCCAGCCCTGCCTGAAATTGGCAGGTCTCTTTCCATTAACTATCTGAATTTGTCCCATAAAGAGAAAAGACCTTCCTCAATGCTAATTTGGTGTCTTCATAAGAGCACACTCAAGAGTACTTGTCTGGGGAATACAGTTCATGTTCTATGGCTGCATGGTATAATTTAGTTTTGTATTGGCTACTCCCACTAGAGCAGACAGCAGGAATTTTTTGTCATAGCTGTTTTCTGTCCTCCTCATAGAGCCCCATTCCTGCCATTTCCAGAGGTCTTCTGCCACTGTTTAACATTTTGTAGGCAAGCACAGCAAAGTTGGTGTGTGCTGCTGCCCTGCTTACCCTCTCCTTGCTAAAATGGCCTTTTAAAATAAACAACTGTATAAACAATTTGCTTTGCCAAGAGGATAAATTCAATGGAAAGTTTGGCAGAGGAAACAGAACTGGCACTGAGTTTGTGGACCTGTTATGTCATGGAGCTTGGGGGCCCTTATGGTGCAGAAGTGAATTTTTTAATGAAAAAATATATACCATTCTGTGTTACAGTGGAAAACCTGCTGAAACACAGTTTTCCAATTTGCTTTTGCCCATGCCGTCTGTCCCCAAATGACTTCAGGAGTAAGCAAGTTTCACCCCTTGTTCCACAATATTAGAGAACATCACAAAATTCTGGGAAGCATTTTTCATGCATGAGGACTTAGCTACAGATTTCACAACTGTGCGTGAGAGCTAGTGTTGTTTGGCAGGGAATCTGTCCATGGAGTAGTCAAGCAATCTGTCCACAATGACACAAATCCCGTGACAGTGAGCAGAAGAGAGGGCTGGGATACAGAGCAGCTTGGTCTGTGCCACTCTGCCTCTTAATGCCCTGAGTGAGGCAGGCAGTGTGTTTTTAGCCACTGTGGGCAGGTAGAAGCCTGGGCTTTGTAACAGCATTGTGGAAGCTGTCTGCAGCAGCTCACTGCCCCTCATCCCAGCACCGGTGCTTTGGAAAAAAGCACACGTGGTCGCAGAACCAGAATTACAGAGAAGTAGAAGTAATAAAGCCAGAGGGGTCTGTTGTAGTTTGAACAGTGAAAAGACAGCACATCTCTCTTTACAGTAGGGCATTACATTAGTGCAGTGCCCTACAGATATGAACAACTGTCTATTTGCCATTTGTTATATCAGATTAGTGGGGTGACATTTTCTGTTCTGTAACAAATGGAGAACACAAGACTCAGAAAGTAAGTATGAGTTCCCAAGCCACACCATGGGCAGAGCTGGCAGCAGAAGCTGGATCTCCTGACTTGCCTTCCTCTGCTAAGTCAGCTTTTTTTCCAGAGAGGATAGAAAAAGAAAGAGAATGTTTATTTCAGTGAACTCCAGATTTTTCCTTTTATAGTTTTTTTAGGTCATCCAGCTCACAGATTTTTTTGCTTTTCATCTTTCACTGCTTTATAGTAAGTGATTGTGACCACCTAAGCTCTGTGTTACAGGGCAGCAAAGACAGGCTGTTCTCTGCTTCCTTTTGCTGCTGCTTAGAACCCACAACACTCTGTACTCATGTGTCTGAAAGGCTCCCAGGCTGCTGAGTCTTTCCAGCCCAGCAACACTGTTCCTCCTCGGAGTGGCACTGGGGAGGCAGTGGCAAAAGCCCCTCTTGCCAGTATGGCAGGAACTAGCTGGTGCTAGCAGTTGGGTGAAAGGCCTTGTGCAGAACATTTGCAGACAACACCACTCTCTAAAGGAGATTTCCATGTATGTAGGATCCAAGAGCCCAAGGCAAGGAACCCCCTGCCTTTTCAACCTCCAGCTTCCTTAAGTGACTAGGAAACTCCTGTGGACATTCATGGACTCAACCAGCTCATTTTTGTGTGCCCCCTCACTCACCTTTGCTGAGCACAGGAGGAACATGGGGTGGAGGCAGTGCATTGCAAGGTGCAAGAGTCTGTGGGCTGCCCCTGACTTCAGGCTTTGCAGCAGTTGGACAAGCTTTCCTTCTACCTGGCAGCTCTGGTCACTGCTCTTAATTTATGCTTTACTTTCAATTTTCACAGGAGTTAATGACAAATTAAGTGGGAAGAGATTCCAGGTAGCACATCCAATGTGAGCAATGAGCTTCAGGTGCTCTGTGTGTTCAAGCAGTGGTGGCAATTCTGTGCTGAAGTCTTTAGCTGGCATTTCCCTGCCTCCCTGGCTGATTGTCACACTGGAGCAAGCAAGACAAGAAAATAGAGCATATTGAGGTGCTTTATCTCCCTCTGTGATATTAACAACCTGTATTGTCTCTGACAAAGCACTGGTGCTGGTTCAGTGTGGATTACGGTAGACCGCTGCACTTTCAAAGAGCCTGTGTGTATATTATATGCAGAAAAAGTTACAGAGAGGGGTGGGGAGAGGGTATAGGTGTGCATACTTGTGTGTAGGTCTTCAGAGGCTTCAGAGAAAAGGTGCTGAACAAAGAAGTAATCTGTTGCTGTTTCTGTGTAGTGTTTCCTTCAACTCCTGCCATGTTTGGTAGCTCAAAGTAAACTTGTATTTTTCCAACACTTTTTTTCCAAAATTCTTTGGGTTTCATTGTTTCTGGCTGAGAACCCTTTTTAAAGAAAGAAAAGAGAATCTATTGCTTCAAACTGCCTTGTGGACCTGGCAGTGATAGCAGGAGAGGACTGTTGAGGGGAGACGCTGAATCTCTCAGGCTGTGCCAGAAAGAGGTTGCTTTCCTTGGAGATTTCTTCCTCCTGCAGTTGAGTGGGAGACATTGTTTATGCTTTACCTGGTACAGCGCCAGAAGGGTTTTTAAGACCTGCTTCCAAACACATTTTGTGCTGGGATCAGAGTCTGAACTGTTCTTACTGTCTTTTCCATTCTCCAAAAGCACCCACATAAGAAAGGGGAAACTGGGGCTGTATTACTATGAGCTAAATACATGCATGAGAAAGCTTGAAGACAGTCCATAGCCTGGGTTTGGTAAATGTTGAGGTTTGTAAGGACGGTCTGCTGCTCTGTGGTTTTGTGCTAAAGTCCAAGCAGGGAATGCTAGGGAAGCTGTGCATCAGGGCACAAGTACTCTCAGGAGTGTGTTCCTGAGCCTAAATGTGCAGCACAGAGGCGTGTGAGGGAGGGTGGCTGGGAAATCAATGTGTGTCCTTGCATAGCACTTAGTGTACACGTGTACATGCTGTTGACAGACTATATGTGCTTGCATTTGAGTGCATTTTGGTGAACAATGCTTGGGAGTGTGAGAGTGCAAAGGAGAGAGTACAACTACTGCAGGATTCATGTCCAAGGGCCAGGGGTTACTGTGAATTCATCATATCCCCATGAGGCCTGACCTGTGACTGAAGTCCTGCCAGTTGGCTGCTTCCATATGTGCCCTGCAGCCTTTTACAATAAAAACCACTTGTGATGTATTCACTCTCTTTTAAGTCTGCCCAGGAGCTCTGGCTGCTTTCCTTGTCCTTCTCTCATGCCTTGTCTGTCTATAGTCTCCTCTCTCCCAGGCAACACCCTGACTCAGAGAACTCCAGAAAGATGGATGACATGAAGGAGGAGGTTTCTGAGAGGACAGACTGCAGCTTTATTGCAAAAACCTTTTACCTTCAGGCATTTTAAAAGTGGATTTGAAAGGGAAAGTATGGACTAAAACTACTTGTTTCCCCAGCTAGCTCACTGTCTTCCTTGCCCTGGCTGTCCTGCAGCTGAGATGTGGCCACAGTGTCATTCTCTGAAATTACTGTATTGCCCTCAGGAACTAAATATCATTTTTTGCATCAGTGGATGGTTAGTGCTCTCCAGTACTATTGCTGTCTGTTGCCCAAAGGATATCCAGGAAAACAGACTCTTCAGGGATAGAGGCACCTGCCTTAAGGAGAAGCACTTCTGTTGCTGGCAGTAGCTTCTACTCTTTTTCTAGCCACATGAATGCTCAGAGGGTATTGAATTACATGGTGTGGTTACTCCTAAGTGATCCTTGCTGTCTTTACCAAATTGCCTACCTAATTAAGCCTTGTGTTTTCTGCTCCCTTGACAGTATGCCAAGGCACTGAAGCATTTTGGAGAGACGGAGGGCAAGATGCAGCCAGATGAATTTTTTGGCATCTTTGACACTTTCTTACAGTCATTTGCAGAGGCCAAGCAAGATCTGGAGAATATGAGGAAGAAAAAGGAAGAGGAGGAGCGCAGGGCACGCATGGAGGCCATGGTGAGGATCTGGGCACAAGATGTTTCCTTCCCTTACCTTACCTTTTCATCTCTTGAGAGAAAGTCCAGTGCTCACATTCTGTCACTGTTCTATGTTCTTCTCCCTGATACTTCTCTTTGGCATCATTCTGTTCTCATATGATGACATTTTCCCTGCTGTCTTGTCAGCTCTCTAGGATGTACTGTTTTACTCCCAAATTACCCTCTTTTGGATTCAGATACCAAATCTAGCCCAGGCATTTTTGCCCTGGCACTTTGCAGGATGGGGTTGCCACCACCCCATGCCAAACTATCCTGCTTTTGGGCTGCAAGCAAAGAAGCCATATTTACCTCAGTCCTGCCAAGCTGCTCAGCTTCCAGTCAGACTCCATTCATCTGCTGTGTGCCTGTCATCTAACAGTGCACAATGACACAGTAAATGCCCTGGCACCTGCTTGCAGCCCACACAGCGGCAGTATTTCTCTCTGACCAGCCTTAATGTCTTGATTACTGGGACCATGTCTGGCCTTGACATGGCAGGAAACCTTTCTGTGGGTTTTGCTGCTAGGAGACAGACACGTGGGTCCCATGGGGCTCCTGTGAACCAGCCTCCTCCTCTAACTTCAGCCTCTGTGCTGCCTGAGAATTCGGCAGTCCCTTGCCCCCTGCTGGTGCCTTAGCCCTGGCTGCTGCCAGGGCCCCAGGCTATGCTGCGAAGAGTTGCTGATGTAAATATTTGCTGAGCCAGAAGCAGTGGGTTTTGCCTTTCAGAAGAGGTGAGAGGTAAAGCACCAGGATGCCAGCAGCCATACTGTTAGACACAAGGATAAAATGCCAGGATATAGGCTCAAGTTTCCTCTCAGCCAGCCTGGAAAGTTCAGGGCCCACTGTTAAAGCACTGTAGGATGGTTTCATAGGCCTAATACACCATGAGGGAGACCTTTGGAAACAGTCTTCCTGCAATGTGGCACTAGCATTTGCAGAGCGAGCAACATGCTTCCTGATAGCTACCACCTTTCCTTGCCAGTTCTACTGATTCTGGAGCTGAGCAATGGAAAGAGAGAGCTGAGCTGGCACTACCCTGCTGTAAAATTAATGCACAACAGCAGCAGCATGGACAGATCCCATGTGTCCTCTTGCTGCAGACCAATTGTGCTTTGTGAGGCAGACGTGCTCTGCTACTCACTCCTCATTCCTCCTGCTTTCTTCTCGTCTGTTAGAAGAGAAGCCCAGCATGGCCTCTTGTTGGTTTTAGCACAGTTGATGGCCTTGTGGATAAGCTCCTGCTCATTTTTTCCCTAATCTGTGCTGATGCATTTTAGCTGCTTCTTGACAGTCTACCTGGTGATCTGGCATCTTGGTTAGCTAATCCTAAAATTCTGTCCTTCTCCACAGCTAAAAGAACAGAGGGAAAAAGAGAGGCGACAAAAAAAAGCAAAAGCTGGAAGCATCTCTGAAGAGAATGGGGAGTTTGATGACCTGGTGTCAGCACTGAGGTCAGGTGAAGTCTTTGACAAAGACTTATCCAAGCTCAAGCGTAACCGCAAGCGTTCAGGGAACCAAGGCTTAGAGACAAGCCGTGAGCGGGTAGTGACAAAGCCAAATTATTAATTACAAGAGGAAGAAAAATAATCAACCAAAAGAAGATGATGAAAAAGTGCAAAATAAGGAAGATGAATGTGTGTGATGGCACCTAGCTGACAGCTGCCCCAAAGGCTTTATTTGGTCTGTTGGCTAGAGACATTACCTTTCCATGATCAGCTTTCCTCTCATCCCTCTTCTGTGCTCCTAATTTGAACCATTACAAAAAGTGCCTCTGTGGATCAAGCAGGGCCTGTGACTGGGCCACACTGAGCTGGTAGATTTGCTTCTGGGAGTCTGTTGTGTCATCAGAGGCTTCATGGTGATGACAGAAAGTACACAGGCCTTGTAGACAGCCTCATGGCCGGAACAAGATAATTTTCTGTGTGCCAAAATAAAAACTAGTCATGATCTCCATCTTGCTGATAACAAGGAAGACTAATTTCAGACCAACTCTGTAAACAGCTATCAATTCTTCAGCATCTGGACTGGTCTTCAGCGGTTTGTTGGATGTGGTTCTCAAGTTTCCAGTTCCCATCAAGAATTAGATTTTATAAGCTATTGTTTAGCACCTGAAAAATGCATTTAAGCTCATGTCCTGTATAGTATTTTTGTGTGGCCTACACTGTCCAAAGCAAACAAAGCTTAGAAAGAAGTCTTCAGTTTCTGTAACAAAAGGAAATTCAAGAATCAGGATCAACATACAATAATTTGCAAAAGTCTTTTGGATTCTGTCTTGCTAGAAGAAGTTTTCTGGAATTTCTTGGTGGTTGAGTCTCAAAGCTATTAAATGCATCTTCTTGGAAAGAAACTCAATTTCTTTTAGAAAACTAAGCCACTGCCAGGTTGGGATTACAAGTAGATAACCGGTAGAACCTGCTGTCATTGCTGGAGGCTAGCAGAGAATCAGTGGAAAATTTCTTATCTGTTTGTCAAAGATTGGAAATTGGGAGCTCCCTAGTATAATCCACAGTTCTTGAGCAGCAAACAGCAAACACATTCACTGCCTGCCAGAAGTGAGATTCCTTTTCCACTTGATGCTAGCTGTGATTGCTGCTGGCATGAACTGGTCTCTCTGTCTAACAGCTTGGCCTCCACTGCACACACCCTACTCCTGCTGAGAGAATCACATCATTCAGTAAGATATGAATGGTGTCAAAGGAGAGCCTTGGAGCATGCTGACTTTTTAGTTTTGGAGAAATCACTCGGGATGAACCAAGGGAGAGCCCCATAATCAAAACTGAGTTTTTTGAGGAGGACACAGAATTGTGTGAACTAAGCAGGCTTTAGAGTTGGGTTAATTCGGAAGAAACAAATAAATTT
Source organism: Parus major (assembly GCF_001522545.3). Classification (NCBI taxonomy): domain Eukaryota; kingdom Metazoa; phylum Chordata; class Aves; order Passeriformes; family Paridae; genus Parus; species Parus major. Next base: position 29,391,729 of record NC_031770.1, read on the forward strand.
GTAGTTAAATTACATTAATTAAATATATAAGTAGAAAAGCAAATAACCCAAGAAGAAACTTGAATTCTGTGTGTCTTCATAGTTCTAAGAAAGGGATTGGATTGAGTGGGCTGTCATGGACATTTTTTTTACCTTTTTTTTTTTTTTCAAACTTGTCTTTTTTTATTATCTTCCCTGGAGAAGGAAAAGAGGAAGAAAAAGAATGGTGATGGATTCTTCCTTCTAGACAGGAAGAAAAGAGAGAACATTTGAGAAGAGAGACCCACCATTTACAAATTGTGGCATTAGTCAGCACAAAATGTCAAGGAATCTGAGGGAAGTTAGTTTAATCATTTGGTTTGGTTTTTCTCTGCATGTCACTTAACCTCAGGCTCTGCACTGAGTCTGCAGAATAGAACTTCCTCTGCAATGCACACTGCCTGATCAGTATTACACACTACAATACTGGAGAAGCGAATTGTGGTGGTTTTCTGAACACTCTGAGAATTAAATAATTATGTCAACTATGGAGAGAAGCAAAAAGTCAGATTTGTTAAACTCTGATGTTTCATTGTTTACTGAATTTTGAGTCTCCCACCCCAGAATTTTCCCATTTAGGATATTCCAGACTGCCACGCCTCTGTATAATATGCATTGTAAAGAGCTGGTATCTTACAAGAGCTGGGTGCATTCTCCTTCCTTACTATCCCACTCCCCTTCTGGGATTACTTATTAACAGCAATGCCTATTGCAGTGTTCACAAGCACCTTGTAGAAGAAATACTAGTTCATAACAGTTTTTAAAAGTTTTAGAAAAAATCTCACTTTTTAAAGCATTTTTATTTTAAATTACAAATGGATTTTTAGAAATCTCTCTTGTAAATTATATTAACAAGCTCCTTGCTGCTCCCTGAAGTAGACTTGCTATATATCCCAGCCCTTTTGTTTGTCTTGTTTTAAAGCATGCCATGTAATCTATGCCATGTAAGCCATATGAGAGGTGGTAATATGTGCCAAATTGGTATACAGTTGAGTTTAGATTTTAATAATCCCTGAATTCCAAAGATTATGCTCTTAGGGATTGGAACATTGTAGGGTTTTTCCCTCCCTCTTTGTTCTACCTGGGTTTTGGACTCACACAGAACTTCACATGTAGTGCCAAGGTCAGTCCTCATGCAAGATGATGTGCAACTACAGCTGCCTCCTTGCTCCCCAGGTACTTGTTGATAAGGCAGACTGTCAGTACGGCAACTGCCAGAGAAGAAACACCTCAGGGAAAACGCTTTGAATAGAAATACAGTATTTCCCCTGCCCTGGTATTTGTAAAACCATGTTTGTGCTGTGCTTTCTTAAACTGAAGTCACTTTGCCAGGCCACAAATGTAGCAAAAGCAGAGAGGGTGATAAATCCTCTGTCCCTTTGTGTACACAGTTCAGCCCTGATTTAAAGAGGTCCCGTATGATGATATACAATAACACTTCTGCCACAATGACAGTCAAAGAAAGCTGCTATAGTTTTGCCACCTCTTTAACTCATACATTAATAATGAGAGATTGTGCAACTCCTGTAAATCAGCTATGGGATCCTTAAAGAGATGGACAGAAAGCTCAGAGTCATGCCCTGATTTAATGCAGCTTGATTTTCTCAGCATTCCAGCGCCCTAGGCTTCCCCTGTTTTGAATCAGCAATGGTGGCCAAAAAACTTCCTTCAGTGTGCTGGAAAGTCCCTCAGGTTCTTTACTTCATGGAGAAAGTTCAGAAAGAAGGTTCTGGAAAAGCTCAGTTGGGCTCCTGAGGCAAGCAGTGTTTTTATACAAGTAATGACAAGCAGAACGGCCCATTAAATTATCTACAGTATGAGATGAGGTTACCCACACAGAAGATAAGGAAAAAATTTGCTCTGCTGTAGGGCCTGGCATCAGATTCTTGCTCAAGTCAAGTTTGTCCATGTTTCTCATCTCTTGGGTACTGTGAGTGCATATAATACTCTCTTCTTCAGCAGTTGTGGTTGAGTTGCCAGGTGCTGAAGGAGAAAGGAAAATCTTATTCCTCTGTAGGTTTATGAAGCAGTCTGATGTCTAACACCACTGGAGAAGAGCTAGGGTATGGTGTTGTCCTTGCACCTGTGCCTAGAACCAGCATTTTAATAGAAGTCACTCTGTTGTTGGAAATAAGTGGAAAAGGAGATGTGAGAAAGAAAGGCATAATTGAGGGCTTGTTCTGCTTCCTGCAGAAATATAGTAATTATTGACTTCATGATGAAGTTCCTCATACCTAGAAGAGTTACTTTCTAACTCTTCAGAATTTGTCTCTAGAGATCTAGTGCTCACTCATCTTTGTGTTTCTGCACTGTTGCTGCATAGGTTGCATTAGGATGGTCCCAGAAAAGACTGAAGAAGACTCCCTCCCCCTTCCACTTGCTTTGAACTAAGTCAGTCTGTTGTGGCTCTATAAATGCTACAAGGTAAAGTGACTTCAAGGAGCAAGACCATTCCATGCTCTGTAGCACAACCATTGTCCAGGCACTAGTTCCCTATGAGAGCAGAGGTAGAACTAGTGTTCCAAGCTGAGAGACTTCCTCACTAGGGAATCAATTGTATGTCCTTCAGAAGCATTTCTGTAATGTGTTCACAATGTCTGAGGAAGGAGGAGGAATTGCAAAGGATCCTGGTGGGAGGCCGTGGGGTAGGTGTTTCCATAATGATCAGCCCCACTGGCTAAATCATTCCTTTTCTTTAGGAAAGATCATATTTTGAGCTGGGTTGCATGGGAGAAGCTTGTGTAAGGAGTTTCTGTGAGGGGACAGATCTGTTGTACAGTAGATGATGTACATGATATATGCAGTTTTGTTTCTAGGTTGGTTGTTTTGGGTTTTGTCTGTTTGTTTGGGGGGTTAAATGATGTTTTTTAAAAAACAGTTTAAGGAATCTCTATGGGGAACCTGTAAATCTGACACCTCTATTTATTTTGCCATATTTTAGTTTGCTATGTTTGTATGTATACACTGCATTACAGCAAAGACTATTGAGACTGTGCCAGGGCATTACACCAGCTAGAGAGCTGGCTTGGCTCCTGTGCCAGCTGAGTCAGGCCAGGGAATGCAGGTGAGCAGTCTTGGTGTGGGAAGGGAGGGAAGAAAAAAAAACCTTTTGTCATAATTACTCTGCCCCTGGTGATCCTGGTTCTGGGAAAGCTCTCATTTTAAAGCTTGTGGTGAACCGATGAAGGCTGGTTAGTTTAGAACACTTTCTACAAAAGATGTTTGTTTTTTATCATGCGTCATGGTGAGAAGATTGAAAAGGGTTAAGTTGCTCGCTCAAATTTCACCCCTCCACACAAATTCGGTCCATAATTCCAGAGAAGCTTGGCTAGACGACCAAAAGTGGTTCATGCCCTGTAACTTCTCACCAGATTTAACACACTAGGGAGACAAACTGGGGCAGTTCTCCTTCCTCAGAGCTAATATTCCTCCCTGTCTTCATGGCCAAAGAAAGATTTCATCTACTTTACCACTTTCCTCCTACAGCCCACCTCCCCAGGTTACCCCAGGTAAGCAAAATCTTTCTACTGGTTGATTTGTTACTCATAGAGTCTCTGGCAATCACAAAGTGTTTGGCCATGGCTCCTCAGCTTCTGTACTTGACACAGGAGATTTCTGATTGCCTGTCATCCAAACAGGTAGTCTCTGTTGGCCATTCTAGTTTCTCTTATAGAGGTAGAACCTGGATAATACAATTTGGCCAACTAAAAATATAGAATTCATATATTTATTTATATAATGCATAAAAAAAGCTATCTACTAATCAAAGTAGTAGTTCTGGTGAACAGCACTCACTGAAGTTGGCCAGATTTGCTCACTGTTCCTGCTGAGAAGGATGCCATGAGTCTAGCATTGTGTTCTGACACCTCATTTCATTAAAGAGTCTAGGTGGTTCCAAACCAGAGTCTTCTGTTACGGGCAGTAGTGTAGAATTGATCCACAGTTCATGTTGCTCTGGTTTTACATCAGCATAATTAAAAGTAGGATCTGGATTAAAATTCTCCTTTAGACAGATTTGTCTGTTTACAAGATGTTCTCATGTAGGGCTTGATCCTTTCAGCATCCCCCACTAGGAGCTCTGAGCCAAGTGATCTAAAAAAGCCTCTCTGACAAGCCATTTCCCCCCTTCCTGCTCACCTTCAAACAGGCTCTTTAAAGCCTTTAAAGTTTTTAGAATTGCGAGGTAATGTTCGGTACCTGAGCCGCTCTGTGCTCAATGCCTCCCTTCCAAGTCATCCCCACTTGCAGCCATCCTGCTCCCCTGCAAGCCTGCTCAGCTTGAAACTCTCTTTGGGAGGTGGCCCTATCTGCCAAGCTAGAAAGTACAGTGCTGCTTACTGAAGTGGGAGGTTGTGTGCTGTTGTAATGCCTTTGGCCTATCCTCATTTCTTAGTCAGTTTAAGACTATAAGTGAATTAAATGTGCAACTAGGGATATCTATGATAACTGAGTAATTTTTTAAAATCTTCTTTTCTACTAAAAAAAAAAAAAAAAAAAAAAAAAGCAAAAAAAAAAATAAAGATATATTGTCCCCACTATGTCTCCATGCATTTCTTTGTAGTCATATTTTCTGTGCATTTTACCACAAAGTCCAATAGGAGAGTCAGGATTTGGGTGCAGTTTTTTATTAAGCTCTGGATTTTTGTTCAAGAGTGTGCAGCTCTTTAGGTGACATCATCACTGCACAGCTGCTGAGAAACTCCACAGGTTGTTCTGAGGGAACAAGCAACTGCGTGGAACACAAGCACATTCCCCACACTGTGCAAGGGTGAAGAGCTGATCACAGAGCCAGCAGGTTACCATATCCAAGGGTTCTCTTCAAAAACTCTCACTCATCCTCTTTCAGAACTACATACTGTACACAGAAGTTCACTTAAAGAAAAAGGAAAAAGTCAGATGGTTCTGATATCTAGGAGTTCATAATCCAGACATGGCTATTCCAAGTGAGGAAGGGAGTGCAGGGAAGCAGCACTGACCCTGAGCTCACATAGCTGAGCAACATCCCGACAGCAAGACCATCGACTCAGAGGTGGAGTGGGCAAGAGAGCATTCCTGCCAAGGAAGGAGTTAAATAAGGCCAGTTGAAAAGAAAGCAGGAAAGCCAATATCAGGAGTGAAGACTTCAGAAAAGCAGAGTGGGGAGTCAGGAGGGAAGTTAGACACAGAACAGCCAGGTGAGCAAGATGCACACAAGGGTTAGGGCTAATTTGGGGCTGAATTGAAGGGTGTACTGAGGAATTCCTTGGAGTTAAGGGGCAGAACCTTGACCTCGTTATACAGGCAATGTGTTCAGATGTTTCATTCATACACAGATCTCCCCATTACTGTTAATGGAAAAAGCCTGCTGACAAAATCATCCTTAAGACACAAAATTTCATTCTTATCTTCAACACATCAAAGGGCAATGCTTTCACCTTGAGCTACTGAGAAGATCATGCCTAGTTTCCAGTGGGAGGCTTGCTGGTTATGCAGCACATTCCTGCAGCACTAAAGTTCCCAGGGACCCCAGACAAAGCCCCCAGCTGTTGACTCTGTCTCTCAGGTGGGAAGAACTGTAGAAATGAGCAAAAGTAATCAGGTTGTAATTTGCTTGCACAGGCAGAAGATCAACAGGTAGCAAATGGGAGTCTGAGTGCTCTGTGGGAAGGTTCTTGGTCATTAGAAAGGCTTCATAGTCATTAGAAAGGCTTTCAATTTCTCTGTTTTGATCTATTTGGTTCACAAATCCTTGCTAAAATTCAGACTTTTAGGTTCTTGCTGTAGAGATGCAAGGGCAGAGGCAAAGGGATGTTCCTGAAATATCTGCATCATATGAGTGGTAGAGGCAGGATGAAAATGCCAGCACCTCCCTGAGTTTTCTACCCTGGCAGCTGGGGTTTGGTAGAGGAAGTCAAACCAATTGCTTTTGCTCTTACTAGAAGTGAAACCCAGTGGCATTTGAATTATCTGCTTTGAACAAGATACACATTCTGCCTGGATTGTAAGACTTTTCTTTAATATTTTGTTTGGGGTTGGAGCACAAAATGAGGACCTGGTGTTCTGCCCTTCAGCACTGATCCATCACAGAAGCCTCCTCCTGTCTTCCTGGTTGACACCTTTCCCATGATTATGAACCTCACTGTCCTTGTCATTGCTGCACAGAGCAAGGTAAATGCCTCATGGCCTTTTCTGAGAAAAACTAGGGTTAGGGTTTAGCTGCCCTGAACGACTGAGAGTGAAAAGGAGTGTAAGGGGAGCTCTCTGCTTTTGCTGGGAAGGGTTGAGTCTATCATTTATCAGTTTTCTCTTTCTTTAACTTTTAGTTTCTGCATAAACAGAAGCTAAATATCTGCCATAGTGGGCATGGAGCTTTCTGGGAGAAATCTGCTTGGCCCTAGATTTGTACCACCAGGAAATAAAATAATTAAAGTTTGGGGTTTTTCCCCTCCCCTTCAAAGACCAAGAGTTTTGGTGTTCAACATTATTTGATAGATTTTGTTTGTTTGATGTTCCTGTACTTAATGGGCTTGTTGCTGTTTTCTGAGGCATAGTTTCTATTTATCTCTACTTTGCTTAGGCTCACCAGGAGGCAAGGTCCTTTTTTCCCTTTTTGTATTCCCCTCCCCCTTTTTGCTGCTTTTTCATCTCTTTTGCCTTCTTTCCCCTCCCCTTTGCCTTTTTTTTTTTTTTTTTTGCCATTTTTCCTCTAATTCTCCCCAGCCTATACTCAGCAGTGAGGTGGAGGCTTGCCTTGAGTAAGCTGCTGCATCTTTCCTACCATGTGACAGCACTGAACCCCACACATCCAGATGGGTCTGAAATGCTGTGAATAGTTTAATATAGGAATCCAAGAGTTGTTCTTTGCCCATCTTGTTTTAGATGTGGGGCACAATTGTGTTGAGCCAATTTCTTGAGTGCTCATGGAAAGAGAACACAATTCTAATTACATTCATTTTAAAAGATAATCAGAAAATGGGAGGGGGATTAACTCAGTTGGTCAGAGTATGGTGCTAAAACCACCAAGATTGTGGGTTCAATCCCTGTATGGGCCATTCACATAGTAGTTGGACTTCATGATTCTTGTGGGTGCCTTCCTACTCAGAATAGTCTGTGATTCTATGATCTGGGAAAAAACTTTCATAATTTATGGCTGTGAGATGCAGAAAAGGCCTTTTGCTTTCCAGAAGTGTCTATGATCAGTAGTGTTTGGGTCTGTCATGTTATATCAAGACCTTTGCAATACTCTCCCTTCATGGAAGGGCTATTCAGAGCACTTCCAGCAGGGAGTGAGGCAGCTGATAACCAAGGAAAGCACAACAGTCATGCAGAGGCTGCAGGGACCTGGGGATCAGGGCTGCATCAGCCCTGGACACCCCTTCCTATGGGGCAGACAGGGAGGTGGGTGTCCTGGGCACTGTGTGGTGTTGTTGCCTGTCCCTGCAGAGGAGGGAGGAGGGCTTCTGTCTCTCCATGGTCATTGTAGAGGTTTTAAAAGATTGGTGGGGGGGAGAACTGTGATTGTCTCAAGAAATCTGACAAATACTCATTATTTGTCTCTTTGTAAGTAAAGACTCTCCCTTACCAGTTGGAGTTTTATCATGCCCCAAAATATCCCAAGTGTTATAAGAATTGGCCTGGATGCCCCATTAGAGACTACCAAGAACTTACCTGTGGTGAATCCGTAGCTCATGCTCTGATTGTCAAACTCTGCCACTGGTTTGCCAGGGGTGGTTCCTGGAAATCCAGTGGTTTGAAAAGGTATCAGAAGGTGCTTTGTGCACAGTGGCTGAGGAATAAAAAAAAAATATCAAAAGCTTGTGCATGCTCCATTGCCCACAGAAGGAAGCAAACAAAATAGGAGGAAAATGATTGTCCATCTACTTTAGGCTTAAGCTGTTTTTCATTCAGTTGTGGCAATACTGTGAAAGAGCAAAGATGGATTCCACACCCACACCAAAAAGATTAGATGGTCCCTGGATTTGAGAAGTAAGAAATTGACGCTGCTCTTTGGCCACACCGGAGCTCCGGGCTAGCTCTACGGTGCCACTCCGGCACGGGCAGTCGCCAGGAGTGGGGAACTGCAGGGGAAAGGCAATCCCACTGCAGAACCTTCAGAGCACCAAATCCTGCCGGGCTCTGCCAGATCAGGCATCGTGGGTGGTGGTAAAAGGATGGAGGAGACTCACTCAGCTGTACTTCCCAGGAACAGGTTTATTAGGGAGAGGGGATGAACACAAAGGTCTGGGCTGGGACAAAACAGCCCCGGAGAGAGCCCAGAGCACCTCTGTGCACTGGGTTTTATCTTAGGGGTGGGCACAGTCAGTGCTCCCCTAAGCAATCGGAGCTCATGGAGGGAGGGATAAGGGGAGGAGGTTACAATATCAGGGACCAATGGGGATACAAAGAAGGAGGGAACATAACATAACAACCAATAACATGTCGAGGAAGGGATGATGTACATGGAAGGAGCTGGAAGGAGAGGTGGGGTTTACAGTGATGGATGGGGAGATGGGGCAGGGTAAAGGTGACTGATGAGGCACATTCAGGAAAACTGGGAGGGGTTTGTATAACAGACAACTGGGGCTAAACCATTACAATCAACAACGGGAAACAAGAATGTACCAACAAGTTTTTAACAAATTCTTTAAAAAATTAAATAAATTAACTACAATAGGAAATGGTGTTCTGCAATATCTCACTGGATATTCCTGTGATCAGGCTCTGCCTGGCTGAGTGCTGTCTGGGTGTGATGGCCTTTGGGAGTGATGGTAACTATCACCTTAGTCCCTGCATAGTCATGAGGTGCTTTCACAGGCAGAAATACAAATTAGCCCAGTACTCACAGTAAGGTGTTATAACTGGGCAAGTGTTTTCTTGGGTAACACACATATATTTGTGCTCCTGAACAAGTCTGGACTTGTTCTTACCTTGTAGAAGAAGCTGGATAACCCCAAAGTGCAAATTTTTCCCAGGGTTGTCGGATGTTTTCTTTCCTTTTGGGCTACCAAGTAGACAATAACTCTTCAGAGCCACGCCCCATTCTGCTGTAAAGTACCCCTTGTTTCTGCTCCTGATTTCCTTCAATATCTGAGCCCTGTTCACCTCCCTCTTGAGCTCTCACATTCCTTTACCACGACCCTTTGCTTACCCACCTTGGGAGGATCTGCTGCCCTTTGTGGTATTAAGAGCTGCAGGAGCTTGGGCACCTCAGGCTCCAGGTAAAGCCCCCGGCAGAGGACTGACCCTGGCACAAACGCTGTTGCTCTGCACTCAGCTTGGCTTCACATGGGTCAGGAGTTGCCAGGCAGATTGGGTGTTGTGTCCTACCTTCCCATTGTCCTCCTTGTGGTGCAGCTGTTTGTTCATCCAGGGACCAAATGTTAAAGATATTTTGTTGCCCTTATGGAATGGCAGTAACATCTTCCCTTGCTCTGGTCCCTGAAATGAGAGCTCTGTAAGAGGAGAGGAGGCACTTTCTGCATCTGGAGAGCTGGAGCTGCCTCTCGAGTCACAGGGATGGGCAGCCTTTCACCACAGAAGCATCTCCAGCACTGAAGTAATGTGACATTGGGACCAGAGCTAGCTGTGGCCTTGGGGATGCTGATCTTGTGCCATCTTCTGGGGTATCAGTGCTGGGATGCATCAGCAAGCATGTCTTGGACTTGTACCAGGGTCAAAACAAGAGATTCCAAACTGCAGCTTGTCCCATAGCCTTGTCCTTGTCAGGCAGCTTCTAGCTCTCCCTGTGTTCCTGATTAATGCTTTCCCTGGGGGATGCTGACCAGCACATCCCAAATCAAGATGGAAGAAAGAAAGGGGATAAATCAGATACTGAGGCAATCTTACTCTCTAATTTTTAACCCATGTTGGTGCCCTAATACAAACAGGAAGGCAGCAGGAGTTTGGACTGGGATCAGTAGACCTGACTTAGTACTGTGCAGAGCAGAATCAGTATAATTATGGGGTAATGGGCATAGTCACAGAAATAGCTGAGCTTTGATGAGAAGCGGGCTCTTTTGTAAGATCATTGCTGGTGGCTAGCTTGCTTCTCTTCTTACTCCTCCTCACCCTTTCCCTCAGCTCTGCAATGAACCCTGAAAGTCTGCACTTCTCACTCTCATTAAAACAGGGTCTGGGCTGTCACCAACACATGTGAAGGTTTTCCCTTGAGAGGCAGCAAGGTGAAATCTTCCTCCAATATTTAGGAGAAATCAAGGGACAGAAGCCCATCTGCTAAAAATTGTTTTGTCAATCTGGTAGCAAACCTCATTTTCTCCAATTGCACATCAGGCATGAGGAACACTCAGGCTTGGAAGTGTGTCTCCAGGTGCTCACTGCAGAGTACACAGAGCAATGGGAATGCCACGTTAGTGTCCCCACCTGCAAACAATAATTTGAGTGACTTAACAAGCGTGACATGTTGGTCTGGCCCACATATGTGTGGTCAGGTTCTCTTGGATCACAGTCGAGGTCAGTTAGTGGTGTCCTTTCTACCTCAGTTGAAACAAGCTTCATGTGATGCCAGGGACTGTCTCTTTGCTCATAGATGAAGGAACAGTAGTTCCTGTCTGTACTCAGGACAGGATACCATCCTAAGGCCCTGGGAGAGATGATACATGAGCCTAGAAACTGCAGCTGCACAGGCACCCTGACCTCCCCAGTTTTCACCTTTTTTTCTGTTGCTCAGCCATTCCCATAAGCCATCATTCTTGTTTCTTTTCCTGTTTATTCTGGATCTGGCTCAGACTTGCTTGCAAGCTTTTCTGTCCCACATTTGTGTGAACCTCCTGGTGCAGAGAAGCAAGGTCTGGGGCTGTACTTAACTTTCCTTCACGTGGTCCTTGCAAAGCCACCTCTGCCATTGCTGGAGTTTTGCTTCCCTAGAGCCTTCAAGGTGCTCCCAGCCCTGATGGGTGCAGGGGGCTTCACCAGTGCCCAACATGTCCTGTGGAAAGCTTCAGCTGTGTGTATGAGGAGACATTTTGTCTGAGGGATGAGGCTAAATGCAGGCCATGGTAAAGCCTATGAGCAGCAATGTGGAGGCCAAAGAACCAGCCAGCCTCAAAATCCTGGCTCTCCCCTGGAGAACTTCTCCCTAGGAGAGACACTTTTATGTCATGCAGAGAAAAAGTGTCACTCCCAGAGTCCTTTGAGTTGAACATGTTAATTTGTTACACCCCATTGGTTTCCCTCCCTATCAATCCACACTGATACATGTATCCAAGTTTCCCCCACCCCTCTCCTTCCCTATAAATACCCCGGGTTTTCTCCTGTTCGGGGAGCTGCTGTCACTGCCTCCCTTCACTGAGGGACCTGCTATAATAAAGGCTATTTCTCAGTGGAATGCCATACAGGGCTCTAGTCTCTCTCTCCATGTCGCCTGCACACTGCTGCTGAGCTGAGATCACTCGCCAGGCAGAGGACATGCCTGTGCTCTTGGGCAGTCCTTTTCAGGATGGCTTCTTCAGGGTAGTCGCAGCACCCCTGTCATCGACCCTGCCGCAGCACAGCAGCTCTGGTACAGCTGCTTTGATGAGCTGATGTGCTCATTTCTGAGCAGAGCCACTTGCAGATGTAGAGGTGGCCTCTGTGCTCATGTGGACGAGGGAGCAGGTGCTGAGAGTGTGTCTGGAAGGGATTTCTTGCTGGTACCATGCAAGGTTGGAGGAATAGTTGGGTTTTCCCCTTCCCTTCCATCAATGTTCTTTTGTGAGAACAGGTTTCTTAGCCTAGGTTACAACAGTGAGGGCTAATAGAGCTTATTGTGAGCAGGATGCTATCAGTGGCACAAAAACTAGGTGAAAATTTTGGCTAGGTTAGGTAGATGAGCCTCACAAAGGCAGCCTTCCTCACAAATTCTGGTAAAGGACTTCTGGCCACACTCAAACCTGTGTCAGGCACATGGTGAGGTGTCTGCTGTTCTGCAGCAGGGTGGGGGTTTGCAGAGCTGCTGGGGCAAGAAAGGCTATCACTGCTCTTAAACCCTGTTCCCCTGACATAGGAAGAAGTAGCACTCCTGCTGTTGAGTAAGGCACTTGGTCTGACTTCCCAGAGAGCTGCCTCCCTCATGACTGAGGACACAGGAGGCATTTTGCCAGGCTTTCCTGCTGCTTAGCGAGTGTGGAGGAGTCTGGGACATGGGGAACCCTGTTCCTCCTGCTGTTGGGAGCACAGGAGTGCTTGCTTGCTCCCCACTCCATCCAGCTGGGTTTAATTTTAGAAATACAGTGCTATCTTGGGGCATCTTTTTCCATGGAATGCAAGTCTTTAAGTAAATAAATAACAGCTTTGTGGAGGCAGAACGGCAGCCCGTAACCACACTGCAAAACACGCATTAAGCAAGTTGAACCCCATTTCACTTGCATGTGGAAATACTTTGTACAGAAACAGTAGCTGCACCACCTCCCTCTCTTTGTTCAGGCCCCTCTGGAGCTGGCCATGGACATTGATTAAAAAGAAAAGCACCTTGAAATGCCAGCCTTGGAGAAGTGGAAATGAAAACCCTTCCAGCTGCTGGGGTTCAGCTGGAGTTCTCTGGCACAGGTTTACTAAAGCTATACTGGTGATGGGCTGTTACTGACCATGCCTCTGCTGCATGTGGGACATCCCAGAGGGATGTACGCTGAGGAATCCTTAGCAACCCAGGAGAGAAATAGCAGGTTATAAAGATGAAAGCAAGAAACTTATGTTTAAATGTCCCTCCCAGTCTGGCTGGCCAAGAGCCTTCTGCATGCAGCTGTGTTGCTGATGGCTGAATGTCCTGGGTGTGTCCCATAAAGCAAGTTTGCTGGCTGGAAAATCCCATTAAAACCATCTTAACAGAGCAAGAGCCCATTTTCACTGCTCAGATCCAACAGCTCCTACATGGCATGTGCTACATGAGCTGCTGGTAATTCTGTTCCCCTGAGTCAGCAAGGGAGGCTCTTCTAAAGCTCCCAATCTGAGCAAGACTTGCCATGGTGGCCTTCCTCTAATGTAGGGACTCGGAGATGCACCTAAATATGCAAGGTGGAACAAATTATGTAAAAATAACCCAGGCTCATGGCTACTTGTTCTGCTCCACTCCTGCTGCATATTTCTGCTGCTGGGACAAAATGCTGAGATGACAAGATGCTTGCAAGGAAACTGGTTCAGGAGCACCCACCTTGCGTACATTAGGAGTTGGCAGTGTTGATTCTGGTTGCCTCCACAAAGCCAAAGGGGTGACTAGACTGTGCCTAATCATGGAAGTATGAGTGAATTCTGCCAGGGTCTTTGAAGCAAGTGGGCTTTAAGTCAGCAGCTGTGGCTTGGAAAAAGCATCATGTAGCATCCTGGTGCCACGTGCAGATGGGATGCCTGAAGAGGTTTTGCTCTAGTCTTTCTCTTCTAAGATGATGTCTTGGTTTGAAAAGACAAGTGTCTGCTAAGGAAGGCAGAAACCTCCCTTGAAATAAATAAAAACGTAAACCACCCCCCACTCTTCAAAGTATAATCTTGAAATCAAAGGTCTCTGAGGCAAAGATATGGGAATAGGAATAACAGTTCTTTACTAAGGAAATTAAAATAAAAATGCAGTAGTACAAAAAAGAAAAACCAACAAACTAACAACCCACTGACAGAGTCAGAATACAACCTGACACCCTGTTAGTCAGGGTATTGGTAGCAGTCCTATTAAATGATGGCTGCAGTCTTCCTGGAATGATAGATCCAGATCTGTCTGCTTCTGTTGAAGCAGTGATTCTATAGAAGGGTGTAGTTTTCCTCTGAAGGTCCAGTGGTGGTGTCTAGTCTCTCCTCTAGGATCCAGTGGAGAAAGGCTGCTTGCGGTGTTTCGAGTTGCCAAAGATATACAGGTAGAAATGCTTGGCTCCTCCCCCTGGATGGAGCATCTTACAATGGGATGATGTAATTTTATCAGTCATGCAGTGAGACTCAGTGGCCCATTAACAGAATATATCCCCCTGGAGGGAAGATGGGTTGTGGTAGGGATAAAACACTGCCCCACTTGGTTTTAACAAATGGTAATAGAATACATACTTTTGGTTACATCGTGCATTGCAACCCAAGACAGATGAAAAACTCACCTTGTCCTTCTTCCTGTAGCCCTTGGCAACAGCAGTTCTGGGTATGACTGTGATAGTTTTGTGGGTTTGTTCAGAGATGATTATAATATTTGAATTCACTGCAGGGCTTGGGGATTACTAGCTGCACCTCAGCCTTTGCTGGTGGCTTCCCTTCCCAGCAGGCTACAAGGACAGGAGCATTTTCCATGTGGTGTGGTTCTGCCTGCTCTTCCTCTGCAAACTACCTGGCTAAGCCATGTCCTCTCCTTGGCATCCTCTTGCTGCTTCCAGTTCTTCCATACTCTGAAGGGAATTTTATTTTTTGTAAACCCTAGTGAAGGCCTTCTGTTGTGGGGCTAGACAATGTTCTCTGCCCATGTTCTCCGTGAGCCCAGGATCAGGGCAGCCCTGACAGCAGTTTGTCTTTTCCAGTGATCCAAATTAAGATTCAGTCTTGGCAGGATGGAGCCTTTTGAGCTGTCAGCTGCAACAGGAGAGATGAGGTTTCAGAGGTAGCAGAATTTACTCCCTTCCCTCAGCTCATTCTTCGATCTGTGCTGAGGATGCCTCTAAGGGTAGCTCTGCAGAAGCCAAACAAGCCACACAGAGCTGAAACATTTCCATTCAGCATTAGGCCCAGGGTGGGGAAGTGCAGCTCTCTGAAGCACCGGGACTGTGGGTGGCAGCTGGTGAGGGGATGAAGAGAGAGGGATGGACAGGTAGTGTAATTCCAGGCACTGCCTCACACAACAGCAATTCCAGCCTTGCTGCAACTGTGCACATGGGGAGCCTTGAGTGCTGAAGTTACCCTGATAATGAAACTTAAGTTCATTAAGGCTGCAGTAATGGCAGGTCAGGGCTGTGCAGCTGAACCCCTCTCTCCCAGCTCCCAGCAGCAGATGCTGTCTGGTGTGATACTGCACAGCTCTGCTGTTGACAGAGCTTTGCCACAACTTGCACCAGCAGGTAACTGGCCTAAGGTTCTGCCTATGGAGCAGCCATGTATCTGATAGACTGTGTTATCTTCCAAGCATAATATTAACAGAATACTTATAGCTGCCTGGCCCTCCTGCTATCTCCTCTCTTCCTCCCCTACCCCCTGTCCCACTGCAGCCAAGCTGCCCTTGACTTTGTAAACACAAACTCTGCTTTTGCTGGCTTCACATCCTTTCAGCTGCACAGCCTGAAAGTATCATGGTTATAGAAGAGAGTGTTTCTGTTGAACTTAAAGTTAAGGCTAAATTCATGCAGGAAGAGCTTAATAGTATTGAGAGTTTCTGGTTTTGAGCAGGCTGTCCACAATTTGAGATCATGTCTGCTTTGTTGATGGAGTAATTCATGAAGCAATTGTCTCTCCTGCTAATTTGGGGCTCTGGAAGCAAGCCTTAAGCAATCATGAAGTATGAAACTTTGTTCTGTGGAGTAAGTGTTGCATGGATGGCACCTTGGAGAGCCATGGGCAGTAGGCAGCTTGCTTGATGTCCATGGCTGTCCACTGCAGTTGGGTTTTGCACACACAGCTGACCAATGCCTGGTTTGTTGTGCTTCTTTGCTTGGAGGAAAGCTCAGCAGTGTCTCAAGGGCATCCATCCCCTTCTGTGAACTTGCACTCAGCTGCACTTTACTGCTACTATTTTGGGTACCTTTTAGTCCCCAAAGGAGTAAAAAGGGTTAGTACAAAGACAGAGATGCTAAACTGGAAGCTTTCTAAACATGCCACTGGCAGCATGGAGGGACAGGGGAAGGTAGACAGCTGGATTTCTGTCTTAGCCACCCACTGTTTAAGTCTGCTGTGCTAAGCGAGAAGCTGCTCTTATGACAGAGTTCACCAAGTTCATCCAAAGCCATTCAGGCACAGCCTATGACAAAGGATTCAGCTCCTCACCCTGTGCCTTTCTGGCACCCTGACAGGCATGTGAGGGTGTTGCCTGCCACAATCATGACTTTGCAGAGTTCCTCACATACACTTGTTTTGAGACTTAAGGCTTTTACCCGATATCTCAAAAACCTGAGAACCTGGTCAGCCCACCGCAACCTGCAATTCCTCCAACCAATTTTAGATTTCCTGAAATGCTGAGCTTCCCTTGGAGCAAGGCTCTGGTGTATGAAGTGAACTGTGTTTCCATTTAACTAATTAGCAGCTCTGTCTTGGCCAAAGCACACACAGCCTTTTTTCAGCTGTTCCAAGCCTGCCTGACTCTGCTGAGGCAGCCAGAGGGAGCTGAGAACCAGCAAACCACTAAGGGCCAGATTCTGTTCAGTCAAATCTCATGCAACGCTGCGTAACGGATTTTACAGGGAATCACTTCAGGTCACCTGGGCCTGAAAATAGCTAACAAAATTCATTGCCTTTTTTTACTGCTCAGCTGTTGTTGCTTTTAGAATCTGGTTTTGAGCAGTTCCCATTATGAAAAAAGTAAGTCCCTCCCTGAGTTATTTCAAGCTGTCTTCCCCCCATGGCCCGTTCTCCTTCCCCCAGCACTTCCTAAAAGCACTGCTCTTTTGGGATAGATTTAATCTTTTCAAGAATTCTTAATGGGCAGCTTCTGCCAGCTTCTCCTTTATATGCTGCATCCAGTTTTTAACAGAACAGTATGAGGGTGGAGTAGCCAGTGTCAGGATGTGGGCAGGAAGGGAAGCCAGGCTCAGATGCCCCGAAGAACTGAGCCTGGATTAGCAGTGAACAGACTCTTAACACACAAATGGGCCATAAGCTGAGACAGCTGAATTTCCAGCAGGCAAAAACTCTAATGTATGCATTGTGAGGGTTGCCATGGTCTGCAGTATTTGTGTTTGAGTTGTGTTTGATATGTACAAAAGTGCAACTTGAACTCTTATGACACACTTCAAGAGAAGGAAGTGATGGGCTTTGGAGCTTGACTCTATTTCTGCTCCTAGAAAAATTATGAGCTTATTTTAGGATTGACAGCATTTGGAACCTTAGAATCATTTAGGCTGAAAAAGACCTCTAAGATCACTGATGCCTTCTTGGTAGCAGGAAACCTGAGAGCTTTCCTGGAAGTTCAGTTGGATGAGAAGGGCAATTTCCTTTAAGGCTCATACATGATACTGGAGGGAGGGACTTTTATACAGGCACTTCCCTGAATCTTTCAGTTGTGGTCACTCAGACTAGGAGGAAGAGCTCTGGAGGCCCCAGTTCTGCAACAAAAAGCAGTGATGTTATATACAGCCACTGGCTCAGAACAGGCATGTGGGAGAAGCTGGGATAATGACAAAAAATGACAAATTATTATGCTAAACCCACATTTACGTAGTTTAAGAACAGACAGATTAAAATGAGTCTCATTCAACAACACAAGTAGATTATCTATAGTAATAAGTTATTATGACTGATCCCTTGCTAACTAATCATGCAACTTGCAAAGCCTGTCTTGTTGCTTGTCCCAAGGTAACTATTCATAGAAGCTTTTCGATTAAAACATAGAAATATAAACAAAAAGGATATTCGAAGTAATGCAAACCACACTCCATTGCAACTAGTATTTATTAAAAATAGTGGACAAAAAAAGCAAGCCTTCAAAAACTAGTCAGTTCATCAACATATATCACCATGACCCACCCAGCACCACAGAGCGCTTTCAACCCACTTCTCTCGCAAAATGTTAACTCATGTTTGGTTCATTACCTATAAATGTGCATCGTTTAAAGACTTGATAGTATAACATGAGCATAAAATGGCACCAAAGTCAGTTTGCCCTGCACTTCCAGCCACTCTCAAACCAAGGAAGTAATGAAATGTGCGTAAGTAGCAAGATGTGCGTGCTGGTCATGTGTGTGCTCAGTAGTAGCTCATATGGCCCCGAGTCCTTTGTGTGAGCTCTACAGCATGACAGCAAACTTCTCAAAAGCCAAAGAATCATATGCCCAAAGCATTGTTTTATTACTACTGAGTACATAGTTTCTTTTTCATTTTCAGAATTAGCTAGAGCCTAGGGGCAGGCCAGGAGAGCAGGGTGTGTTGGGAGGTAAGTGCTTGTGTCAGTCAATAGACTTAGCAGGTTATACATGTGCTTCCTTTTCTTGGCACTTTGTTTCCATGCTGAGCTAAGGAAGCTTTCGTGCTATGGAAACAGCAGTTCCACAGATCAATGCAATCTGTATTTGCAGGATTGGGTGGGACTGTTGGTGTCAGTATGGCAGTGCCAGCTACACTCCTGGGAATGTGACAGGGAGTCAAGACCATAACAATGAATGTAGATTGTCCTGGTTCTGGCCAGGACATAAGTGATTTTTGCAGGAGCCAAGAGGGGCATGGCTAACAGCATGGCAGGTTATTATAAGGACCAGGGAAGAGGTCTCTTCCAGGAAGGGAATGGTCACATGGTGCCTGTTCCCTCTATTATTAAAGGTGCTACTGCTCATTTTCTTATTCCATTGCTGTTTCCAGTAAATTGTTCTTATCTGAACCCATGATTTTTACCTACTGTGCCTCCAATTCTCACCAGCCCACTACAGGGAGGGAGGAGCAAGAGAGAGTCAACCACTAAATTGAGGAATACCATTCCTAAACCACATCACTGATGTACAAATGCTTATGGATTTTAAGCACCAAGCTTTCCAAATTTCTTTCCCTTTCAGCTATAGCTGCTATGTCTGTCACTCTATGTATTTTATCTCACAGTGAAAACAAATAAAGAATCAAATCAATTCACCTGCAATGGAAAGAGTCCTTTTGTTGTAGCTGGCATATGACATTCGTGAAAGATCTGTAGCAATTGCCTCCTCATCTGAGACCTGTGCTTACTTTATGTAAGCAGGATGTGCGTGGCAGCATGGTGTGCTCACCATACTTTAAACTCTTAAGCTTAAGGTGATTTTTGGAAGCATCTTTGACTTTACTAGAGCTGTCTTCAACCCGGTGTATGGAGGGAGCACCCTGAATCATGTGCAGCTTCACGTTAGCCATAAGCAACCAGTAACACCCTGTTTAGAGCACTTAAATTAACATTGGAAAAGTAGCCATTAACAAGAATGTTGAGTAATTTCTTATCTAGGACATTTAATTACCAAGGCTAATTAATGCTACATGACTGTGGCCATTGCTACATTTATGGGGACACTTCAGTGCTCCAAGGCCAAAAGACTTCATGAAAAGCAAATTAAAATAACATTCAGGAAAATACTCTGGCAGAGGCAAAAGTATCTTAATTTTCCAAGTGGCTACTAGTACTAAAGTCTTTTATCTGTCAGGACTATGCAGGTTGCTGGTTACTAGGAGCTGCACCTTAGTATTAAAAATTTGGAGTTTTCTAGGGCTTGGTGTGACATCTCTTTCTAAAGTCAAGGAGAGCTTAATACTTACTTCTGTGCATGGCAAAATTAATCCCTTAACCATGCAAACAGGGTATCCATGTATTTCAGTCCTAAGGTCAAAATGCTGGAACATGCTTCTAACATTGTAAAACATACCTTTCAGATCAGAAAAAATAATTCTTCCAAATGCAGAAATCCTCTTCCTGCATCATGTTTCACACAACACAAGGCAGAAAACTGGGCAGCTGCCTTTTTTTTTTTTTTTTTTCTTTTGAAACTGATACATGGATATTTCCTACTTGCAGGTGTCTCTCTTATGAGGAAAGGCTGAGGGAGCTGGGCCTGTTCAGCATACAAAAGAGAAGACTGATGTCTCAATGTGTATCAGTGTCTAAGGGGGACATGCCAAGAATATGGATCCAAGCTCCTCCTGGTGGTGCTGAGCAACTGGACAAGAGGCAATGGGCAGAAACTGATACACAGGAAGTTCCACCTGAACTTCTTTACTCTGCAGGTGACTCAGCACTGAAACAGATTCCTGAGTGAAGTTATGGAGGCTCCCTCACGGGGAGATATTCCAGTGTGGACACAACCCTGTGCTATGTACTCTGGGTGCCTGAGCAGGGAGGTTGGATCAGGTGACCCACTGTTGTCCTTTCCAACCTTACCCATCTATTCTGGGATTCTTTGATTCTGTGAAGGGAAGCACTAGCACTGCAAAGGGATGAGAGCTGCCCCTTGACTCTTGACTGTTCCATGTTTATAATCTCAGGCATATGGTGAAGTTCCCCAGCTGTGTAGTTTTCACTGTCACCCTCTAAATTCAATTAAGGAGGTTAGGGGAAAGATGGACAGACACCACTTTGAAGTCTTAATCCTTGACTTAAAAATGGTTGCCAACTTTCAGCAGTGGCTTCATTTCCAGAGCTCAGAGTTGCACAGTATGATGACAGCAGATGTATTCACAGCATGAAAGAGAAAAAAAAAACAAAAACATAAACCTGTGTGGTATAAGCAGGAATATTTTCTCAGTCTCATCATGACAACACTGAAATGGAGGTACTGGCAGAGTGGAGAAGTCTGTCTCGAAAATATACATGGGTTTCAACAAGGATAAATGGTTCCACTGTTCACCCAGCAGCAAGCTGACAGAGTAAGGCAATGCTGGAGCCATGGGCTTGCTGTACTGCACACACCTGCTGAGGTGTCCAAGCTGAGCAAAAGGACTTCTGTAAGAGGCTGGAACAGGAGCAGTGGTCACTTGGAAGGCTGGAGGTATCTGAGTATTATCTACACCCTTGAGAAGTCTCCCCTCTGCCCACCTGTCTTACTAAGCAATTTCAGCTCTTGGATGATGATATCTTGAGTGACTGATTTGCACATGTCGTACACTGTCAGCGCAGCCAGGCTGGCAGCTGTGAGAGCCTCCATCTCGACACCCGTCCTCCCCCAGGTGTGACAGGAGCTGCAAATCACCACTGCATGCCTGGCCTCGTCCAGGCTCAGAGACACCTCAACATGGTACAGAGGGATGTTGTGACACAATGGGATCAACTGGCTGGTCAGCTTGGCTCCCTGAATTCCTGCAATTTGGGCAACTGCCAGCACATCCCCTTTTTTCACCTGGTTTTGCCTCACCATCCTGAATGCCTTCTCACCCAGGAGGACCACAGCACCAGCAACAGCACTTCTTCTGGAATCTGGCTTCCCTCCAACATCAACCATTGTGGCCCGTCCTTCCTCATCAGTGTGAGTCAAGTTGTCAGAGGCACAAGGTAACTTAGTGCAAGATGCTGAATCCCTGGTATGGAATTCAGATCCTGAGTATGCCTTTTTAGACTGACAGTCCACAGGAACTTGGCCAACAGAAGCATCAAGGCACTTTGTATCAAATGTGGAGCTTGGGTCCTTCTGGAAGACACAGTAGCCTTGGAGCTGGGTTTGTAGAATTCCCGTTGCTACATGCCACTGTTTCTCTGGGTGAGATCCTGGCAAAAAAAGCTGCCCCGTGAGTTTATTTTTCATTGATGCTTTTCCCTTTTGTTTGGGTAAACTTGCTCTCAAAGTCAGCCAATGGCTAAATGTATGGCCCCACTGTTTTGAATTTGGGGGATTCTGTAGGGTATCTTGGCATAGTGGGAATAACATCAGTGTAGGCTCTGGGGAAAAAACAAGAAGTAACATGAGAAGAACATCTTACTAACTGGAAAGCTAAGCTGCCTGTAGCAGCTGAAAACCCTGTCAGAGCACTGCTCAGGACTTCCTGTGTTGCAAAAACCTCAGTAAGTCTGCAAACATCCACTTTTTTCCTTAAGCTCCTTCTCTTTTCTCTCATCAGTTCCCTGCACTTCCTGGTTTGCTATTACGAACCTTAAGACTCAGAACACTCATTTCAAGGTCCCTGACAAAAAGAAACAACTTACTTTCTAAAAGTATCAATACTTTTTGAGAAACAGCAGCTAAGAAAGCTTATAGAAGCATCAGTTCTGAAGAAAAATGAATCACAGCATCTCACCATCCATTTGGGACCATCCCAGCACCAGACATCTTTCAAAAGCCTGGCAGGGTTAATAGGAAATTCTTACTCAGATTCTCAACTCTGCCTTTCCAAACATCTCCCTCCCAGCACAGGCAGCTGCACTTCCTCCTTTCATCTCCTTCTGCAGAGAAGGGTCATGCCAGCACTTGAGGACAGCAGGGACCAGAAGCACTGCAACTGCAATGTCTACAAGCTCAGAGGGTGATGGGAACCTCTCATATTATTGCCAGCTCTTAACATCTTAATGACAGCTGAAGTTTAGGCACTGGGAAAACCACAGTCCCCTCACTGATAGATTTTAAATCTACTCAGAAGCATGTTCCAAGTTGAGCTGGCAGAGCTCCCAGCTGGCAGAGAGGTAGTAAGCCCTCCTGCCCCTTTTCACTATTTAATCCTTTGGTTTTGCCATTTGCATTGGGCTAAATGCCAAGTGTGAAGACAGAAGAAGTCTCTTTCACATAAAAGTGAATAAGATGTTTTTTAAAGTAAAGAAAGGAGAATAGAGGTAAGTAGCTAAGCCCTGGTTTAACAGCACCACCACCTGACAAGCATGGTTCTCTTTTTCTGAAGCTCCTCCTCTCTCTGCTCTGAGAAACATGGAATTAGATTGTGCTCAATAACCTCCTTGGTAGCTCAAGAACTCCCTTTTCAGCCTATCCACAGATGCATCAAAACAGCTTCTTGCACCTCTGCACATTGCTGAGCCACCTCTGCTGCCCAGGGATTGTCCACATGACAATACCAGACACAAAGCACTCTGCCCCTCCATCTTTTTTAAAAACAAACCCAAAAAACTCTTCCTTGTTAGTTCCAGCCTCTACTAAAACAAGACTCATGCCCCTAGCACCATTTTCATCCAGAGTACCCTCCAAACATTGGTCTGAAAGTATCCATTCCTGAACCTTAAATCAACCACAGATTTCATGATTATAATCACTGCAATAACCTAAATTAGGTTATTATGATTATAATCATGAAATCTGTGGTTGATTTAAGGCCTTTTTTCATCTACAGCTGATGGCCTATCCACTAAAATTAAGATTCCTGCGAATTTGAAGGCATGTGTTTACCTCAGAGGAATGGAATTAAAAGAATATAAATGTACTGAGTGCAACATTGCTCTGCTTTAGAAGAACACAGAAAATTATTTTTCTTATTCCTCTTCTCTTGCTCTCTCTTTTCATAGTGGGGCCTAACCTGAATATTCCTTTCAAAATCCAGGAACTCAAAGCACTCTGCTGAAGCTAAATCCCTGTGAAAGTGTCTTGTTTTCAGGAGAAGCCAGACTGCAAAGGCAGATAAATACTTCCTTCCACAGGATAAACACAGGTGGGTGGGAGCAGGGAAAAAAGTTTGCTCAAGTAGAGTGCAAAATAAGAAGACAGCAAAAGACAGTAATGAGTGCAAAACATCTCTGCTTTTCTGAATAACCTACACTTCTTGAAGTTGTACCTAGTCATCTCAATTTGCACCCAAACTGCTAATATACTTACAAAAAAAGATATAATGGTTTTCTACTGCACTGTATATATTGAAACCATCTGAAAAATTCCATCTCTTTATATCCTATTACTGCACCTCAAGTTTAATTGTGTCAGCTTCCAACTAGCACAACCTCAGAGGGAAAATATGAGGCAGGAGATGCTTAAATTAATGAGGAAATTCCCATAACTGAAGTGAACCCAGGAGAAGAAGAACCTGCCAAAAGGAATATTTTGATTAAGGGAAATAAGATACAAACCATATAGCAAAGGACTGGACAACAGCAGTGGAGGGAAGATGCCAGGTTTGGCTTACTGGGTCTAGCAAAACCAGTTAGTGATTTCCACAGCATTCATTAAATTAATTCCATACGCACACTCCCCCACTGACTGCTTGCACGCCAGCGTTATTTAAAGTTTGTAACTAATTCAAAACACAGTTAGGAAATCTAATGATTCCCCACGTGTCACAGTGGGATACTCTCCACTCATCTCCAGTCTCTTCAGTGATCAGTCAGTCTCAAAGGGAAATGGAAGAGCTGAAGGAGGAGGACCTGGACAGGCTGCATCTTTCATTGCATATAAGACTATGTTGAAGCACTTTTCAAAATGGAAGTTGGATTGAGCTGATCTGTAGACAAACAAACAAACATTGCTATGAATGCTAACTTTGGAGTGTGGCAATTCTTTCAAAGGCAACTTGAAAAATTATGTAGGTCCCAGTGAGCTGTCAAGAGTTTAATATAGTATAGTTCATCTTAAAAAAAAAAAGCACTACATTTTTTCCTCATGCAGCAAGTCAATACACACTTTAAACAAAGGTTCCTTCTTACCCTTTTTCTGGAACACAATGCAGCAGTGGCCAAATACAAGCGAGCAAAAGCACAATCTTGCACCAGTCAACATGGAAAATGATGGCACTTTAAAGTAGGGCACCAGCCTATGTTAAAGACCTCTGTGAATCCTATTTCCTAATAAAGGCAACAAAAGTACAAGCCCTAGGGGCTTGGTTTAAAAATAGAGTAGCTGTTATTATATCACCTGTTGCAAAGGTCTGCAAATTAATGCATGTTCCCCTTCCCAAGGGAACCTGTTTTAAAACCTGTGTTTTAAGCTGCCCAGCAGCTAACCTGCTCCAAAACATCAGTGGGAGGATGAGAGTTTGGACTGGAAATATAATCTTCATGTCTTTCACCCTTGTTTGCTTGGTTTTTTTAATCAAACCTTGTTGATAAGGAACAATGAAACATCTTGCAATTAATCTCACAAAGCCAACTCTTGTAACCATTTCTTAAGGTCGTTGGAAAGACAGCTATCTTACAGAACAGATAAATATAGGCATGGATGAGGTAAAATTACACTGAAGGAGATGTTAAAAATCAGTAAGAGAATCACAGCAGTGCTACCTCACTCATCAACAGAGCTTCAGGCAGAGGGGAAAGTTAGCAAACAGCTTCAATAGATACTAGAAGGAAAGGAAAGGCTCTTGGTTCATACATCTTTCATGGTTCTGTGTTCTGAGACTTTGCAGCAGTAAGAGGCAATTTCAAAAGAATGAAGCCCCACATCTTAGATTCTGAAGTAGTAGTGAGGTAGGAACACTTGCATTTCTGTCAGCTTGAGAGCTCTATATAAACAAAGCTGCATTTCTTAAATCCATGCATTCTTTATATTTATATGGCAATATAGTCAAAACTCACCTCAAACTGTCTTTTAAGTAATTTAACGGTTCTACTTAAGTACAAAGGAAGTTGATAGGAAATAAGGTAAAAAAGTTGATTATCCCTTTGGAAAATGTAATTTTCCAATTTTAATTTTAATGTAATGCATTATTATCATTAGATAATGTCATAATTAGAGAAAACAAAAATAGGGCTGTCAATTGGAAAGCTGGGTAAGGCTTGGTAGGGACACTAAGCTTTTTCCTCCTCTTCCATTTCAGTGTGTTAACTATAACTGGCTAATTAAGAAGCCCATTTCTTTGTCTAAACCTAAGGCAGAACCACAAGCTAGACTTAGAACCCAAATCTATTCTGCTCCCCCAAAGACAGAAGCCGAACAAAATCATTGTATGTTTTTTTACGTACTGATTTGTCACCCACCAATCAGGACCATTGGCCGGTTTTTCATCTGGGAAATGTTAAACATGCCTAGAAATAAAATAAGGAACACATAAAAAATCCCAGCTTTTTAGGTTTTAAGCCATGCATCTGGTTCACATATCTAAGTTTTCTGCTCTTCACAGTGCAACCTGCATACTAGGAAAAACAAAGTTCAGTAAAGACCAAGGGAACTGGAGGAGGGGGAATCCAGCATTATCCAGTATTACCCAGTATTATTTAAAACTACAGCTGCCTGAGTCTCCAGGCATACAGCTGTTATGGGTCTATCACCCTGCAGAACCCTTTCACAGAAAGCTTGCCATAATGTGACTTACATTCTATCTACTAAAGAACTCAATCTATTTGAGATTATCTTGTCTCTTAACAATGGCATTTGGCTGTTCTAGTTCTATAGATAAGCTGTTAATAAGTGTTCAATACACAAGAAGCCCCACACACAGGGACAATAATGAGATTTACACAAACTGGAAGGAAACAGACAATGTCAGGTAAATGCTGCAAATGGCAAAATGACCTTAGTAGACTCCTCCCCATCGACCCCCCCCCCCCCCCCGCTTTCCCAAACCAAAATTCATAAAGGGTCTACAAATAAAGGAACCAATCCCTCCATGCCTTCCTTTAGGTTATTAAGGCACTATTTTACCTGGGTCAGATCAATGTCCTTTGCAAGTTATTCTACATTTAGATTTAAAAGCTACCTTTAAATTTGTTTTACACCTTAGGAGAAAAGGGAAAAACCTACTGTTATTAATCTATCAGAACCTGCAAGAAAACAAAAGGGCCAAGGCATATTTTTTATGTATAGGTAACTAATCTATGATTATAAAACCCGTTCATGTACAAGAGGTCGGCATTCCCAGCTGGAGACAGATTACAAAAATTCAGTTAGGTTCAGATATGAATGTTTAGATCAATATGAATTCAGAAAAGTCAAATACAGCCTGAGAATGCAACTGCATCATCATGGACCTTGCATATGGAGCATTTAATGAAGTCTTACATGGTGAAAAAAAGATTTGTCACTTCTAGAAAAATGCCAATGCAGTACTTGGATCAACAGCTCAATTTAGTCCTTCTTTTACAGCAAACTAATTAAAAAAAAAAAAAAAAAAAAAAAGGAACCTAGTACAGCTACATAGCTTTACACTTTGCTGGTATTATCAAGAGCAGTGACATTCACATCTATTTCAGAACTAAAGTCATTCTGAAAGTCTTTCAGACAGTTTGGATTCTAACTCCCATGGAGGGTTACAAGTACCAGGACATTGCTTTCCTTATAACTGCTGTTATTTCTCAAGTACAACAAACATACCAGCATGCTGTTTCTTTTTTCTGCCCACTGCTTTTCCAATGATTTGAATCAGCTCCTCCTCTGAGGCACCCGACCGTAGGTGATCCCTCAAGGACACTTCTGAATTCCCAAAAAGGCACACCTGCAGCCAACCCAGGGAAGCAGAGGAGGAAAAATGAGAAAATAAAATAAATTACTTTTACAAGTATTTCATACTAACCTCACAGTGAAGAGCTTTGAAGAGGCCTACACTATTGAAGGGAGTATTTATAGAGATTGTTTTCTTTATCTCTCCTCATGTACAAGCAGAGAGCCTGGGATGTTTATGCAGCCTAAGCTCATTGGGCCTTCAGGCTGCCTCAGTCATCTGAAGTTAGGCAGCAGCACAGCTGTTGTCAATACCAGGTGACACTGTCTAAGTGCCAATTTTTAATCTAAAACTTTAATTTTCCCCCAGAAACTCCCAGTTTCAACGTGGCAAGAAATGGTTATCCCTCCCTGTTCTACAGTCACTGAGCAAATGTACAGGCTGCTCTTGAAGGAGAAAAGCTACAAGTTGTTTGGGAAACAAGACAGGATTGTGGAATTCAAAAGCCAAGCCCTCACAGCTGCTTGGACCCTTTTTTAATGGGAAATCATCTGTTTGTCACATGTTTAGGATGATTTTAAATCAAAGATTAGAATAAATGTTTATATTTACTGGCCTTTCAACCATGTTTTACCACTGAAGTTAACCATGACAGCAAAACAGAGAAACCGAAAAAAGGTGATGTGACATCTCCTTAACAGCCTGACAAGATGGAACAAGAATACATACAGGCTAAATAAACAGGAGCTAGCTGGTAATAATTATGCATCTTTACATCGCAGCTACTTTTAGGGCATTCAACACTATTTTCACTGCATGGAATTGAGAATCCTGTTTCATTACCAACCTTCAGGTTTCCATCGGCTGTTATCCTCAACCGATTGCAGGATCCACAGAAGTGTTCTGACATGGATGTGATAAAGCTGATTTGTCCCTGGAAATGTGGCACCTTGTAACTCTAAAGAAATGCAGAGGAGGAAAAACAAGAGTCAAATACAGACTCCTAGCTTTTACAGCGCTCCCAGAAAATCTATTTTAACATAGATTCTCTTCACACCTAAGATCATACCAAAGAAAAAATAAAAACAAAATCTATTTATTCAGGTGTTCCAGTCTATTCTGCCGTTTCTAGAAATTCTCCAACTTGTTAAATGCTTGCTCTTGTAGTTTTCAACTAAAAGGTGATGCCTGTAGGGAGCGTGAGCTAGCAATTCTCCATTTGGCACTGTACACTCTAAAGCAATAGTTTTTTCACTGAACAGATCTTCCATCAGAATCATTAATGTGCAGATATAGACTGACAAAAGTTTCAAAAGCTGTAAATACAGGATACAGTGTAGGATC
This sequence comes from Parus major, assembly GCF_001522545.3. Taxonomy (NCBI): domain Eukaryota; kingdom Metazoa; phylum Chordata; class Aves; order Passeriformes; family Paridae; genus Parus; species Parus major. The sequence goes on from NC_031770.1 coordinate 29,419,911, forward strand.
ATATTTACAAGAAAATGGGTGCGTACTAAATGAACCAGCCTAACTTTCTGGAACTAAAGAATATGGTCATCTTTGTGGATAAAAAAGATGTTGCAAGAAGAAAGAAGAAGCAGAAAAATATCTGACAGACAAGGGGGTGTCAAACTGAGTAAAACGACATTTACAGCATCTACCAATTAGATTAAGAAAACAGATGCATGCTTGCCTCAAAGTAGAGCTACCAACCAAGAGATGCATGGACGAAGCAGAGTAACCAAGTAAACAATGTGTGACTGTGTAGACCATGATAAGAAGTTTAGAAGAACAATAAACAGCTTTTGCTTGATTCACATTGAATCATGCAGAGACCTTTGTCTTCTCAACACAGGCCTGGCATTCTTTATATCTGACTGAAAATACATCTAGAAAACACACTGTATTTAAAAAGGTACAGACTATTACTAGGACCTCATAAGTAGAGAGTCTCATGCAGGCAGCTTGACCAAAACCCAAGAGTTACCACACTGAGTATTTATTGCTCTGGTTGCCAAATATCAATGCTGAACTTGGGAGAATCTGGGGCAAGGAAGGAATGGGAGCACGTTTCACACGTTCTCTGTCCAACCCCACCTTGGCTGTGCTGGAAGTCTCACAGGGCAATTTCTCCAATTCCGGCCATCGTTGTTTAATTGTATCAAGCATTTCTTTGTAGCTCACCATCTTCTTGAAGTTCCATTTATTGCCTAGAATTAACAAAACCAGCCTAACCTTAGACTGTGGACTTTATTTTCTTAATTAGCAGACAACCACCTTCACATTCTCTTTAAGTGTCATTTTAGCCATAGGTGTCCCAGCCCCAACTAGTCCTTCTACAGCTTATGGAGGGAAGAAGATAAGCTGCAAAAAAACTTCAGGCAATTTCTAATTCTCTAAAAGAGCTTACCAAAACCTCCAGAGACAAGTCTATGGGGTAAATATCCACTAACCAGCTCACTTCTGTCCAAGAAGAATCTCAAAGCAGCAGTACTTACCATCAAAGGGCATGTATTCTATGAACCGCACATCAAGGGGTAGATCCTTTGTGAAATCCACGAAGTCGAGCACTTCATCCTCATTGAAGCCTCGCATCACCACACAGTTCACCTGCAGGTAAAGGAGACACCTGAAACTAGTGAGCAGAGTATGACCTGCACTCCCAGCTGCACAAGGAGATGATATGAATTCTCCTTGTTACTTTTTGATGTGATCTTCAAGTTTTTCTCCAGTTTTACTAAAAATTATTCACAGAGTGGGGTGGGAGGTGAGATGGAATATGCTAAATTCCTTATCAGGTGATCTGTATGTATGGTAAAACACAACAGTTTCAGAGTATATAAACAGTGGCTTTACCTTAACAGGATGGTAGCCAAGTTCAGTGGCTTTGTGGATTCCTTCTATTACCTTGTGAAATCCTAAGATACAAAAAGAGTGAAAAATAATTTTTATTGTTTCAAAGCAGAATGCAAAAGCTGGTTATTTAGTACAAGACAAAGGGATGATAAAACACAATCTGATTCAGTAGACAGAGCTGTAAGTAAGAAGAGCTGAAAATAAAGAGACTTTAATTATATCCCCCCTCACAACCCTCAAAGACTACCAAGTTACTGTGCTCAAGTCATTGAGATCAATATTTAACTAGTATTTGAGTAACAAACAATAGTGGTATAGTTTTTTATATCTTTGGAAATCCATGTATTATTAGCATATGATTCTGCACTTCCCTGTAAGTCAGCTTTCCTTGTGTTACATTCTCCTAAAGGGAGCGGAAAGAATTTATGAACTGCCTCCAGATGCAATGAAGAAAGAATAATAAATTAATATCTATTTTATAGTAATGGGTTGTGTCTTTTCTACAATGACAGAATTTCTCTGTTCTGAATCAGACAGCAATGTTGCTAAGTGAATTTTAAAAGGATTTTTCTAAAGTACATTTGGGGAATGGGTTTAGGAACAACAAGAAGCCCCTTGATTCCCTGTTCTACCATGGCTATAGATGTAATTGACTTCCTGAAGCTACTGACTATCCATTGGGCAGAAGATCAGAGGCAGCATTTTTCAGGATCATCATTTTTTTGACTAAACATGGGAAATTAGTGAAAAAAATGTGGCAGTGATTACAGCATTTAGGAAAGCAATTCAATTGGCCTTTGACCCTTGAAAACAAATGAAAGATGTCAAAAACTACAATGACTTCAAGGAATGAAGTGCCCAGTTTCATCCTACCATTTAGTGTGGCCTACAACTGCCAGATGCTCTCAAACAGAAAGATATAGTTCATTTACATCAAGCGTCTTTTCCCCTACATGTACCTCTTAAATCTGGAAGAAAAATAAAGCAACAATGCAGTTTTAGAATTCCAAGGTCATTAGGAAAGCCTCTTAATGATCACATTCAAACCCCCTCTTCTGTCAACTTTGTTTAAAGTTTAAGACCTTTCCTCAGGACATCAATTTCATATTTTGTGTCTTATTCGCTCCCTGCCATGCTCAGCAGCTGGTGGAGAACAGAGGTGAGCAAGAATGAGACAGCAAACTCCTGAGTTTTGAGCACACATTTCTGGTGAGTTGGGGGTATTCAGCTGCTTGCCCCATGTTTGTGAATCCTTCTTCACAAAGAAGGATTAGAATCCAAAGGAGGATTTAGAACCTGGCAGGTTCTAAACTACATTCCATTCCTGTTCTGCACATGAAACTCAGGTATGAAAGACCAAATACTATGGGACTGTGCTCCTTCTTCCAAAGCTGTAATCTTCAACAGCAAATACTTTCACACGTGCTAATAAAAGGGCAGTACGTCTAAGAAGTTTTGATGACAATCCCCATGCTGCTCCTAGTTATATGGTTTTCTGCACAGATCCATCACCCTCCTTTCTTTACCTATGATCTACTGGAAACTCAGATTCTCTAGTGAACAGATCATACCTTCATTACTCCGTAGGTGCTTCAGCAGAAAAGAGAAGTAACTCAGCAGTATCCTGTGCACACTAAATATGGGATGCATTCAAAATCAGAAAAAAAGAAAACTAAAGAACAAAAATTTCACTTCACCACTCTCTGGCTAGTAAAGGCATCAAAAAGCATAGATATAGGAAAGCAGAAGATACAATTATTTAATAAGCCTGTTCTAATGCTAATCCTGGCTGCAAAGAGTAGTGAAGAGCAAAGTCACCCTCCTCAATCACCACCTACTTATGCATGTGCCCAGGAAGTTTCCAGCACCTGTTGTAGATCTCATTCCAATTAAGCAAGACTGCAGGCAGACTGTGGCAACAAAGATAATGATACACTGCTGTAAGCACAATCCAGAGCCATGAATGGGACCAAAATCTCTGCTACTACTCACAAAATCTAATCTGTGACCACAGGATTACTGGAAGGAGAAGTTCAACGTAACTAAAAAGGCCAGAATGTAACCACTTCTCCTCTTTCACTCAATGAAAAATTTCAGTACTTTCATATTTGATTTCTTCTGAAGTCAGAATTTTAGCCACCTTTACAGTACAGAGAACCTTAGTGCCATCCAGAAAAATCCTATATGGAACAAAACCTCCCAGCATTTAATCCTTATAGGAAAAAGGGCTTCAGTCCTCCATTTAATGATACAATAACAGTACATCATTACCTCACTTCCCTTGTATGAAACACACCAAAAAAAAGAGGGAGAGGACATGAACAGGTTAGACTGGCTACCTCCATGAAAGCATTTTTCATTTGTTATTCCCTTAGAATGTGGCAGATTGGAAAAAGTAGAAATATTATGGTACTCTGAAGTGCTTTCAACACATCCGTGAGATCTCTGACGATCTCAAAGTCATTTTGTCTATCCCAGCCATATGGAAGTAGAAGCAGCTGTGATGCAGGGCACCTGTACCAAAGGTACACAGTTTCTTCATCTTCCTAAAACCCTACATCAACTTTTCAGCAAAACAAAGAAATTATTCCAAGTTTTTTAAGTTCCTGGTAAGCTCCATAATTAGATGCCACCTTTAATCCCTCTCACCTTAACAGAGCTATGTATCTTTGTTGCCCCTAGAACTGCCACAGGAGACAGGGTAGCTCAATAAGGCAGGAACTCTATTCTCTGCTCATTCCATACTTGGAAAGCTATTAAATAAACCACCCCTCCCTCAAAAAAAAAAAAAATTTACATAATTTAAGCTTTTAACCTTAACAAAACAAACAAACAAACAAAAAAAAAGAAAACAAAAAACAAAAACAAAAAAAAAACCACTCACAAAGCACCAGAACTCAAGTGTTACTATTTTTACCTAACCTCTGCTTAGAAAAAATATCTATGATTTGGAGACTTTTTCTCCTGCTGAAAAATATTCAGTAATAGAAATTTCCCTGTTCATTGTCTATGCCATTCAGTTGACCAATTTCTCTCTTTCCCCTAAGAACATTTAGTTTACTTTATGAGCAGCACATTCCTAACAGCTTCTAATCAGATATGAAGATCTCTGGCCTCATAATTCAGGAAGGTGGAGGCTCAGGTTTCCCCTTCAGTGGTAAAAGAAGGGCTTGTTCCTAATGAATGTCACAAACCAGGTAACACTCAAACATAAAAAGCAACAGCAAAGAGCACAATCAACACCTGGTTTTGATTAGATACTCCCAGATACCACTCTGGGAGCCAACTGTGCCATGACACAACCAGATCAATGCAATAGCCTACACTGGAAGGATGATGCTCCAGTCAGCTTTTCTTGTCTTTTATGACAAGAACTAATTTCTGCACCATGACACAGAAACCTGAAGTAGTGCTCCCATAGAGACTGTTGACAAGGACACCTTTCTGCACCTGCCAGCAGAACTTCGGTTTGCGAGCAGTGATTCAAATGCTGACATTACTTCTCACAGCGTTCCAGATGTCTACAATCCTTTCCCCTACATCTATCTGAGGCTGTTGCACCACCTGGTGGCTATTTAGAAGTTTTGTCAGAATTAGAAGTTCAGACTGCTGAAGTTATATTGCTGGACAGGAAGAGAATGATACAAGATGTTTTAGCTTGGAAGGAAGCCCAACCATGAAGCTGAGCTCCATGATCAGCTTTAGGATTCATATAAACCAGAATCTGTAACACTGGGCATATCCAAACATTTTTAAAATTTTAACTGCAATTACCTGCTCAGTAGGAGCGAAGTTACAAATCCAACAGCCCTCCTCAAATTACCTCAGGTATGATTTACATTTATTCCTATTCAACAGTAGTGGATACAGAACATCACTAACCACAAGTGAGACCACTGCTGGCACACCCCAAATATAACTCCCAGAAACTGCCACTAATTCATGGCAAGAAATTCAGTTCTTGTGGCATCTTTGTCCCCAGATGGTATAGCAGAAACATTTGGGCTTTTTGAACAGTATTCAGTAACAGCAGCACATAAGACAAACACAAGATTTGGAGAGTCCTCTTGAGAGCTATGACTAACCAATTATAGATTATATGACTAACCACATGACTAACTGTGGCGAGTTGAGCATCTTCTACTTCACCAGTTCCAACAAAAGGAGCTTTACCTGCTAAGCATTACGGAAAGAAGAAAAAAGTCTCTACTGAATAATCTAGTACAGACTACTTTTGCTAGCCTCAGAAGGACAGCAATTTACTTTCCTACCAAAGTAACCAACTGTGAAAGATAGGTAAGCAACTCACTACACTTCTGCAAGTATTAACACAGTTGCCTTAGAAGACAAGTTTGTACCTTTCCTTCGGACAATGAACTCAAATTTAGCTGGCACCAAAGTATCCAGGCTAATGTTAATGGCATTCAGTCCTGCCTCCTTCAGCTGGGGCAGCAGTCTGGTTAAGTTGATCCCATTGGTTGTGACAGCAATGGTTTTCAGCCCTTCTAGCTTGTACAATTTACCTAGGAAATAAAAAGTAAAAAGAATACTTTAAAAAAGTAGTTAAACTGTAAGTTACACAGAAAACCCAAAAGATCTGCAAAACAAAGAAAAAAGTATCATATACTTTCGTTGATGTCAAGAAAATGCGGACACTTCAGTGCTTTGGCCTCATTCCAGATGTATTGGTTTAAGAGAAAAATTTTAGCACAAATCCATTTCAAAAGGTATGAGAGCAGTTTATTGCAAGTGAAACTGATGGCAAAGTTTTGTTTCATTAAAATGCACACTAATTTTGTTCATTTCTCAAATAATTAATTTATTGTTGAAAGGCAGCCCCTGATTTTGTGTACTTTCTTTTTCTCATCCACCTTTGCAAACTGAATTTTATATTCAGCAATAATAATAAGCAGTAAGCCATCCCTTTCACAGCTGACACCTGCCCTGTTTATCATTTAGCAACATTTATCCTACAATGCTTTACCACAAACCAGTTCAGAGGTAGCTGCCAGCAGTAGGACTTGAAACTTATTAAAGAAATACCACATGCAGTCCTAACTAAACGGAAAAAGGTCAACATAATAGATTGTTACAGAGAATCCAAGACAACAACATCCAAAGGGACAAAACATTTGCTCTTGACAACTGAAATATTTCCATTACCAGTGGTAGCCCAGCCGACTGGAGAGTGCTTACGCAAGACACTAAAAAATGACTAACAAAAGAAAACAGTGTAAAAAACAGTTAATATCATGACATTAAGAGTTAGAAAAGACCTCCCTCCTCATAAGCCAAATGCAGAAATGCTCAGCATACCAGATCTCCAGAGATCAAGCTTTCAAACCTCCAGTTAACAGTATAATAACAAATAAGAAGAAAACCCTCATAAACAACTCACAGAAGCAGAGCCACAGCAAAGTAATTTACTTTGGGTTTTCCTCCGTTCCTCAGAGCCTCCACCCTAATTATTTAAGAAGTATTTGAAGAACCCTTACTCTTGAGGCAGCTGTAATTACAGTACAAATATTTCATAGTTCCTTCTTCCCTCATTATTTTACTTCTATTTGTTTATGTTGATAAGGGTTTTATTTCTGCTTTATCTCATTTCCTAGGTCTTCTCAAAATATGCACCGAGTCCAGAAGTCTGGAAAGGGTCTAGCTAGGTCACAGCAAAGATGCTGAAGTTTAGACCAGCAGCATTTTGAAACATGATTAAGAGCTCCATAAAGACATGAGGCTGTAGGGAAAGACAATCTTTACTAAGAGAGATTTTTTTTCCCTGGCCTTCAGCTCTCAAAGTCTTCCCAAATGACCAAGAATAACCTCTTCCTAGAGGATAAGTGCTACTGGCTCAATTTTGCCAAAGATTATTTAATACTAGCTATCACTAGCAGCCTAATCTTTGTGAGAGTAAAGGCTACATGCTGCAGCCAGAGGATAGTTTGGGAACATCACTACTTTTATTTATAGCCTCAGAACGCATAAAATGCTCAACATCATAACAACTGGGAAAAAAAGTCTAGGTGCCATACAGGTTTTGTTGCTAAAAATTTAAAATGCATAAAGGTATTGAATAAAACTTACATCATTCTGCAGCCTAAAATGGAAAAAAATTTAAGAAGTAGCACCAGTTGATTAGCTCAGTGTAGACAGCAGTCGATGTCCATGCATCTTTTTCCTTACCAGACACAGCAAGATACAGGATGAGGCACTAGAAATAACCTAATACATGGAATCACCAGTAGTAACAAATTGGACCATAGTCAACTGTGAGAAGGTAGAGATGGAGGCTTAACACTTACATCAACAAGTTAAAAAGGACCAGTCAGAACACTCTATTAGGTGTAACCTTCACAGTGTCTTGGTTTCTTGACTTGTTGACCTCTAAAATTAACAGGTATTAAAGAGACTTCATAACTTTGTAACTCTCCTCATACCTGTATTAAACCTGTTTGCTGACCTTTGGTCACTGCTTTAGCACCAATCGGCACAAGCAAAGGCAACTGACAAAAACTAACAAATAGAAAGGAAAACAGAACAGATGCTGTAAGTCCATAGTATGAAGCTAAAACTTGTATGTCAAGCTTGAGCCATGACGTAAAATATTTTACATTTATATTTTCCTTTAGGATCAAGAGCATCTTCTTAAATAGACAATTTTCCTACATATTCTCCTCCAATCATTTCCTTAACCGCACTTCTCCCAATTGTCTCCAGAAAAGATGCGTATGTTTCCTAACACATGAACGAAAAAGTCTATCCTACACCACTTCACTCTTGAAATGGGTATAAAAAGTTGCTATAAAAAGTCATCCAATATTCCATCCTCCACCCTACGGAAAATTATTTTGTCAGTGCAGATATGTACTCTTCAGACTACTAATAATAAACAGCTATCACAGTGTTTATATCCGGTGCTTATTTAAATTTTGAGTATCTCAGAGGAGATGGATTCTATATTCCACTATCAGCTGCTTCAGGAAAGTCTCAAACATATGCTTTCAGCAGCCCCCAGGATATGATTTAGCTTTCAGCAAGTGTTAGATGGTGGATAGTTTATGTACATGCATCTGTTAAAACATTTTAAATAATCTAAAGAACTGTAGCAGGTCTTTGAATAGCATGGTCTTGTACAGTAGCTTCAAATTACATCTGTTCATTGAAACAACTAAAAAACTTGAATTTGTGTACTAAATAAATTGGTAACAGAAATCCAGCATTAATATTTTTGAGCTTTACTGGTATTTCACAGATCATTTATAGTTTGGAGAAAGACTTGCTGAAAATAAACCTAAACCCAGTTCAGCACTGGAGATAACTGTATCTAGCTTCTCCAAAACCATCTAGAAAACCAGAATAACTATTCCAGACCAAACCAGTACATTTATTGAAGCTAAGATGGCTTCAATAAAGATGCTTTACTCAAATTCTGCAGAAGACATGTCTGGGCTTGATTTTCCATCAATGAGTTTTCCCATAGTTATTACATTGATCTCTTTAGCTTTGAATCTCTTGATTCCAGACTGGGGCACCATAGAGTAACATCAAAGTCTGAGAAAACAGTGTGAAAGAAGGCCAGTCCTGGAAAAGGCTTCCGCCTTGTAGATCTGTTCCGTAAGATAAAACAAAACTGCTTAGTCATGGTGACTAAGCTGTGGACCCCTTCCTGCTTCAGGACCCCATGTTATCTCCTTGTAAACTATTGGTAATTTTACCCCAGTCTTAAACCATTGATCCCTTTCCCTTTAAAAACCCCAGCTTTTGCCCAGTTCAGTGGATGTGGCAGTCACTCGCCCCCTTCACTGAAACCTGCCAATAAAGGACTCCGTGGAATGCTACACAGCTCCCCATCTCTCATCCACGCATCAGCTGGGGTAACCCATGAGCAAGCTGAGCTGATCACTAGAGCTGAAATCACATCTAAAAGAGCTGATCACTTGAAGCCTCAATCCAAGATCATACAAGTTAACCCCAGCTGGAAACTGAGATCCCTAGACAGCTGTTCCTCGTGGGACGCCTGTCTGGGAAGTTGGCAGTGTCCAGGGATCAGACAGAGCCCCAGAACCATCCCAAACCAAACAGAATGTCTATGTAGATCTAATTCAACAATTTTCAACAGGCCTTAAAAAAACCCAGACAGACTAATAGAAATTCACAACAGAATGAACTAATTCAACAGGACAAACATCTTAACATCTCTTACCTTCACCCCAAGAGCACTATTGTTATCCACTAAAATGATCACTATGAATGTGTCAAAGTTCAGCTGTGAACAGAAACATGGGCAGAATAATGAAAACGCACTAGTTCAAAAAGATACATTTCTTTCTTTCAGGCACAAAAATAAACCTTTGAGAATTCTATCACTGGAGTAAAGCAAAACAAAAAGATGTCTATCCTTCCAGTACCAATACTTCTGGATTGCAGCAAAGTAGTAATGATTTTTCAGTGACTTGACTACTGCACTTAGACTATCAAAATCAGAATAGCTGTGTTAAGTCATCAGCAACCAGTGATAAATAAAAACGTGGCTACAATACATTAGGAAAGAAAGTTCTGCACTGAACTAATTACATGGTTGGTTTCAACTCGTTTTCATGTCAATATTATGTGCTGAACTACAAAGCTTTATTGTATGTTAAATTGCAACCTAATTTATAAATCTAGTTCCCTTTTACAGGAGTCAATAATTACACCATAATATAATATATACTATATATAATTATATAATCATTGGAAAGACTCTATTATCTTGAAAGAAACATGTCTCTTGAAAGGCATATAGCATCCTCAGTAATAAAACCATCCCAAACCCATCATGCACGGGCAAAATGTTCTAGACAATGATATTTCAGTTCCAAAAAGTTAGTGAAGTTTCAGAACTCCTCACAATTGAAGTTCAAGACCCAGCTCCCTGCAGTCACACCTTTTCCAGCTATGAACAGATCAGTTCTACAAACTACAACAGCTCTACTGCTTCCTTTGGAAGGTCATCTTCTTTGGAAAAGGTCTTCCATCCAAATCCTGAACAAAACAAAGCAGAGACAGATACCAACTGTTTTCAGCACAAAAGCTCACTGTATTCGTAGACAATTTCTCTTCTTTCAAGACCTTCTTCCACATAAACCTTTTCTTATCTTCAGTACTTAGAAGAGTGTATGTCCAGAAATAGACAAGTTGTCTACACTACACCAACGTGCACTACTCTACACAGCCTTAATCTAACACATTGCCACTACACAAATCTACTGCAATTTTCTTAACATGAGACTTTGGACATAAGAAAAAAGCACCTGTCTCAAGAACAAAAGATCCAGGCACTGTCATTTAACAAAATACCAATCAAAGCAGACAGACTTCTAAAATTTACCCAGTAATTTACCTTCCACTGATGCAACAGTCTTCATCAATAACTGTAAAAACAGGTTTTTCCACCATTCCTTATTAAACACAATCAAGTGACATCTGCTATCAAGGTAGCAAAACAAACCACCAAAAAACCACACTCAAAAAAAATCAAAGAGAAAGCTTGTTTTGTTTGTAAGCACATATCACTTGTTCTTCTTCACTGAGAACCTGATCATATAAGCTCTTGATTTTTCACCCACAGGCTGCACTATTGCAAGCTACTGTAGTAATGTTGAATATAAAAACAATGCTAAGTTCAGGTGGTATAATACAAAGACATGTAAGTTCCATCCAAGCAACAGAGCAGAACTGGAAATTTTCTGAAAGGTATCTTGCAGCTCACAATGTTGGGAAAATACACCACAAATAAATGTGTAATTATTCTTCCGGTTGCCAGACTGTGTCAGTAGATAGCTGATAGTAGTAAGAGCAATTTTGGGATCAACATGTACCAAGTCACTCTGAAACATTGTACTGATTTAGAACTCACCCACAATATCCACCACGTCGGGACGGATGAGTGGCTCTCCACCTGTCAGTCGGATCTTCTCCACACCTTCTTTCACAAACAATCTGGCTAAGGTGATTATCTCCTGAGCAGTTAGTAGCTCTGATTTTGGAGTCAGCTGAACACCTTCCTCAGGCATACAGTACTGACCTGAAACAAAGATTACAGAAATACATGAGGCAAAAAATAACCCGTGACAATTAATCTAATATTGATGGGCAAAATGTACCAAGGGCAGCTGTCTTTAACAGATGTCAGATGACACCAACTGTGCAAAAATTCTACAATTTCCTAAAAATTTCCTGGTTTACTTCAGAGGAAAACCCAAGACTAATTTGATGTGCCTCAAAATTACAATGGATCCACTCTGAAGAAAAAGATGACCTTATTTCTATCTAACCTGCATTCAGAGACACCAAGTTCAACCACCAAGCACTGAGACATCACCACAAACTTTGCAGACGTAATTGTGGGAATGCCTAGGTATGAGCCCTCCTGCTTATGCAGACTTTGGGCACACAAGCATCATTATCTAAACCATACTAAGTCTCATAAAAGATCTGTCACTTCCACTTGTCTCTGGCAGATCCCTAGGCTTGCTCCCGGTTTCCCATCCCACCAGTAGCATAGCCCAAATTAGTGTCTGTCTGTCCTTTATTGTTACTTTGAGAAGACAAGAAACAGCACAGGGCCAACACAGCAATAATACCCTAAGCCAAACCCTGGCCGCCGCACAAGATGCGCAGAGGAGTTTTGTGCAAGGAAACAGCAGACACTTACACCTGAGGTTGCATTTCTCAGTCAACGAAATTCGCAAGTAATTATGCTGCCGCCCAAAGCTGTCCACCAAAAAAGCAGAGAATGGAGCAGCACGTTCTAGAACAAAGCGTCTGCTTCCTGAGCTCTGTAATTCCTGTAACAAAAACAAGCAAGTGTTAAATATTTGAATGGCTACCCTGTCAGCTTGCTGTATAAATATCAACTCTGAACTCAACTGATAATTATTATTCCATTCTTCCCCACAGACAGCTGCCCAAGGAAAACCATTGTCAAAACTGGCCATTTATTAAGTTTCACACTTAATCCATTTCTACAATTTTCCCTGTGCATTTTAAGATACCTGTCTTTGCCACAGGTGCTTCAGGCTTTTTGTGCAGAATAGAAGGTGGTTTTGTTCAACTGCCTGTCTCTTCCCAGAATTAATGATCCAGGATCACCTACGCTTACTACAGCCCTTGGGTAAATGAAATTATAGAGGAAGGGCTCTTCCTGCCCTTCAGCACAAGAGAACCTGAATTGATAAAACACTGCATCTCTGCTTGTGTTCCTATCATATTCCATGTGCAATATTAACATCTTGTTAACAGCAAAACTGAATTATTGCTATATACAATTATGTTCCATGACACCTGTCTTCACTTCCAACAAAGTCTTCCTGCCTAAACCCATACAACAGGATACTTCCAAAGGGCTTGTCTCAGTTAAAAGATGACAAATAATAAAAGACATGGTGGAACTGGAAGACAAATGTGTGATTCTGAACACCTGTTCAAACTGAATAAAAAAGATCAAGATTTTAAAAATTTCTTTAACTGTCATGAAGTTACTATTACAAGTGATTTGTACTTGGGTTTTTTGTTTTTTTTAAGCACAATGTGATATATTCTAGAGCAACAAAATTTTTAAGAAATATGAGTATCTGCCCTCTAGAATAAGGACATAAGAAGGATGACGACCTGCTGAAGCAAGACCAGATGAAGCCACAAAGCTGCTCAGATGGCTGAAGCACCTCTCCTAAGAGAGAAAGGCTGAGAAAACTGGATTTGTTCAGCCTGGGAAGGAGATGGTTTTGGGGAGACATAACACTTTCTAGTAGCAGAATGGGACTACAGGAAAGCTGGAGAGGGACTTCTTCCAAGGACTCCTTCTTAGTGATAAGACAAAGGGGAATGGTATTTAACTGAAAAAGAGTAGATTTAGATATTAGGAAGAAATTCTTAACTGTGAGAGTGGTGAGGCACTGGAACAGGCTTCCCACAGAAGTTGTGGATGCCCCATCCCTGGAAGTGTTGGATGGGCTTTGAGCAAGCTGATCCAGTGCAAGGTGTCCCTGCCCAGGGCAGGGGGTTGGAACTACATTATCTTTAAGGTCCCTTCCAACCCAAACCATTCTAGGCTTCTATGACCACATTAGGTATTAAAATAAATATCCAAAATAGGAGCTGCAAAAGAATACAGTTCAAGTTTATACCAAGTAACTTAAAAATATCAGTACCATCAATGCCAGAACAGTTAATTATAGCAAGGTCTAAATGCAGGGAGTCCCACTGCCTTTAGCCTGTACCTTTCAAAGTACAATGTTATAGCTCTCTTTTTCTATACCTGTAAAGCACAGCTGAAACCACTCTGTTACTTTTGGGAAATATTTTGGTACCTCAAGTGAAACATACAATAACTGAATAAACTCTTATTACGGTGCTGCAGGAAAGCAAGAGTTTATCAACATACTTTTATCAGCTGGCAGAGACTTGGTTCAGGCACTACATACAAACATCCAAAAACAACATAATTCAAACTCTAGTAAGTATTTTCATCTACTACATCCCTCTCTATAGGAGATCAGTTTGGTAGCTCATGAATGAGGTTAGCATCACAAAATAAACCAGAGGGGAAAAAAAGTAATTAAGGGAACCACCTTCACCAGGTTCTCATTACTTAACCACATGCAGTCATTTAACAGCCATGGAAACAAGAAGATCAATAAAGGCTTCCTGGATATACAGTGAATTTCAGATGTGCTGAAAAGGCACATAGAAAACCATTTTAGTATAAATAGTGTTCACAAAGTTCGTGTGTGTATGAATCGACTGCAGAACTCAAGCTGAAATTGTGCCAACTAGTCTCAATACGCTGCAGCAGGCAAAGGATTAAATAAAGTTTTGACATAAATTTAAGATGTAGAATTAGGAACCAGACAAAATGACACATTAGTGAGTATTTAAACTACTTACCTAAGCAAAAGTAATGACTCAAATCTAGTGAAAAACCTGTGCAGTCTCCAGACATAGTAAAATCATAATGTATGGGATGATGCCAAGAGACTGGGAAGGAACATACACAGCCACAGCAATCAGCTCCCTGACTCTGGTCATCCCCAACGGAGCTAATCCAGCACAGGATTTCCCCACAGCCCTTGCAAGAATCTAGAAATGTCCAGCTAAAATGCTGAACCACCCAGGTATGCTTCCTCAAAACATTTTCTCCTGAAAACATTTGTAAGAAACATTTGTGGGTGGGTGGAAGCCATAGAGGAGCCTCAGTGATCAAATCAGCCAGACAGCCAAGGTTATCCAGTGATCCACCCAACTTCAGCCACCAGCAGGCACAGCAATTTTGTTTCCAGCTGTGCTAAAACCAGGCTCCTTCTAAACTTAAAAGCAGTAGCAGTTGTTGCTGGCAGCACTATCTTTTCCCTTAACTTTAAACAATCCACTACACTTGATCCAAACAGCTTTTGTGGCAAGATAAGAAAACCTCACTATAAGTATATCCATAGCAGAGAGGAGCTGAAAGAAACAAAGGAGATAGAAAGTGGCTGTTTCAAAGCTCAGAAAACATCTGTTTACCCCTGATAAAACTGCAGGAGTAGTTTCCCCAGAATTGCTTTTCTGCCAGAAGAAAGCAATTCCTTTCAGTTTCAGGGGCTGCAACGGCAGAAGCAGATAGGCTGCAAGGCCAGCCCTGCCAAGTTGTGGCCTTTCCTTCCTGCAGCACCAAAAGTGTAATTGGCAACCACTCTGCAGCCACACCCGCTACTCACACACTTTCGTTCACCTCCCCTTCCTGCAGCATGCAGAGCAAGTCATCTGGTTTTTAAACACCCCGGGAAAATGCTCCAGCCTAGGGGTGTGCGGGTTGCTGCAGAGCTCTGTACAGTTTTAGTTTACCCAGAAAATCCCAAATTGAGAATCCTTTGCTTTGACAGAAATGCTGGTTCTGTTCCACTTATTCTGTTTCTCCAAATACAAGCCAGGTTAAATATCCAGACTTAATTTCTTCATCTTTCCCAGTCAGAAAATTCACCCCTGAACAGACTAAATCTAAGGGTATTTTAAATCAGCCAAACTCAGAAAAAAACACAACACAACGTGTTTTCTTCTTGAAAATTATGCTGCTTTCTGGCCTGGTTGGATATCTGATATTCTCCTTCCTATTATTCTGGAAAAGTGCTCACATTTGAGAGAGAAAGCACTCCCAGGTTTATTAAGATTATCTGAGCCCCTCTTGTGGGAGCCCTTTTCTCCTGTTTCTTTCCCAGTAACTCTTATTTTTCAGGATTGGGCTTCCCTGCCACTCCACTTGAAGACAGAACAGTACAAACCTCTTGCCTCACAGTTTTAGAGTGTGCATTACAGGGAGGAAAAGAAGGGAAAAGCTGTCCTCCCTGGAAGAAAGGTGGGGGAAAATGAGGGACACTTTCATGCCTTTATGTAATGAAAGCCAAAATTGCATACTTTCAAAGACAGTAATATGTTTAAAATAATTTCCTGTTTTCAGGAATGTTAAAAACGAGATTCACTTAATAAATTATAAAAAGTTTAATATAAACAAAAAGACAATTAGGAGACAAAGGAAATAAAGCAAAGGGTTAAAACGGCCAGGTGCCCTGGCAGGTTGCCAGGAGCACCCCTGGTATCTTGGGAACACTCTTTTTATCCCCTCCTGCTGTGAGGGTTTGATGCATATTCAAACTTTTTCAAGAAGTATTTAGCATGTCCCCTCCCTGGTTCCGCCTATTTAGAACATGCTCTGTATGATTTCTATTTCTGCTGTTCAGCACTATTTTTGCTGGTCATCATTATTCTTGCTGATGAGCATTATTTTGAGTTTGGTTTCCTTTCTTCTGCAAATGGTCAGTGTTGAGAACAGTCTGGGCCCCTGATCCTTCCTTTGAGGGCAGCTGGGCTTCATATCTTTCCCCTGCTGCCAAGGCCTGGTCCTGGCTTCAGATAACAGCCTGGTCTCCATTGTTCTTCCACTGATAACAGCTTGGGCCCCACTGTCTTTGCCCTCTGGGGTTTCCTTGCTTTCTACCTAGGAGATTCCTTTAAGCTTAAAACTTGTTAGCAAGAAAAAAAGTACATACATAGCCAAAAAGTACTTAAAATATAATATTTATCTTAATACTTGTGAAAGCCAATATCACAATACAGATTTATAACAAACAAGGAGCTAGCACTGGAGTAGGACACAGGAGACCACTTTTGTTAGTGATCTGTCATCCATCTGCATGTCTGCTATAGGTAAGGTAGCTAAAGTAAAAGGAATAACACTGCCCTTCATTAATTACTCTAAAGTGAACTGTCAAGAAGCAGCATTAAAAGAACAGGCACTCAGCAATAAATTGGTGTCAACAAACTTTAAAGTTTCTATTGGAAATAAGCAGTACACTACTGCAAAGTAGGGGGTTTTAGAAATGAAAAGTAAAATGTTTTACACAGCTATTAGAGCTTCTTTCCATCATTTTCTTGTTGTGTACAGAAATCGGTTTGTCTGGAAGAATGACAGGAGATGGAATTTTCAAGCCATTCAGTTTCTGATCAGTTAGATTTCAGCACAGAGGAATTGGGACATACCCATATTCCAGTACCATCAGCTTGAACTCCAGCAGAGGTGGATCCTGTACTACCAAAACTGCTACCCAACCCAGCACTGACTCATGTTTTTATCAATACCACAGAAAAGGCCAGTTATCGGAGATGAAAACTCAGCTGCCTTCCTAGTAATTCAGGGCAAAGATGAAGCATTCTCTCAGGTTGTTGTGTAAGTAGGATTCTCTGAAGGGGAAGAACAGGTTGAGGTTGAACCTTGTCAGTTGCAGCCTTTGTGAGAGCTACTGAAACAAAAGAAAGCAAAAGCCTGCTACAGCTCCTAGGCTACACAAAAGGGGTATTCAGTTCCCTGGAATAGGAAAAGGTGGATGGCTGCTGGTACTTTAAAGTATCAATGCCCAATTACACAACTTTCTCACTCAAAAGGGATGTCTGTAAACCACAAGTCCCCACTCCCCTCTCTCCATAGTCAACAGGAGATACTTCTGCACATGGGAGGAGTACGCCCTTTCACATAGTGTGCTTCATCTGATCGATATAAAAAACAGGTTCATTCTCTGGGCTGTCAACTACATGTTCTCTACTAGTTCTGAAAGAATGAGAGCTTAGATGACTGCACCTAGCAGCTATATTTCAACAAGCTGTCAACCCTTCAGACCTGACAATTCACCTCTGATTTCCAAAACTCTTCTAACAATGCAGAAAAATTGGAAGCTGTCAGCAGAGGTATCAATAACCACCAGGAACACCACAAACTGGCAGATACTAGAAAGGCTCAGTGAAACACAAGGGGGCAGACAACAGAATTCTTATCTACTAATCAAGCTGAAGATCAAGTACTATCCTTGCTCTACACTTTCACCTTCACTTCATCCCCAGTGGTATTTGTGCACTATATAAAAGTAAAGCTTGCAAAAACTTCTGCACAGGCTTCAGGGGCTACCACAACTTGTGCACCCATGACACTGTTATTGCTGCTCCTACCTCCACTGGTTCTTCAAGCTCCTGCAATCCTGCTGGGTTTGTGCACAGCACTGCTGTCTCAGTGTAGTACCTAACACTGCTGCAGCATCACAGACACAACTCAGTAAGAGCTCTTCTCTTTCATGCCTCACCTTTAGCATCTTCATCTGTAAGGAAGGGGTGACATAATGTCCTTGATTCAACCTAGAAATCAGACAACCGCAGAGGCTGAAATGGGTCTAAGTAGGCCAAGTGCCAGAATGAGGTCTGAGCTGAGAAGTCCAAGACAAATGTTTTTGTGAGGGCTCAGCAGCTGCTGCCCAACAACTGACCCCAAACAGCAGGCTACACTTGAGCGTACTGGCATGGAGAGCACTGCCCAGGGATTGCCACCGGTAATCCACAAAACAGAGCAGCAGCACACAGAGAGTTTCAGACACAACTGGCCGAGAATTAGGGCCATGCAAGGTCTTTCTGGACAAGCTGGACTCTCCACTTTATCCCACCACTGAAGGCTTCATTGTGGCCACAGAAATTTTCAGATGGTTTTGTTTGGATCACAGCATCTACAAAAGCAGATGGAGTAAAATGAAGAGAAACTTTGTATCAAGACCCTTACTGGGCATGATACATCTAGAGAAGATTTTTTTAAAAAGAATGCCGATTTCCAGTTTTGTAGTAGAAATAGGTAATCCTACCTGATCGTTTTAATTCAGTAATACAATCTGGACATACATTATCATGGGTACAAGATGGCAGGATAGCATCAAACTTTGTTAACTGTGAACTAGTAAAAAATAAAAAATCCAAAGAAACATTTCCACACAATCATACTGTGAAAATACTGCTTTCAGAGTGACTGTTTTAGTCCTAGAGAAAGGAACTCTACTCTGTGCACGCCTCCAAGACCGACAACTGTATTTCAAAAACCAAGATTCAAACACGTAAATTGTTCACCACACACCACTAGTACAGCAGCTGTATCAAACCCATTGTTTGCAACCTAACAAAAGACGTAAAATGGAAGGCCTTGGATACATCCTCCCAGCTGTCTCTTGAACTGCCTGAGTTACAGAGTTCTTCCTTCCATAGCTGGACTGACCATTCTAAAGGAGACTGAAATATAGTCTAGTGCTCTCTTCTCCCCTTCGCACAACCTCATTCCCTCAGGAAACTATACAGAACCCATGAGTACTGGCAGCTCCAGCACAGACAAGCAGCATTAACAACTGTTTTGAGTGTTCTCTCATTTGAAGGAACATTTCACTGTTCCCTGTGGCTGTAACACAAATTGCTTCTCTCTACAGATGAATCCCAGGAGAGACTGAGAACAGAAAGAAGCAGTGAGTATATTATCACTGTGTAGTTGCTAAGTCTGCAGTGCTTTTGTTTTAACACTAGCTCGCTTCTCATGTGCCAGGGCTCTCTTATATCCTGCAGGATATAAGCCAGAGCCCTGGCACACTTCTCATATTTACTACGCATACAAATGAGTATCCCCCATCCCATTCTTCAGCTACCATGGCTTTTTGCCCCTAAGCAAAGTAGAGTTTTTATATGGATGTTGTAATTAAGCTCTCTCAAATGTATTCCTGAATATTAGTTAAAGCTACCTGATGTAAAGAAAGAAGTGAAAAGTAATTCTAATCAGAATTTATAAAAATGTTCATGGTCTAGGAAAACAAACAAACAAATCAAATTCAATAACCTTTCTAGTTTTCTGAGTCAAGTAAGCATTCAATAAAGCAATGCATGAATCCATTGTTTCCTGTACATAAGTAAGTGGCACTGAATGCATTCAATTCTGGCAACACGGATTCTGTCACTTAGCTTTAGCTTATTTTCTGTTTGTTAAAGACAGCCATGCAATTGCAAGTAACTCAGTAAATCATGCCCCAGTTGGGATTGCTCTGTGTGCCATGCCCTACTTCTGCTAAACAGTAACAGAATCTTTTCCACGCAGCTTCTTCTCCTGCATTTGGACACCAAGAGACCGAACCCACCCCAGGGATCGAAAGCTGAACGGGGAGAAGCTGTATGAGGGCAACACCTGATTTGATTTCGCGCCAGCACTAGAACAAACAGGTTCTGTGCGAAGTTCGAAGGACCATCGCATCACAACCACCGAAAGCTGCCAAACCACTCGTGTTTTGACCCAGGTTTATCAAAGAGCGTTGTGTAATGTCTCCTTTGGCTTGGCAGGAGCACAGGACCGGCACGGTCCATGAGACTGCGTGTCCCACGTAATTCCAAAGGGTGACATTTCAACAAAGGAAGAACATAGCATTATGTATTCCTGCATGTTTTGTTGACTCTTTCCTTCCCCCTATACATAATCAGGTCACGTTCACCGCACAAATCACGGGTCGGCCCGGGATACGTCGCAGAATTCTATGGATAAGGTTGCATTTCTCTGCACCGTGCTGGCAACCCCCGCCCTCTGTGCCCAAGCCCCCTGGTCGCCCCGCCAGGCGTTGCTACGGTTACCAGAGCGCCCCTCCAAGAAACGTATCTTCAAAGGGACGAGGCACCGACCCGGCACTCAAACTCCCAAACGCAACCTCCAGCAGCACCGCAAGGCTCACCTCCCCAGCGTCCCCCGCCCGCTGCCGGATTTGAAGCCTCCCTGCATCGCGGCCCCGCCGGATCTCCCTCACCTGCGCGACGGCCGAGGCGGCCCTGGTGCGAACCCTGGTGCTACAGACGCGTCGCAAGGCCGCTCCGCGCGCCCCCCGAAGAAGCCGCGCCCACGCCACCGCCGCCATGTGGCTCCCCTGCCCCAGCGCACGGGAGGCGCCGCCACCAGCCTCGCGCAGTCACACGGGGAGGGCGGGGGAAGGCAGCCAACCGGAGCGGCGGCCGGCGCCGTGCTGCACGCCGGGAGTTGTAGTTCGCTCCCATCAGGCGAGCGGGCCGAAAGGAGGGCGGTTTCCCGCAGGTACGTCATTACCGGTGTGTGCTCCCGGCCAGCGGTCTCAACTATTTACGGAATCACGGAATATCCTGATTTGGAAGGGACCCACAAGGATCGTCGAGTCTAACTCTTAGCCCTACATAGGACGATCCCCAAGAGTTACCCCATGTGCCCAAGGGTAATGCCTCCAGAATTCAGACTGGCTTAACGCCATGACCACGCCCCTGGGGAGCCTGTTCCAGTACTCAACCATCCTCCGAAGAACCTGTCAGGAAAATTAATCCACAAACACCAGAGGTTTATGTCCAAAAAGAAGACAGAGGAATCATTTTACTTTATTCCAATAAAGGGAGAGGCCATGGGGCATTCCCCTGGGGTCTCTCAAATTTTTGGAGGGCGCAGCCTCCTTTTTATCCTAATTCCCGGCCGCTTGTCCCTTCTCTCTTTCCCCATAGGCTGAGGTACTTGAGAGGTACAGACTTCCCAGGATGCCTGATATCTGAGACCACCCACCCCCACCCCCAATGCATAATCCCCTTCTTAATTCTTAACTCTTGTGGAATTTTATGGTGTTTCTCCAGCATCTCTTTCCTCTTTCAGTCGAATCCATCCCATTGTTTCTGTTATCTCTCAGCGATAGTTCCATCTTATCAGCAGACCCGCAGCTTGTTTGTAAAGACAAACCCATCATTCCTCTCAATCCCTCCTCTTTTAATTTAATAATTGTCTTTACAAACCTTAGTTATCATTGACCTAATTTCTTGTTCTTGGGTCTTTTTTGGTTTTGCAATTATTTGAGTTATTATATGAGAACATGAGTGGCCTCATGTTCTGCCCTTCTGTAGCCATCTCTGGATCAGTAGGCATGGCTACTACCTGCATCCCTTTGATCACATGTTGAATGAGTTGTACTAAGCAAGGGGTTGTGCATGGTAAAAAGATGAGAGTTGCTACAACACAGATGAGAAAAAGCATTTGTTTAACCCACAGTCCACCAGGTAATCATGAAAACATGTTCCATTCCGATCCTTTCCATGTTTGGACTGGTACATGAGCTAAATTTCTTATTCTTTTTGTTATCTGTTTTACCACCTTTCCATTGTCATCTATTTGCAAACAGCAGTTTAAGTACTTTAATTTGCCACACACTCTCCCTTCTTCAGCTAATTAATAGTCTAATACTATCTCATGTTGAAATATTGCAGTTCTCATCTGAGTAGACTGGTCAGCAAGAAGGGCAAGAGCTGTAGCTGTCTGGTTGATTATTATTTCAAAAACAGCTTGCAACTTAATTATCCTATTTAAATTATAAATGGGTTCTCTGGCACATGATATTCATTCAGGTGGTCATTCATCTTTGCCTCACTGTTTCACAGCCTTAAGGAGGGCAGCTGGGAGTCCAACAATCTAAACCCAAAGATAAAGTCCAGTCACAAACCATTTTTCCCACATATATGCTACTTGTTCTATTTAGACAATATACGCCTCTTTCAGAAGAATGAAGCTGCCATGGACTTCCTTCTTTGTCCCAAAATCCTGTTCGATTATGGACCTCACTCAGAGTGCTAACCCACCACTTAGGCTCGACTGGGCTGGCCACCCATGGCCAGTTTTCAGATCCCCCTGGCTCTCCACAGACCCAACAATTGCTAAGGTTAAAGGTTTTTGCTACTTCTTCTCTTAAGGTTAAAAAATTACTTTTCCACTTTTAGCTTTAACCTAACTGACAATATAAAGGTAAGATTATTAAGAGAAACATTCTAATACTTTAATAAACTAATTTCTTAACCTAATTTTCACTTTGATGTTGTCTTCCACACCACTTGTGGCAAGTGAAGGCACAGAAACAGCTTAGCATAAAGAAAGCAATGACAGCATGGACTGGTCCCCAGTGTCTAGAGATCTGAGAGTAGGGATGCCCATACAGACTACTTCAGCAGGCAGTCTGTGGGTAGGCACTCAGGGCTTCCCCCGATGTCGACGCACAGCTACTGCTCCAATCCACTCCTGCAGAGTGTCAGTCACGGCTTCTCATCCTTCTCCTCCAGCTGAGATGTCCAAACCTCTGGGGCTCAGAGACCTTGACCCGAGTGTGATGGGTCCACCCATGTTCAGCTCTCTTGACGGCTGTTTCTGTGGTCAGCAACACCTGGAAAGGTCCATGCCACTTAGCCACCAGTGGTGCTTCTTTCCACTCTTTAACTAGGACCCAGTCTCCTGGTTGGATATTATGCACAGCAAAGTCCAAAGGCAGGGTCTGTGCCAGCTGAGCTTCCTGTTGAAGAGATTTCACAAGAGACAGTATCTGGGCCACATACTGTTTTAAATATACATCACTTATCTCTACCCCCTCTCCCAGGCTGAGAATTACAAGGATACAGAATTCCAAACATCAATTCGAAGGGAGATAGTTGAATATCCCCCCTGGGTCTGGCCCTTATCCTTGCCAAAGCTAGTGGCAAGAGCCACACCCACGACATCTTAGTTTCTATCACCAGCTTCAGAAGGTGTTTCTTTATTTCTCCATTTATCTTTTCAACCCAGACGGAACTCTGGGGGTGCCAGGGGGTACCGAGGTTCCAATGTATCCTTAAAGCAGTCATTACTCTTTTAAGAATTTTCCCTTTAGAATGAGTTCCCCTATCTGAGTCTATTGCTTCCACAATCCCCTATCTTGGAATTATTTGTTCCAAAAATACTTTAATAACTGACCCTGTAGTTGCTGAAATGGCTGGAGATGTTTCTAGCCACCTTATTAACTGATATACTATTACTAGAAGATATTTAAATCTTGCTACGCAAGGCATTTCAGTAAAATCTACCTGGCATCTCTGGAAGGGATGTACAGTCCAAGGCCTTCCCCTCTGGCAAGTTTATTTGTAACTTTGTTATTGGTTTTCAGACAATCACACAACCCTTGTCGTGTTGCAGGACAAATCAAACAACCCTTGACAGCTTGCTTTGCCAGACTAAAAAGACCCACAGCTGTTACCGCTGAAGATGAATAGATCATGCGGACACAGGTCGAGGTGCGGTGGAAAGAAGAAGAAAGTTTATCTTTCCCCCCAGGATTTATAGGGTCCTGACCACGGCCAGGGATTGGATGGTCAGGGTAACACTTTCTCACTGCACTGGCCATGAGAGATGCCCATCACAAGACGTGTAACAGAAAGAATGTACACATATCTATGTTTATAGTTACTGTCCTGGGAAAGTCTTTAGAAAACCATGTCAGCAAGCTCAGAAGCTGAGTTTTGAGGGCGACACACAGCAACATACATTTTACTTCTGCCAGTCTTCGGGAGCTTCAATGACTTCCTTCATGAAGTTGTTTTAACAACTGTAAGGCCAGAGCTTTTGGTGTCTACTGCTTACCACCCCCTGTAAACCAATTATCCCCTCTTTCCTCTGCCCCACTCTTTTTAATCATCTCAAGTTCCTCTGGTGGAAAAGACTGCTTCTCTGGCAACGGTGAAGTTACTGGGAGTAAGGGGAGGTTCTTATGAACCAACGTTTTTCCTGGCAAGTCAATAAACCTCTTTCTATCCAGTTTCCCAAATGTGTGCATCACCCCATATGCATATTTAGAATCACTAAAACCATTCACTGTCTTGTCCCGGTATAACTCACAGGCTTTCACAAGCACACACAGCTCCGTTGTCTGAGCTGACCAGGTGGGCAGTAACCTCCCCCTTTCCTTTAACTGCTTTACATTTACAATAGAGTATCCTGTAAACCCTTTCCCTTTTATCACCCTTGAAGTCTCATCAATTTTCTCTCACATTTTCTCCCTCAGGCCAGGGACTATCTCATAAATCTTCTCTCATTTGGATCTGGAGATTTACTACCTGAATGCAGTCATGGGGCTTTTTTGGCCTCCCACTTCAGGGCTGCTCAAACAGGAGGCTGGGTTAAACCCTTCCCCACTTTCAAATTCTAAATCCTCCTGTTCTGTTAAACAAAATTCATACCGTAATTACCGAGTGCTGGTCACCCACTTGGAGGCTTTCTCAGTTAACAAACCTTCAATCGGATGTGAAATTTTGACAATCATACCCTCCCGTTTGTCAGCTTTCGGGCCTCAGCCACCATCGGAGCTGTGGCTGCACTGTTCTGCAGACAATGGGGCCAGCCTCTGGCTATCAGGTTTACCAGTTTAGAAAGACAGACAACAGACTTCATGTTCCCTCATGCTCTTTCACTAAAATTCTTTTAGCAAGACTTTGTTTAACATCCACATCCTGCAACAACTCTTGAGGGTGGAGTAAACTCTCCTAATAATTTCTGCAAAGTTTGCCCAAACAAAACAGGTGACTCTGTGTAAACATGATTTAGTTCAGCAGCAAGCAATGCCACCGCCTAAAGTTAATCACAGCACATTTTTTTAGCAACCAATTGCTCTCTATCCAAATTTTTTTGCATCAAGTCCATCTTAGACATAGGGAGGTGATTAAAAAATTAACATTTATTAAGGAAACCTTAATATTTATAACATTTTATAATCTTTACCATTTATAACCTTTATTAAAGAAAGATAATAAAATACTTTCCCTTAAAGTTTTCCTATAGCTCCTACAGAGGAAGCTGCATGATAAATACCTAGGTCTCTACAGGACAACAGCATCCCCACAGGCTGCAGCTGCAGAATTTGCCTTAGGATTAGAATTTGCCATTTCTAGCTCTTCCCAACAAACCACAGACTGGTGGGGGGTTCCCCACAAGGTAGGAGTTGCAGAATTGGCTTCATAACTGAAACTTGCCAATTCTGGCTTTTTACAACAAAACACACAAAACCCAGAGGGGGTGTAGTCCCCTCCAAACTGGAGGCTTTCAGCTCTGTACAAAACCTCATGTAGATAAACTAATTAAATCTCCAAATTAATTTACTACAATTTCTACAATTCTTTCAGAGAAAGATGTGTTCAAACTTATGAGCCCACAGAAGAAGCCACAATTTTCACAACTCCTTTGAACAATCAAAAAAATTCTTTTGACAATTTTTCCCTCTCAGGGACAAAAATTAAGGTGGATTGAGAGGTCCCTGTTTTTACTAGGACACGAACCTCCTCTCAGTCCAGACCCACTTTAAAAGTTAACAAAGACTCCAGGTTGGTGGGTTCCTGGTACAATGAGAGCCTTTGACACCCCTAACAATCCATTTCCCTTATCTTCTGGACTTCCTCTTCTTGAGAGTCCAGCTGTTTTTGCAGACACTGCCATTTTCACTGTCCCTCTGCCCCGCAGACAGTACCACAGATTTTTCCCAACTGCTGTTTGGGTTGGGTCTCCCCTGCTGGGGAGAGAATGCCTCTGCCACTTCCTTGTGGCCGAGCCGACCCCATCCCCTCTGTCCCAGGGGACCCTTTGGGCCCTGCGGTTTTTCCCTCTTGGGACGGAAAAATTCTGCCATCACCTTCACTTTTCCTCCTTGTGCTCACTCTATTTACCACACACCATATACCAGACCTAATCCTTATTTTGCCGCATTGTCCAAAAAGCTCCTTCCCCCGGCGTTCCTGGCGGGCATGGCCGGCAGCACCACAGGTGGCCGGGGCATCCTGCAGCCTCACAGGGCCAGCGGCCAATGCTGCCTCTGCCTGGGGCTGGCGGGGTCAGGCACTGCCCGGCGCTGAGTCCCAACAGCCCCACAGGCCCCCAGCCCATGCTCCCTGTCCCGCACCTCCGTGCTTGGTCCTTGCCTCAACCATATCTCTCCACACTCCCCTTTAATAACCAATTCCGTTGGTCCAACACACCAACACGATCTGTCCTTCCCCTTTTGTCAAGACTCCTTCTTGACTCCCCTTATTTCCCGCCCCCCCCGGTCATGGATCCTCAAGACTCCTTCTCAACTTCCCTTATTGCCCCACCCTGGGCATGGAGTGTCAAGACCTCTTCTTGATTTTACCTTATTGCCCACTTTGGACGTCTGTATCCTTAATTACCTCTGGGAGAATGTGTAAACCAACTCCACATTCTTCCAAGGGGTTCTTTGGAGATATTTTCATATCATTTCATCATCCCTTTTGCCAGGGCCTCTTCCCAGCTGTACCCTTGCAACCCTCCATGAGTGCTTTGTTTTACCTGTGCTACCCTCCATGGGTGCCTTCCCAGGTTTACCTGTGCTACCCTCCATGGGTGCCCTCCCAGGTTTGCTCCCTGAAGATCCCATTTTACTCACCGGTGAGATTTGAAGTGGTCCTTCCCTGTGGACTCTTCATGGATTCCCCTGGTCCACCACTCGTCTGTCTCCTGGATGGTCTCAGGAACCCAATCTATTGCAGACCCACAGCTTGTTTGTAAAGACAAACCTGTGATTCCTCTCAAACCTTTTTCTAATATCCAGCCTAAACCTCCCCTGACACAGCTTAATGCCATTCCTTCAAGGTCTGTCACTGGTTACCAGAGAAGAGATCAGTGTCTGCCCTCCTTCCCTGCTTCCCCTCATGAGGAAGGTGATGAGGTCTCCCCTCAGTCTCCTCCAGGCTGATCAGACCAAGTGACCTCAGCCACTCCTCATACAGCATCCCCTCAAAGCCCCTTCACCATCTTTGTTGGTGACACAGGCCCCATGACCCTCAGAAGCAAGGGCAAAACCTGCACTGACAGCCTTTGCTCTCTGCCTTTCCCCACTCTTACCTCAAACCTCCAAAATCCAAGTGGAGAGGCCTAGCTCTGACTTCTGACTGCCTTCAAGGGAAACATGGGCACTGAAGGACTTGCATGGGAATATGTATCCCAGCAAGGCTGCCAGAGGATTAGGAATCTTGAATAATATTAGTTGGGGAATATTTCTGGTGGAAACAACTCTAATCCAGCACCAGGCTCAAGTAAAATCTGTACAACCTTGTCAGAAGATAGGTACAGGGACTAAATGAGGCATAATAGGTCCTAAGTAATTCAGTTTTCCTGCCTTATGTAGTTTTCCCCATGCTCTCAATGTTACACAGACAAGAGGCTCATGGTTTAAAGTCCAGTATCCTGCTATCCAACTCCAGGTGAAGGTCTGCAGAGCGTAGTCACCCATTGCCAAGCTGAGCTGGAGGCACTTGTTTTATACATGCTCTACACATGAAAGGAGTGCTTGGCTATGTGCCCAATTTTTCCCTGAATCTCCTTCCCTGAATCATGTCAGTTATTCTTCCAAAAAACATGTAATTCCCTTAAGGACTCTTACTGCTCTTAGACTGAGAATTGTGCAGCTGATAAGAGTAAAACTCACAATTTTATACACCATGCTACTCTTAGAATGGAAGTGATCACACTTCCATTCTAATATAATTTTGTTTTCCATTACAAAACTGTTGTGTCTTAAATACTGGGGTATTTAATTTGCAATTACTGATTGAAAATACACTAGCAATTCTCTGCACAGTCTTAATCCTTTAGTGTTTGGTCTGTAAATGTACAGATCTTGTTGATGTTTGAGTAATTGAGTAGCTTGTGTCAGCTATTATTTCCAGATGAAGTTATGTGTGCTGGTACAGATTTAATTGTTTAGTCAGGTTATGCTTAAATCTTTCCTCTGTAGCAAAACCCCTTCTTCTTTCCAATTCAGACTTCATTAATAATTTTATATATACCGCTATATCTATATCTATATATATATCTATATATATATTACATATCACATCTTACCGGAGCTTATCTAGCTCTATCACTTCGGCCTGCGCCAGGAGTGGGTCATACCCCAGGAGCAGGATGACCCAAGGTGTGACTAGAGCACTTGCTCTACGGCTTTTTGGCTGTCAGTCTACGCTCTGAAGAGGCAAGGATGAGAGGGAGGTCTTTTGCATGGGATAATAGAGGATTTATTGCTCTGGGGAACCTTGGGGGCAAAAGACAGAAAATGCAAGCCTGCAACAGCTGAAATAGGGAGGCGGTTCAAAAGGACGGTACAAAGCATCAGCTAATCAGAGATATCCTGGGGAGGGTAAAAGGCAGGGTTCACAAAATCATCCTCCAATGAGGGAGGTAGAGGTGGAAGGTTGGGTCACGTGGACTAATCAAGCGTCAAAGTTTAGGGGATTTCCGTAGTGGAATTCCAAACATCCGGTGGGCCTAAAACAGATTAACAGGAGACTCAGGCTAGATTGACTATGTGAGGTGGGAGGGCCTCATCTGGACCAAACCATCAACTTAGGTAATAACAGAACATACCATTAACAATAAACACACTGCAACAATTACATATAATATATTTATTATTATTTATATTATATATCTAATATATTTAATATAATATATATATGAATGTATATTATTTATTCATATTAGACTTTATTCAGTCTTTAGACTGGTTACAGACTAACAGGAAAACTTAATGCTGCATTGCTATTTTTGCCCCCACAGCTTAAGCCATTTGAAAAGAAATACTGATTTGACTATTCTACAATGTGGCTAAATATCCAGTCTGGAACCACATCCACCAGTGTGATGTCAAGGTAACATATACACAGACCAAAACAGTAGGCAAAATATTGGTTCCAACTACAATTTTCAAAAGGTGCAGAAACAACTTTGCTGTTGACATTTACAGTAGCTTTATGAAGTGTCACTTCTACCTGTAGAACTGGAATAACTGTAATTAAAGGATTTTCTGGATTTATTTGAAGAGCAAGTGATAATGACAGTTGAAATACAGAAGGCACTTTAGCTTCATATTAAATATACTAATTGTTCAATTCAGTGGACTTCTCAGTTGCAAGAGAGGTGTAATTAGATGTGCAATGAATAAAGATGAAGATTGGTTATAAACTCATTAAGAGAAAAAAAAAATGTTTGCTTCATCAGCATCTGCAGTCTATTTGAATATGGTGGTGCTCAGCATATCTGGAAAGGTTAGAAATGAATTGTCTTTGCATACTTGAAGCCTTATATTTCTTTTTTAGTTTTCAGAATGTACAAATACAGTCATGTTTCATTAAACCAGCAAAAAATTAACTTTTACACCTCCAAAGGCAAACTTTTACTCTCAGAAATATCTATGGCTGGTTTTCAGAAACATTTGGCCAGCATTAAATTAAGCCATCAAATAAGTGTAATTAAATAAGAGCGTCTGCATAAGAGATGATTTAGTTTAACTTCGCTGAGGTACTGTCATTTTGTGTCACGTAATGTTGTGTCATGACATGTCATAGGTTATGAAGAGTAAGCACCTGAGACAGCAGCTGGAGGCTTGATTTTTCAGCAGCTATCCAACGGAATAGTAGTCAGGAAATAATTAAGGCTTTGAGGTTTGTGTATCTACTCCAAGATGCTGTCCAGTGTCACACCCTTGTGTTGTAACCAAAGTTGGGTGTGACATCCTATCCTGGCAAAATAATGCCTATCTACTTCTTACTGCAGAGACCATTTGACTCTAGTGAGGCTCAAGACATTTAGTAAAACCAAACTCTTGCCTCTGATGTTTCAGGTGTCTTCCAGATGTCATGAAGATATACACTTGTTTTTGGCACAGGGTAATTATTTAGACCAAATTCCAAAGAAAGACATTTCCTGCCCTTCCTCTCTTACTTCCAGGGACCCTCGATTAGCCCTGTCCTGTCTTATTTACCAGCTTATTTGTTCAGCAAGATCTTGCTGAAGTCACATTTAATGCCTTAGGAGTGGGTCTCTCTCAGCACTCATACACATCCAGGGATTAGCTAACTTTCCTCAAAAGACTCTACACTGTGCCATTTGTAAAGGTCTGTATGCCTACCAAAGGGTGTTAAACCCACATGGGCAATTGAAGGGCAGAGTCCTGTCCATATCCACTGGGAGCATATGCCAAAACAATATAAAAATACAATTATTGGACTACTCATGCTTTAAATAAGCACTGAACAAAGTTTTAGAGATATGTTACAATAAAATAATAATTACTTAAAAGTCTCAAGAGAGCATTCAGGCTGTGAGCCAGATGCATCTGCCACACTGAATCACAATTGCCTCATTGTTGAAGCAAAGCATCCATCAAGAGGTACTCAACACCTTTCTGAAACTTTGGACTCTATGCCTGAACACAAACCAGGGCAAAGTGGAAGACTTGATCTTGTCCTCATGTGGAACTGGAACACAGTTGGGACTCATGCTGGGACTGCCATTTGGAAAGATTGCATGAGTGTAAACCAAGGGAAAACCTCCATGTCCAGCTTCCTGCAAACTGAGCATGAAATAACAAAACTCACAAGATGTACTCACTGTTTTGTCTAACTTTTGCAAGAGCAGAACAGCAGAACATACCCCTTTCCACATTTGTTGCTTGTAGGCCCTTCTTAAACTACTACAAAGAGATTCACTGTCAAACATCAGGGCACATGTGAGGCAAGAACGACTAGCTTAGAATGTCTTACAGTTTCTCAGAATCATCATGGCATTTTTCAGTTCAAAGCACACCACTGCATAATGATTTTTGTCTACACTTGAGAAATCCTAGGGAGCTGATACAGCAGATGCTCCTGTTACAGTTTGCTTTCCTCATTGCAAAGAGGCATGAGAGCCTTCCTAGTGTTTCTCCTGGTAGCTGACACAAAATAACATTTGCAATTCTCTAGAACATTCTGCTTCCACGGAATTAAAAAGCATTTGTTGCAAACCACACAGACTTACAAACAGGGATTTGGTACATACCACTGCCAAGGCTGCCGAAAAACAGATGCACTCTCACAGATGCAGAAGATATCAGAACAAATTGGTGTGAAAATAATTGGTATGGAACCAGCCATGCTGGTTGGAAAATATATGTCAATGCTGTCATATGCTTACCTTCCAGCCCTCTCCTCCTTCATCTTATTACCCTCCTCCTTCAGTGCATTTACTTTGATATTATTCATCTTTTCTGCTCACAACCATGAGAAAAGAAAAAGAAATTTAATATTACTAATCCTAGTGTTGAAATTGTTTGCATTCTCTGTTCAAGCAGTATCTAGTGGTGTCCAGTAAACAGCTGTATAATACTGAGAAATCCAAATGATCCTTCACATTAAAGCATATAATATGTTTAATCTTCCTTGCTTTTGCAAAGCCACACAACAAGGTGTTACCGCTGAAGATGAATAGATCACATGGACACAGGTCGAGGTGTGGTGAAAAGAAGAGCAGAGTTTATTTTTTCTCCCAGGATTTATAGGCTTCTTACCACAGCCAGGGATTGGATGGTCAGGATAACATTTTCTCACTGCACTGGCCATGAGAGATGCCCATCACAAGACGTGTAACAGAAAGAATGTACACATATTTATGTTTACAGTTACTGTCCTGGGAAAGTCCTTAGAAAACTATGTTAGTGTTATAAATGCAATGGCAAAATAGGGTTAATATAAAAAGCAATTTATTATAAAACAATTTCGATCAGAAATAACGAGAGAAAAACCACAATAAATAAATCAGCGCAGCGCCGGGTGGACAGGGATCTGTACCCAGAGGTACCAATCTCCCAAATCCACGAAGAAGGGACTGTGGTCTGGGGTTTTTATAGGGATTTTGTGTCCTGAGGCCAAACTCCGAGCAGTCACTGTTCAACAAAGAGTCTAGATGGTTGGTTGAATGAATTTCCTGGAACCGCCAAGCTGAATCAATAGCCAACTGGGCAGAGTCCTTTCACATGTGAAAGGTTCTGAGTGCTTCCTGATTGTATCTTTGGTTGGACTCTCAGGGTGAAGTGTCCAGGTCCGGTGCGGAGCCGATGGGTATCTCGGCCTGGCTCTTCTCATTGTTTAGCCTGATTGCATCTTTGGTCGGGGCTTGCAGGGTAGAGTGTCCAAGTCCGGTGCGGAGCCGATGGGCATCTCGGCCTGGCTCCGCTCATTGTTCAGCCTGATTGTCCGTGTCCTGCTCTTTCTTTCAGGCTGACAAACGTCGCCTAGGGTTGTTACCGCCTGAATGGGTATTCACTGCTGGGTTTGGGAAGAAATCCTTAGGCCATACTATATTCTGTATACATTGTTACAAATACAATTATATACTTATTTATTCTTTCACGAATTTTTATCCAAAGTTACATTTATCACAGTTAGCAAGCTCAGACACTGAGTTTTCAGCGCAACAACAAGGGGATTAAAAGAAATTAGGAAATGCATAAAAAGCAGAGGTTGATATCCTTAGAAAATTGGAGAAAAGGAAGGAAGAAAAGAATGGCAGAAAGGGAGAAAAGGAAAGAAGAAGAGAGAGGAAGGGAGGGAGGGATTTTTGAGGCGGGAGGGAAAGGTTTTTGAGAGAGAGAGAGGGAAGGAGGGGGGGGAGAGAGAAAGAGAGGAAAGAATTTTTGATGTGAGTTTGACCTTATTATTTATGCATGACCATACCTTTCTCTCTTGGCTTCCTTCCTTTACATGAAATATCATCATCCCACCTTCAGTATTACAGTTTAGCACTTTGTTTGCTTTTTTTTTTTCAATCTGAGAGTTCTGTGCAGGACAGCTGCAAAATTCTGTTTATCTGGAGCAAGATTGTACAGTTCCACCCTTACAAAACATTCTTTGTGTAATATATGGTTGTATAATTCGTGTTTTATTGTATATGTATATAAGCAGTAAAAAGAAATAAAAACTAGTTACAAGTATGAAACACACATGCATAGCAAGAAGTTGCAACACTTCTTGTGATTGTGACTTGCAGTCCAGAGCCAGAAGAGAAGAGTAATTTGCGAAAGAACAGAATAGCACCAAAGAGAACAAGACCCACCCAAGGAAGATCAACGTACTAACGACTCAGTGATTTTCACCTGATACCGAACTGATCTGATTCTCTGGACCATGCATTTCAATACCCAGTTCCAGTAAAGCCACTCAAACCTTTCCTACCTTCTCAGAAATCTAGTTAACAAACCTACAGTAAATATGAATATGCAACAAACCCTAAGAGAAAAAACTGTACAGCCTCGGGCTGCAGAAACTGTATAAAAACCCACTCCTCCAAAGAACAAACGTGAAATTGGGGAAATCAGTGCAACAGAAGCTGATTCAGAGTTCACCCAGTGCTGATCACCAGACTCGACGCTGAGAGTGATTGTGATTGTCTCCATAACTAAATTTTGCAAATTTTTCAATAAAATTATTATTGATAAATTTTGCTCTATTTCATTTATAACACTTTGTAAAACGGCTGTTCATGGGCTGATAACACTTTTGCTGGTCTGTGTGCTTCTTGCGTTTAATGCCTGACAACTGTGGGAATAATGAATGTAGGGTCACAGGACAACCCCATTCAATCAGATTGACATAGACATAACAAAGAAAAGTTTAGACAAAGTTGTATATTGACTTTGGCTACCTCTAGGTGGACTTCTTCATAATCAGCAGTTGTGGTTTTTGGAGCTCTGTTGGAGAGGTGGTTCTAGATGGTCTTCTGATGTCTCTCCAGCCTCACTTTCTTGTTTTAAACTATCTTTTTTCCACTAGCATTATTTTTGGTTATACAATTTGTTTAAGCAAGCATATATATTCTGTTACTCAGCATACATTTTGCAAGCCTTCTTTCAATCATTTTACAACCTAAAGCTAGCATGTCTAAAAACTGTCTTCATAGGGCCTCTTCCTCAGTTATTATAAAACTCAAAGTCAGCATGTTTCAAAATGCCTTTGTAGAGCCTCTTGGCTCATGTTAGTCCTGCTTCCTCTTTTTAAGTGATTACAAAATCTTCCATACTCAAAAACCCCCCAATTTATAGCTTGTACAAAGGATAGTTTGAAACTTACACTGCAAGATAAAGCTTTTATTAATTACTTGCAAGTAGTTACAATTTTGTTGTTAAAAAAGTTAGCTAAAAGTTTACTGTTACATAGTTACCTTGTTAAACCCTACTTCCATGCCTTACTTTAGCTGATTCTTAAAACTTTCCTCTATAATAATCCCATGGTCTCTGTCTGCATTGCCTGCAGACACACACACATAGGTGCGTGCTACTTGATTGACACGAATCACAACTTGATTTCTCACAAGAGGGTCAGAAAGATGATCCTCAATACTGAGAATTCTTCAGTATTTTGGACCAAAAAATCATGGTCCTCCATTTTCCTTGAAGCACAGATCCAGCTTTTGGTCTTCATCTGTCACAGTTGGCTCGCTGTGACTCTGGGACCAGTCCTGCTGGGCGGGCATGGTAAAATAGAGGGACAGGAGCGATAGAGTTGCCCAAAGTACTTTAATGATGATAAAATAACAAACCACAGAAACTGCATGTTCTGGGGTAAAGCTCCAAAGACCCAGGGTTGTGGTGAACTTCACAATATATAGGGGTACCTAAAGGCAGGAGTCCAATCGCAAACGCGGACCAGGGACATGACCTTCCTTATATGTGACAGGTCCCGAACCAACTGAGAGCCACAACCAGGAATACGGCCTATTATAGAATGATCCCAGTAGCATCCTAGTTTCCATCCATTTAGTATCCCTTCTCCCATGTTCTCAGGGTTATGCCTTCTGTACAAGTCATCTGAGCCAAGCCACTATCCATCCCAGCCAGTTCAGTTCCCATATTCATCTACTCCAAGAGAAGGTATTGTGGCTTCACTCCTCCAAGAGAAACATACTGGTCCTTAAGCATTATGGAAAAAAATAAAAATTAAAAAAAATCTTTCCCAATACTGGTACTGTCTTGCTCTTTAGTCCCTGTATTTGGAACAGCAATTATCTTAGTTAAACAGCTGGACATATTATCTGATGAAATGTTGAAACATAGAAATTAAGAATTAGGAAGAAATGCTTGACTAAAAGGGGTGTCAGACAAAAACAAGAAAAAGGGTCAGACTGCAAGATGAGATAAGGAGCTGGAATACACAAACAAGATGCAAAGACAAAGGCACCACAGGATAAAAGAGATTCCTCAGACCCTAAGCTGGAAGAAACAGATTTGAAGTCCCAAAAAGTGGCCAAAGAACTGAAAGGGGCATGGGGCTAATTGTAATATGAAGTGAAGACAGGCGGGGGTTAGGAAATTAATATGTATTAGGCATATCGTGTAAACCTAGTCTGTAAAGGATAAAAAGGGAAAACCAAATCAAAAAGGTCTGCATGCTTTTTGGAGGAGATATCCCCAGGCACCTCAATGCTGAAAAATTCATACCTGCTCTTATAACTACTCTGCAAGTTATAGGGTTCCTTTTATTCCGCACTTCAATGTGATTAGCATTTCTCACTTAATTTGCATCAAAGCAAGAAGTTTTATCAATAACAACAAAAAACCTTCTCCAAATCCCAACAAAACAGTACATAAGATCACAGACATTCAAGACGATCTTGTGCTGGAAGAGTTTTATGTGACTTGGAAATCAATTACTTTCCATTAAGGCTCTGAAGTATACCTGCCTTGCATTGTGCCTTTCAAAACCAGGTGGTAGTGTTTAGCCAGGTTTTTAGTTTACCTAGGAGAGGACTTTTTTTCTGCTTATTTCTTGGCTAATATTGCTGTAAAAAAGCCAATTTCCAGTCTGCTAAGCATCTAATCAAGGTAAGTGAATCTGTAACTAAAATCACTCTGAGAAAGTTAATTTTTATCCGAAGATATTTACCATGTTAAAATTCAAAAGGCAGAAAACTGGAACAAATCAAAATTGTAAAGAAACCCAAAACAACAAGAACAACAAAAACCCCACAAAAACAACCCCTCCCCTCAACAAACCAAAAAAAACTCCCAAAGCAACAAAACAAAAAATATCAGGGCAACTTTTTTGGCTGTTGGCATTTTTTTTTCCTAGGTCCTTATATCAAAGACTTTACATTTGCAGATATTGTTAAGTCACTTCCAGATTTAGCATCACAGTGTTATTTCTCTTTGTCATCTCAGATTCTGTAAGCACTTCCATTCTTTTGAGTTCTTGCAAATCAAATAAAGAATTATGATTCTATAAACCAAAATCACTATTTCCCTCTTTTACATCTTTGGCTATGATATTGTAAAAGAAAATGAAAAGGAGCTGTTTGTAGAATAGAATAGAATGGAGCAGTTGTTTCCACTGTTCTTTCATCAAATCTTCCCAGTGTTTTCAGTATTTCCAGATTCTAAGCTATGTTTCCAAAAGAAAAG
Source organism: Parus major (assembly GCF_001522545.3). Taxonomy (NCBI): domain Eukaryota; kingdom Metazoa; phylum Chordata; class Aves; order Passeriformes; family Paridae; genus Parus; species Parus major. Next base: position 29,456,690 of record NC_031770.1, read on the forward strand.
GTGAAAATGTGGCAACACCTTGAAAGAATTTGATTTGAGTTTTTGGAGAGAGGATCGTTACTTTGTTATGCACTGTTTAGTCACTTAGGAGGTGGAAATTTGGGCCTGGAGAAGAAGACAATTCTGTTCTCCTGATTTTTACAACCAATTTTCATATCAGTGATTACAAATAACCTCTAAGATAAGAGAGAATCAAGCCCTTGAGAGGTAGTTGTAGCTGTCTGAATAATGGCACTCAAACTACCTCAGAGAAGCCATTAGGCAGGAGGTTTCAAAGGTTATGACAGCTATACCCCACTGCACTGGAGAGGAGTGGGGCTTTATTTTCTGTCATAGTTCTTCTAAAGCCTTTCACTACAGTGCTAACTGCTCAGCCCCTGTAGTTGGCTGACCACTGGGCCTCTGAAATACAATTGTTATAAATTTGTATTGTGATATTGGCTTTTGCAGATGAATATTATATATTAAATACTTTTAAGCTATGTATGTACTTTTTTTCTTGCTATCAAGTCTTAAGCTTAAAAGAATTTCCTAGGTACAAGGCAAGGAAACCCCAGAGGGCAAGGACACTGGGGCCCAAGCTGTTATCAGGAAATGGAGAGCAAACTGTTATCAAAAAGCCGGTACCAGGACGCTGGCAGGGGGGAAAGATATGAAGACCAGCTACCCTCAAAGGAAGGATGAGGGGCCCAGACTCTTATCGACCAGTGACCATCTGCAGAAGAAAGGAAACCAAACTCCAAAATAATGCTGACCAGCTAGAATAATGATGACCAGCAAAATATATGCTGACCAGCAGAAAATAAAAATTGATCCAAGAAGGCGGAACCAGGGAGGGGACATGCTTGAATATGCATTGGCCCCTCACAGCAAGGATGGGATAAAAAGGGTATTCCTGAGATACCAGGGGTGTTCCTGGCAAGGCGCCAGGGCACCTGGCTGTTTTAATCCTTTGCTTTATTTCTTTTGTCTCCTAATTGTCTTTTTATTTATATTAAATTATTTTTATAATTTATTAACTGAATCTCCTTTTTAAGACAATGTTGTGGGGAAATGAGAATGGGTTATTTATTTCATGGGGAAAAGGAATGCAGGACACTCTACTGGCCTTTTATTTCCCCATGGATAGTGAAGTCTTCATTACAATCCCAGCCTTGGAAATCTAGTCTCCTCACCCAGTTGTTTCAACTTCAAATGCTGTTTGTAAAAAAAATTAATAATAAAACAAAGCACAGAAGTGGAACAGGCTGATTTGATGCTGACCAGAATGGGCCTTTTTTTTCTGAAAAGTCTTTACATCTTAGCCAGTGGAACACTTCTTTTTTTTATAAGCTTGACACTTTGAATCAAGGGGTTTTATGTTGCTGTTTGTTGCAATTTTCTTTTAGCTCTAAAAGAAGAAAATAGCTTTATCTTGATGAAATCTTCCTGTTCCAAAAAGCATCCAACAAAATCTGGCAGTAGTGGCCTGACAGTATGCATCTTGCTGTTGTGCAAGTCCTTCATCTCCGCTTGCAGCACGCATGAGATACCCATGAGGAAATCTGAGCCCTCTGATTGAACACAGAATGTCAGAAAATGAAGAGAAAAAGGAGAAAACAAGGTCAAGGCAGAGAAGTAGGACTGAGATATCTGATTTTCATATTTACTTTAATATTCGGATATAGCTGAAAAAGACAACTGCAATCAAGAAATCTGGAGCCAAACACTCCTAAATCAGACTCTGAAGTTTCTAAAATGATTTTGCATATTTTTAATTAATTGTAATTTTTTTGGTAAACTTTCAGTGTGTTTTAACAAGAGATTGATTTCTCCCCATAGCTTCAGTTGTCTCTGCAGTGCAACATAGTACCTTCTGAAAAACAGTGAGAATACTTGAGACACAAATGAGCTAGGTACAAGAAAGACCATCAGTCCCAAGGCACAGAGAGAATTAGCTGGAATTCTCAATGCTGGACATCCAAATTTATCTTCCTGGATAATAATATTCCCCTTTATTTTTAATACCAGAGTTATACGGTATTCCCCTCAGCAGCCAATCCCTATGTTAAAGTTGCAAAATCAAATACTTGAGAGACAAAATAAATAGCACTAGTTTTGGCCATCTTTTTTGCATCTTCTGACATCATCTTTTGCATCCATCTCTGCATACTCTTAAATCATTTCCTTACATACATGTCTTTCTCAATGTATATGTGTCTTCTTATCTTTTCCATTCTCTTAAATTCCTTTCAGGACTTCTTTCACACTTGTCCTGCTGTCCATCTCCTTTTCTAGCCTCCTTATTTCTTTCTAATTCCCTACTTTAAATGCCTTCCTTCACATCTGCTTTGCATCTGAGGTGGGGGAATGAGAGAAATGGGTTATCATGTGGGGATCTATTAGCGAGCAGAAACAGATAGTTGTAGTCACAGAAAAAATTAAAATCCACTGTAAGTATCTGCAGGACAGCCTTGCTTTCTGAAAGATTCAGGCATTTCACTGATTAGGAACTCTAATTACAGTCTTGTGATGTCCTACTACTGGCATCTGAAAAAGTGATATCTCTTCTAACTGGATTTTTCTGTTGTGTGCAACTCTGCCTCTGGTAAAAGGGATTGTTTATAACCTCATTACCTGTAATTTCAGAAGACTGCACTTGGAACATTAATTCCAGTCAGGAAATTTGACTTTCTGTCATATCTTTTGTTAGAATATATACACCAGTCTCAATGACAGTTAATAACAGCAACAAGGACTGTTACTGAACAAAATATCTTCCTTGCTGGTTCCCTTCTTTACCCTAAGTTTTCTAAGGTATCATGTTTTAAACAGTCTGATCAAATTCTCACATTTCATTATCATAGTATAGTAACCTATTTTCTTTTATATTCAGTTACTTATATGAGTTTCATGATACTTTTTTATATTTGAAAAAATAATTAAGAATATGAAACCTACTTAGTTCAGATTACTCCTACTGAATTTTGAACAATATATGTCTTTGAGACAAAAATAAAAGTAACTCTATGTATCATTTCTCAGCAGTCCAAAGGAACTTCTTTTTCAGTTTACACATCTTAAGAAAGATAACTGGCTTGAAAAGCAGCTTGTCGTGTCAGCAGGGATTCCAAGGAGTAACTCTACACTTTACAAGCTAGAGATCTATACTGCACAACTCATCATGGCCAGGACCCTGCTAAGCTGAAGCCAGTGGAGCAGATACAATCACAGGGTACACTGTCTGGATCTGCAGAGCTACCAGATCAGATCAAGAGAAGCACAGACATAATGCCACAGCACCTGTATCCTAACAAAGATAATTGGTGTGCATGCAGCAATACACTGATTAAATTGTTTTGCTTCTGTAGCTACCACTTGCCTGCTAGCCTAGGAATTGTTGAATTGTGCTTATGTGCTGCTAGCATAGTTTTGGAAGGAGTGACAAGATAGCTGTAACATAGACCAAATGTTCCTCATTAAAGATATGAACTAGGAATACTTGCTTAATTTTACTGAAGTGCTTGCTGCAGCCTTCTCTCATCATTATGGTCTGGCATGTGGGATCCCCCAGTCCCTGGCTGTTATAAATCTGTATTGTGATATTGGCTTTCACAAGTATTAAGATGAATATTATATGTTAAATACTTTTTGGCTATGTATATACTTTTTTCTTGCTAACAAGTTTTAAGCTTAAAGGAATCTCCTAGGTACAAAGCAAGGAAACCCCAGAGAGCAAAGACAGTGGGGCCCAAGCTGTTATCAGCAGAAGAACAATGGAGACCAGGCTGTTATCAGCAGCAAGGACCAGGCTGTTGGCAACGGATGGACATGAAGCCCAGCTGTCACTGGTGGCAGAGGGAAGGGGCCTAGACTGTTCTCAACACTGACCATTTGCAGAAGAAAGGAAACCAAACTCAAAAATAATGATGGTCAGCAAAAATAATGATGATTAGCAAAAATAAAAACCATACAGAGCATGATTTAAATAGGTGGAACCAGGGAGGGGACATGCTAAATACTTCTTGAAAAAGTTTGAATATGCATCAAACCCTCACAGCAGGATGGGATAAAAATGTTGTTCCCAAGATACCAGGTGTGTTCCTGGCAACCCGCCAGGGCACCCTGCCATTTTAACCCTTATTTCCTTTGTCTCCCTAATTGTCTTTTTGTTTATATTAAACTTTTTATAATTTATCAAGTGAATCTCGTTTTTCACACTGGCCCACTTGTTAAGTGTGCCATTTATTTATTTAGCTCCTAGGGGTGATGAATAAGTAATGTTGAAGAGAACCTTTGTTTTGATTTTTTTTGTTTTTTTCTTTTGTTTGTTTGTTTTTTAATTTGGATTTTCTTTTCTTTTTTTTTTAATTAAAGGAGATTCTGGTAAAGCAGGATGAAAGAAATTAAATATCAAAGTATTTTCTGACAACACAGAGTGCAAGGAAAAGAAAGGAGGGACATGACATGTTTCCCTTTACCCTTTTCCTCAACTATGCTGTTTTTTAGGGTGCTTTGGCACATTGCTTCTCACACCTGAGAAGGCAGGAGTCAGCCTCCCTGGCCATGGTGCCCAGAGCTGTCAGGATACAATTTGCATTAAGAAGGATGCAGTAACTTCCCAAAGCTTTGGAAAAGCTTTTGTGCACAGTGCAGTTAAGGGAAATCATCACCTAAGTTTCCAGTTCATTGGAAACAATGAAATGCAGAGTAGTGTTACCTCTCTGGTTCAAACAACTCACCTTGCTATACTGCAAAAACATCAGTGAACTTAATAAAAATTTTATAGCACTCTAGTTAATTGCTAATATAGAACTTTCTGGGGGAGAAAGTTTGGATCTCATTCATGTCTGCACATTCTTTGAGGTCTGGAGGATGAGATTGAAGGGGCTGCTACTATGATCTCCTTTCCACCTGCTTTTCCTTCCTTCAGCTTCTTAAAGAAATATTCTGAAATACCAACCAGAGGATGTATGAAGGAGATAGCTGCATGCTGAGAAAGCATGATTGACTGTGCTATATCTGTCAATTTGACTTTTCTATAAGACTTTTGATAATAGTACAGAAAGAAGCATCTGTACAGTTTATAAGGCTAAGTCATTCTGGGCAATGGCATAAGTGAATCTTCTGTGCATATTTCAAAGAGACAAGGAAGCTGACATGTCTAAAATGCCATCTCTAAGGAAAAAAACACACCCAAGCTATTCTCTGTTCTCTGAAGCATGTACTGCATTTTCCTCAAAGGCATTTATCTAAACTCTGCCTGAGATGAACAAAGAAAAACATCAACCTGCTGTTCTTTCACCAAATATAACTATTAATGGTGTAATGATCTCTCAGTCATAAAGACTTTTCCATTACAACTCAAGCATCTTTTCTGAATATAAGTGTATCAAAGGCCACCAAATTCATAAAAGACCTGTTTTATAAATGTCTAATCTTACTTCTTTTATGCCAAGGTTTCTGGGAAACATATAAACAAATAAAGATATTTATACATTTAATGTGTCTCCAGACTGATCTGTGGAGCTGATCAAATTACAAGGTATTTGATTTTGTTCAATGGCTGCAAGAAACATCCTAGGAAAACAGAATGAAGACAGATTGGCTTAGATTAACAAAGAAATGACTAAATTTTTTAAGAAAATTGATAAAATACCCTTCTGTGTAGAATAAGAATGTTCCTTTTGGCACCTATATTGAGGATATTGTGCAATATCTTGTTTAATTTTTCATATGACTTGAAAAAAATTATTGTTTTAATAGAAAAAGTATTTTTCATGTTTTTGAAAAGCTGCAGAAAAGAAGAGACAGTTTGGTACACTAATTTGTAAACTTTTTTTTTCCAAAGCGCATCTGTAAATCCTACCGTAATTCCTGTCTATTCCTGTAATTTCTGTAATTCCTGTAAAATAAGTATTTTTTTTTGGTAGTTAGTTTTAGATTCCTATTTTTTTTTCTGTTTAGGGTGATAACACAATTTTACAACTTAACAGACAAACAACTTCAGGAAGTGTTCTAGTTCAGAAGGAGAAAATACAGTTAGGATCTTGGCTCAGACTTGTACTTAGACATGAGCCGGAGACAGCTGAGTTACTTCCACCAAGTCAGTGCCTGTAGATCAGCTCTACGCATCATCCTGTAACAAACCAGTGAGATAATCCAGAACATGCAGAAGACTTGGAGCAGATCTGGGGAACCATAGATAAAATGATAAGTACATTTGTAGTAAATATATATCCTTCTTAATTAAGTGCTACTGAAATTAAAATGGTGGGTTTGAAATGAAAAAATAATAAACCTCCATTTTTTGCAGCTAGGTTGTGCCATAGGCTTATCCCTTAACTTAGGTATGCTTTATAAGAGGACTTCCATTCTACACATGATGGTGTATGAAAGCAGCCTATGATCTAGGAGTCAGAAATTGCTTCAGAGGATGGGTATTGCTGTCTCTAGTACTGTAGGAAAAGTAGTCACTTCAGAATTATCTGCTGTCTCCTGACACCCTTAAGTCAAGTAGAAATTACAAGACCCCTTTGTAGAGCACCAGAATTTAGGTAGTAATGTGTTCCTGACATACACTGAAATTCTGTATTGTCTTGATAGGATGTTCATGGTTGGGTTCTTTTCCCCCTTGGACAGAGATTGATGAGAGAGGGGCAGTCTCCTGTTCGGACTTGGTTGTTTATTCTTCTCTTATCTGTATTACATGCATACAAGGTACAAGAAGCTACATGCACTAAGATAGAAAGGTACAAAATGGCTAACAAAGATCTTCTTCAAGGTCTTCTATATGTCTATGTACCCAATTAACAAATGGAAAATAAATTATTTTTCTTAGTGACCCAATGACCCAACACCTGTGTGCTGCACTGCAGCATCCTTTAACCAATCACCTACTACTACCCAAAAACCTCTAGAAGATGAAGAACAAAGAAGGACAGGAGATAACACTTTGAATCCTCCATCTTGTCTTCTGTTTTCTAAACTAGTTTAAACTTCAAACTTTAACTTTTTCACCTAGTGACTTAAGAAAACTTTCTAATCTACACACTTACATTTTTAGCTTTTTAATTTAACTTTAGCAGTTGTTTATAGGGTGTTATATGAAATTCAGTGCTTTCTTGGATGTCAGAGCCAGGTATCAGAGATAAGGGCACACTCTCTGTGCTTCTGACTCCAACACTGTATGAGCTTTTCATCAAACTCCTGCATACAGGTACTTAAATATGAAGTAAGATCTACCAAAACTACATGACACTTAGACACTTAGAGTTGAACAATACAAAAATGTAGGAGAAATTACAGACACCGATAATTCAGTTTAACACTTAGTGTCTTCAGCTAGTAGTGCACATGCAGGTACATGCACTAGTGATATCCTCCTGAATACTATATTCAAATTTTATTATTTACCCTTAAATAGTGATCCATTTGTTTCCTTTACTTTTCCTAGACTCCAGTAAACACCTCAAAAATAACAAGTATTTTGTTATGAAACTCCCATAGAAATCTTAAATAGGTGGAGGAAATGGCAAGCTAAGTACATTTACCAGACTTATTTTCCAGATGGCATACTTTCAGACCACTTTTGAGCTTCACAGAACTAATTTAGATTAATCTTTCCTCTGCTTCCTAACAACGTAGGTTTTAAGGTCAACTTCTAATTTTTACATTACTCTGCGTTACAGTATAAATGATACGGATTACAAATGCATTACCACTACAATAATGCATTTGATGGAGTATCAGAAGTATGTGCTCACTAGCTTGAACACAATACCACACAATTACTGCAATATAGCATTCAGCTGAAGTAGGCAATGTAGTTTTCTTGAATCTCTTTCATGTATCTGTCAAGAAATCTGGTTCATTTTGCCTGTTGCTCCAGTGCTTACTACAGTTCACACAGTGACAGTGCCTTTGGAAGTTGTGCATGAACAGACTAGGAAAGGGGACTACATCTGAACTGAGACTTGTCTGCAATTTAGGCACCAAAAGATTCAGCCAGCTATTGAGATCATTTGACTTCAAGTGCTACCTGAAAATTATGCCCATATTTTATGCCACAAGAAGGATCTTTATAGTGTCCAACCTTGAAATTATTGAATGGATTAAGATCTTTGTGTTCCCCCTGCAGCTGAAGAAGGAAACCATCACTCACAACTGAATTTCTTAGCTGAGTTGCCTTTCCTCTAGTTTATGCATTTCATTCTCTTCTTATGATGGAGACCTGTGTTCTTTCCTCCTCTTTCTACTTCTTTTACTGTCTTCTCCCCTTTGAATAACCACACCATGTGAAACTACCACCAGCAGAAAAGCAGCTTAGTGCAGGTGATCTGTTCTTTAGTGTTCAGTACAGTCATTACCGTTCAATAAGTACAAGTCATATAAGTTACAGTAAGTTCTGTTTATTCTGTGCTCTTTGCTCATTTGTGACTTGATTATACAGTTCTTACAGTGACATTTTCAGTGAAAATGTATGCAGAGAAATTGTATGGAAAATTGTTACCTACTGCTTATCTATATTGTGTCTTGTTTATTTTTATGCTTTTACCAGTCAAAACTCACCAAATATAAATAAATTACTAATGCCATGAGAAATTCCATTATTATTACATCACAGGGGACCTTAGCCAGACAGGTTAGCAGTAGAAATGAGAAGGGTTTCCATTAATACTTCTCCTAATCACACTTGCAAGCTAATGTGTGACAATCAGGTACCCTGATGCCTTACTCTGAGAAGGCTCAATCCAGTGGCTTTTACCTCTGGAGATGTGGTGCATACAAATCTGGGAATGCAGCCCTTCACATGTCTCAATAGGATGGAATATGCAACTGTGGGCTGCAACAGGCTGCGCTGCCTCTCTTTTCTGTAGCAACTCTGCAAAAATTATCTCAGCAACAGCCAGAATACAAAATTCAATGCTGTGCTAGCATCCTGCTGGGCAAACATCTTATACTTACATCCATCTTTGAGGTAACAGGCTGATGAAGATTCAAGCAGAGCATGAATTGAGCCCTTCTAGGAGCCTCTTCCTTACCATATAGCCATCAGAGGATGATCCTCTTTTTCTCAGCAGGACTATTTTTCACTGTTGTCACACAGCCAGGCTGGTCAGATGCCTAGGTCATTGGATATGCCAAGTGTTTCATAAGACAGTGCTTTCCTAGAGCTTTTGCCAACTGAAGGAGTTAATCGTACGTATAAGACTTTGGTACAGAGCAAGTCAGTTCAAGGTGCTCAAGAACAAACGAACAACGAGGGCTATGTTCTTTTGTCTTTTCTTGCAAAGAAATTAAAAAGATGAAAAAAAAATCAGAGAAGTCTGTTGGCAATGTGCCCTGTAAATGACTTTCCTTGCTAAGTATTTTATTAGATAAATTTTAAATCATTTTAATGGATGTGGCCAAAAGCATTGTGCCATTTCAGCATAGAAGTAGTCAATTTCCCTGCTGTAGTGCAAATGTCTGGGACATCTGTAAATATTAGTAAGCTTCAGACCCAACTTGCAGATACCAAATAGTATATACACTGTTGCCATATAAAACTGACACAAGCCTGCTTGTATCAAAAGGCTTCATTCTTCAAGTCTTGACAGCGCTCGCGCTTTTGCTCTCCCGGATGCGATTCGGCGTCTTCTAGAACACACGGTTCGTTGTGCCTGCTGCCAAGCACTCCAGAGTGCTGCTTCTGCCAAAAGAGGCTTGCCTCTTGCGGTTACCTTCTCTGAGCTCCGGAGCCTTGCAATCTGTGTCTCTTGGTCTGAATGCAAGTGGAAATCTTTTCCACTGTGTCTGGCAAAAAGAAACTGTGCCAGGACAACACATTTGTCAGGAGCTTGCACCTGCAACTCACGCAAACGCGTATTTGCACTACATTCAAGTGGCACTGCTCTTTCTTGCACAACCTGAAATCTGCTGTCAGATGGCTGTGCTCCTTGTCAGCTCGAAGCACCAGCATGCACATTAGAGCTTTGCAAGCACTAAAGAGCCGCAGAAGAGTGTGGCACAGCAAAATGGCTCAGGAAAAAGCATTTGCTTCATGTGCCCTTTTCATCAGCCAGCTTGTGATCCTGTATTGAAAGTCTTGGTCACAGAAGGACTAATGCAGCAAAAGGGCTTCACTCCTGGCTTCTTTCGCTACACAAGAGCTGCATGAACAAGTTGCATCCTGCGAAGCAGAATGAATACCTTTGTAGCTTGAGCTGAAGAAAAACCATGCACAACACGCTGTGGCTGTGTGCAGTGTGGTAGTGCATATTTCTGGGAGTTACTCAGTTTCTCTGTGAACCTCCTAGGCAACTGTGACGTGTTTTTCCCCTCCCCTCCCTGTCCCTGAAACGTTATCCCATTGGTTGGTGTTATACGTCTCCCCGCCCCTCTCCCGAGGTTTGAAAAAGTCCAGGAAGGAGAAACCCGGTCTCTTCTCCCCCTGGAAACCAGCCAGAATAAACATCCTCCATTACCCCGGAGGGAGAAGCAGCACTTTTTGGTCTTTTCTTGGTCGTGAAGAATCTCCCTGTCCCCCCACATCGACAGAGCTAGCCTGGATTACTTCAGGGGGCTAAGGGAAGATTACTTCAGGTGGCGCCCATCACGTAGGGCTTTAGAACCCCTTGGGACGGCTGGAAAACACCCCACTGGTGTTTTAACAAGCCTAGAGAACGTCAGCTACCCCACAGTCTTTACTGATGAAGGTTGAGTTGGTAGCTCGGTGAGAACAAGAGTCAACTTGGACCGAGAACCTTTTTTTTTTTTTTCTCTTTGAACACCACGCGTCCTTCAGGAAACTGGTACCGGGGGGGCGCAGGGTTGCGGGAGATCCGGCGGCTGTTGTGGGGTTTTGCGAGTCACGGTGGTGGTAGTGCCAGTGCCAGAGCCTCTCCCCGATATCGGGACCAGGGGAGTCCATGTGGCACTACACGTGGCGTGGGAAGGGGTGCACCGGCGGCACGTCCCAGGCTCTGCGGTGGTTTTTAAACCCTGACCGCAGTTTGGATCTTTTCTGCTTTTCTCGGAGGTAAAAAAGGTTAGACCAGTCTGTGTAGTAAAGCCTTAAGATTGGCCATGGGTTCTCTTTTGTCTACACAGGAAAGGAATAAATATTCCCATATTAAGAATATTTTAAAGGCTGGAAATATCAATTTCTCAAAATATAAGCTGAAGAAATTAGTAAAATGGGTTTTTTTGCATTTTCCGGATTTGAATGTTGATTCCCTGCCTGACAAGGAAAAGGCTGGGCAAACACTCACTGTGCAAGTTGAACTGGAGGACAGGACAGCTGGCAAATACCTCCCACTGTTTCTTTTAATTTGGAAAGCCATTCTACAGAGGCAAAAGCCTCCAGCTCCCTCTTCCCCCCCTTCCCTTGGCTCCCTGGTCAGAGGGTTTGTCTGAGACATTGCAGGCAGACAAAAACTCCTCCCCATACCCTTTTTCCCCCCGCAGAAAACCCCGAAAAACATAGCTTAAAATCCTCCTTGCAAGGAAGGGGGTGATCAACGGAGCTTACTCAAGAACATGTGCTGAACAAAAATGGCGCTGACCACGCGCTGTCCTTGTCCTTGTCCTTCCCCTTCCCCTT
>NC_031770.1:29471307-29472491 GCF_001522545.3 Parus major
ACAGAAAGACAGGCACACCGCTTCAAACCTGAGCTGCCTTTCAAGTTTATTGTCCTGGGGAAATTGCCACACCTACATGGGTTAATATTCCAATGGGCTGAGGGGCAGAGGGATTCACTCTTAATAATAGAATGGATTTTCCTCTCCCATCAAAGATCCAAAACTATCACTAAGCCACTAGAGCTGATGGCTCGGCTGATTCAAAAGGCCAGGGTAAGGCTGCGGGAACTGGCAGGTTGTGATTTTATGTGTATTCACCTCCCAGTCAGGCTCTCTGGAGAAGGCAAAAACTCCCCTGAGAGACTGACCAAAGAGATATTTGAGCATCTGCTGCAGAGCAATGCTAACCTCCAGTTAGCTCTGGACAGCTATAGTGGGCAAATTTCAGTTCATGCACCATCACACAAATTGTTTCATGAGAAATTCCATCTCATTCCTCGTGAGAAAAGGAGCCGGAGGTCACTCAAAGCTCTCACAGTGTTCACTGATGCATCTGGGACATCCCACAAGTCGGTGATGACTTGGAGAAATCCACAGACTCAGCTTTGGGAAGCTGATGTTGAGTTTGTAGAGGGGTCACCCCAGATAGCTGAACTAGCTGCGGTCGTGAGAGCCTTTGAGAAATTTTCAGAACCAATTAATTTAGTTACAGACTCAGCCTACGTAGCAGGAGTGGTGTCCAGAGTGGAACAGGCAGTTCTCAAGGACACTGAGAATGAACATCTCTTTAGATTGCTTTCAAAACTGATTTATTTAGTTTCAAATCGAGAACAACCTCTCTATGTGATGCATATAAGATCGCACACCCCATTGCCAGGTGAAATCGCTGAGGGGAACCGGAAGGCCGATTCCTTTGCTGCCCCAGCCAAAAAGGTATGTCTCCCAGATGTGTTTCAACAGGCAAAAATAAGTCAGTAGCAATACCATCAAAACGTGCCAGGAATGATTCATCAGTTCCAGCTGACACGGGGTCAGGCTAAAGCCATTGTGGCTACCTGTCCCAATTGTCAGCTCCAGGCAGTGCCATCATTAGGCATCGGAGTCAATCTCCGAGGCCTTAAGAGCTGTGAGGTGTGGCAAACAGATATCACTCACATCCCCAGTTTTGGTCGCCTTAAGTATGTACACGTGAGTATTGATACATACTCGGGAGTGGTGTATGCCTCTGCTCATGCAGGAGAAAA
>NC_031770.1:29474681-29476079 GCF_001522545.3 Parus major
TCCCCTCCCTGTCCCTGAAACGTTATCCCATTGGTTGGTGTTATATGTCTCCCCGCCCCTCTCCCGAGGTTTGAAAAAGTCCAGGAAGGAGAAACTTGGTCTCTTCTCCCCCTGGAAGCCAGGCAAAATAAACATTCTCCGTTACCACGGAGGGAGAAGCAGCACTTTTTGGTCTTTTCTTGGTCATGAAGAATCTCCCTGACCCCCCTCATCGACAGAGCTAACTTGGATTACTTCGGGGGGCTAAGGGAAGATTGCTTCAGTGCAGTACATGCCTTGAAAAGCAGCAAAGCTGAATACCACCACTGATGAATTGGCAGAGCACCAGGCTTGTGTGAGCAGTGTAGCGAATTGCAAAACACAGCAAGAGCTCGTTCTCAATCAGACATTCATAGGACTCTGGTATGTCACACAGCATTTCAAAACTGAAACTCATACCTTAAGCTTCGTTATGTATGTGTTAACCATATTATGCACTTACAGCGTTTTATAACTGAAGAACAAGATGACTTCTCATTATCTAGCTAGATGAGTGCCACTAACAGAAGAGCCAGAAGAAGTTTAATTTGGTTAAAAATCCCTGTTTCAGTTTCATTCAAAATCCAGAATTTCATGGAGATGTGTTCTCATTTGCAGTTCCATGGCATAGAAAGGAAGCTGGAAGCACCAACAGCAATACCTCAGATTGCTGCAGCAGCTGCCTCTATGTTTGTGCCCCTAAAACATTTCCTTGTCTTGTCATGAGTAAGTGCATGTGTGTGCCCTGCATGCAGACAGTTAGATCACTCCCGTCATGCAAAGCCTGGCAGTGACATGGTGTTTCCTAAATGAACTGCCATATCTTCTTCTTCGCAAGTGAAAGGATAAACATTAAGCAGAAACTAACAAGATTTCAGTTCTGCAGCAGATTTTAATTTTCAGCAGTTTGTATTCTGCCATATTCCCAACAGTCTTTCCTAAGGGGAAAAAAGCAACATAATTAACATGGGATAGATTTCATTCACTATACTCTGTTTCCTTCCATTATTGTATTTGCCAGAGGAACTATTTAGAGAGACGCTTTCTCACAGTATTTTGTACAATCCAGGTGTTTTTAGTTTGTCAGGGGATTTTTTTTGTTTTGTTTTGTTGGGGTTTTTAAAATTTCAAGAAAGCACTCCTTCAGAGGTTACATTTTCTGAAGTCATTGCATTTCAGTCATTTTAGATACATAGTGAGAAGGGAGAAGACAGTAAGAACTAAAAAAGATTATTTTTCCCATTACTGATAAGAACATCCTCATCTGAGTCCCATTAGAAAGGTAACTTCCTACATTAATGTCCTGGGTTGCAGTATATTCTATCACCATCCTCATGTACTGTTGAAACCAGGTGAGGCAGTGCTCCCTGCCTCCCCCCC
>NC_031770.1:29476179-29485802 GCF_001522545.3 Parus major
CCCAGGGCGGGGAAGGGGGCAGGGAAGTAGGGTGGGGACAGTTTTTGACTGGCTTTCTTTGGCTTCGGGGAAAGACATTCTTTTCTGGGTCGTGGAGCTGCTGCGGAAGAGAGAAGAGAATTTCGCCATCACCCAGACGGAGCGGCTGCTTCTTCTCCTTCTTCCCTCTTCATTGGTTGGCCTCACACCCCCTGTCCTGCTGGGATGTATGGCAGTGCCAGGCACCGCCTTGGATACACCTCATCCACCAGCCCAGGATCTCAGCTCATTCCTGCTATTCCAGCCGACTGTTCCTCAGAGCCCTGCAGGAGCACCGGGACTGCCCGCCCGAGGAATTTGTGAAAACAAAGCCTCTCCTCCATCCCCTCTCAGCTATATCAGGGTCCCTGTTTCTGTTTTCTTGTTAATGCTGTAGTTATTGTTGTTTGTTTGCCTAGTTATACTAGTAAAGAACTGTTATTCCTATCCCCAGATCTCTGCCTAAAGGCCCCTTGATTTCAAAATTATAATAATTCAGAGGGAGGGGGTCTACATTCTTTCATCCCAAGGGAGGCTCCTGCTCTCCCTAACAGACACCTGTCTTCTAGAAACAAGACAGTTCTCAATCCCTGGGGTAAGCAGTTTCGTTTTTCACTTTGTGGCAGCCCTCAACTTTTCTAGCACATTGACTCAAACCTGCGTCATCCTGCAGAAATGGTTCATTACACCAGCTGCCAAGCACTCCGTAGCACTGCTTCTGCCAAAAGAGTGTCACTCTTGCAGTTACCTTTTCAGAGTTCTGGAGCCCTGGATTCTGAGTCTCTTTGTTTGCATCCAAGTGGAAATCTTTTCCTCTGCATCTGGCTAGGAGAAACTGTGCCATGACACTGTATTTGTCTGGGGCTTGCCCCTGCAACTTGTGCAAACACGGATTTGCAACACATTCAAAGTGTCTTCCTTGCACAAGGCGAAATCTGCTGTCAGATGGCTCTGTTCCTTGTGAACTCCAAGCACCAGCAGGCACATTCGAGTCTGACAAGCACTAAAGAGCTACCGAAGAGTGTGGTACTACAAAATGTGAAATAACATTTGCTTCATATGACTCGGTATTCTGGAGTGTGGCCCGGCTAGCTCCGTGGTGAGTGATAATGTTTGTCTTCACTCGAGTTTCGAGCCAGCATATGTTTGTGGGGTTCACTGATTTCCTTCAAGAATCCAAGTCTATAGAGCGAGTAAAGAAATCAGGGGGGGACTCTCTCTCTGGTTTGCATCCCACAGTTTATTTCTGTGAAGGGGAATCCAAGAGACGAGAGACCAAGGATTTGGGGTCTGGGGGGTCTCTTTTAACAGGGTTTCTCGGAGGGAGGGAACATCAGAGAAAGAACCAATTATTTTCTCAGTTAGTACATCTTACAAACTTTCTACAAATCAAGGTTACACACACCAAGATAAGAAATAACAGACACCAACTCCTTCAAATGCCCACAAAGATGTAGGAGTGTTCTTCACAGAGGGGCAGAAGGGGAGAGAGGGGGCCTTGGTTTCCTGGCAACACAGGGGGGAAAGAAAGGGAAGGGAAGGTAAGCATGCCCTCTCCGCTTCCATAGCTCAGAGGCATTCTGGGATAGGAAAAAGTTACAAACTTCCGTGTTGGAAAGGAGGGTTCTCTTCTCCCAACTCTGTGTTTTCCTGGGCTAAAGAAACTTCAAGCAGCTGGAAATGCCAGCAGTGTCTTCTCTTTACTCTAACCGGCCTCTCGGCGTGGAGCCAAGGAGAGAAACTTCGGTAACCATGGTAACTTGACACCAGGTAAACAGTTAGGGGAAAGAAAAGCTGGGGGGTAGAAATCACAACTAAAAAATAGGAAAAAATACATTTCAGGCTATCAATTACAACATCATGTGCCCTTGTCATAGTCCAGCTTGTGGTTCTGTGTTGAAAGTCTTGGCTAAAGAATGTTTAATGCGGTTAAAGGGCTGCTCCTTTGCTTTCTTTTGTTACGCAAGAGCTGCGTGAATGAGTTGTATGGGAAATGGAAAATGGAAAAAATCTACAGATGTTGATGGGTTCAATCTGCTGCCTTGTAAACACCTTGGATTAATCTAATGATTATGGTCCACAAACCTGAATTGGAAAAATTATATATTCATCTTCCTACAGTTATAAATAAGAATATGCCTTAAGTAAGAAAGTGTTTCGGGTAACATAATGATGCGTTTGAGATGTCTAATAATGCTATTTATAGAGTAAACTAGAGATCTGGACTCTATAATCAAGGTGGGTGTATGAGTATGTGACATTTCAACTTAGCGGCTAAAAGACAGTTGCAGTGCAGCAAAAATAGGCAAAGGTGATTGGTCAATGATAGAAATAAGTTTTGTGTCAACTGTGTATTGGACCAGAATGTTATATATTGTGTGAAGAAGAAATCCATGACTATTTGAGCTATGGCTGACTTGTTGCTCTTCTCTAAATTTCACAGCTTTAGATTGATATCTTCTCTGGCTTACTTGAGCAATAAATCATCTCAAGGCATGGTGGTCCTGTTCTTCGTTTTTCGTCTCAACAATGTGGTGCCTTTGTGAGGTCGGTTACTGGGATTCAGGAGTTGAGAAAACCCCAGTGAACGTTATCTGGGGAATTAAGCTCTAGTCTGAAAGGAAGACTTGAATGACCACCAAAAAGGAGTTGAAAAGAAGCCTATGCCGTCTCTCTCGCTCTCAGCAAGGATGGCAGAGGTGCTCATTTGCATTATCTGACCTGGATGAGTCAGGTGAGGACTAGGGAACTTTGGATGGGTGATAAAATTTCAAAGCAATAGAGGTATGTTTATTATAATTATTTTTTTTTAAAAAAAGTAATTATCTTGCTATGCAAAGGATTAAGAAGCTTTCTCATTTGGATGCAGTGGAATTTGCTTGATATGGACCTTGAGACTTCTTTCCAAAAATTTCTCTGGAATGCTGTAGGAGATCGGCTATCGTTGCTACTTTTTCCATGCTTTTTGTTCATTAAGATCATTAACGAGCAATCTACACAGGCTGTGAACCCTGTAGTTCTACTTGTGTCACAGCAGCAGCCATCTTTACCTCCCAGTGCTGAGCATTCCTGCCTATTTCACCTTACAGGCAGGGGGAGAGTCAGAGAGAATAAATATCCAATGCTTTTAAATCAAGTGCGGACATACAGGAGCAAGATATTAATTCTACCTTTGAAGAGAACCCAGATTTAGATGGGTTTCTACCCAACCCAAGGGTGCACGGGGGAGCATTGGAGTGTGCACAAAGAGCAGAGGAAGCTCAAAGGACACACTGGACAAAAATCAACAATTACAGAAACAGTCAGGCAGAGCCATGGTGACTCAGGCAGCTTCAAAGGGAGGCAAAATAGCCAAAAAATCTCTAACTACATGGCATCTAGTTTGAAATTCATTACTGTAATTAAAGATTGACAAGTTGCAAAGGCTGCTGCTGCTACCACCTGACCCACAGAGGCTCTTCGCTGACATTGCCTGTTTTTGTAAAATTGTTCCTTTTCCCTCTGTCTGTGA
This sequence comes from Parus major, assembly GCF_001522545.3. Classification (NCBI taxonomy): domain Eukaryota; kingdom Metazoa; phylum Chordata; class Aves; order Passeriformes; family Paridae; genus Parus; species Parus major. Next base: position 29,479,709 of record NC_031770.1, read on the forward strand.
ATGAGAGAAAAGAGTATATTGAGAGAAAGAACTGCATTTATTAAAGTTAACTTTGTGGGATGTTTTTTCTCTCTGTCTTTCCCCTCTGCGAGTGTATGTGGGGGATGGTGAAGACTATGCTTGAACCTTCCAGAAATAACACCAGCAGATTGCGGTATTCAGCCCCCACTACTTCTTTTCCAAGAGGAAGGGCCAGAATAGTATCCAGTTTGTTAAAAATTCATGATTCACTATTTTACTAGAATGTCTTTATATACCCCTTTAGAGTTAATTTTGTGTTTTTAAGTAATTATGAGTTCCTGCAGTCCTACTGTTTTACTGGATAAAATACTGTGACCCCTTAGAAAATTCAAAAAACCCCTCTTTAGAAATGTTTAGAGTAAATACTAACAGAATTAAAAAGTTACCTTGCAATAATTAGTTTTAAAATCTAATGTCAAAATATTGAGTGATTTACAGCTACTGGTAAAATGACCTTCCAATTAATGTTATCTACAGAAGATCTTCATGGTTGAAAAAATAATAAGCTAGGAAAATTTTACTGGACCAGAAAACAAAGTTAAGTTAACCATATATTTTCTGTTTGCTTGTTTTTCCCACAGTTTTAATAAGGTAATTTCATTGTGAATATTTTTGGTATAAAAAAATACATGTGACAACATATATACTTATTTGGACTTTGGATTTGAATGAAAAATTGGACTTGATGTTTCTGCAGTGCTTCAAAAGCTGAATAGCAATTTGCCAAACGCTGCTTTGTTGTGGTTTTTCTCTAGTAAAACGGTATTTTAAAAGTCCTAACAAACTTAAGCCAGTACCAGGCAAATTCCTACTACAAACGAGTATTTTCAGTAACATCTGTAGTTATTATGAGTTATTCACAAGTCCAAATCACATAAAATCATAATGTATTTGTCACAGGTTTATAATCTCTGGAGTAAATCCATGTTCTATTGTGTTTAAAAATAATTATATAATAACATATATAACATGATATAGAGACCATTATACACTATATATTACATATATAATAACATATAATGTAACATAATGTGTATTTATATTATATGTAAATTTATAGAAACATATTATGTAATAATATGTTTAAAAGGTATATACCAAACTTTCAGTTACCTTTTTTGTAATAATAGAGTAAGAATGCAGATTAAGTGTTAAAATTAAGCAAAGTTAAGTTTGACCAGGTTTAGGTCTGAGTGTTCTTAGGTTAGGTTTTATCACTTTGGTATTCCTTTGAGGTTGTTTTATTATTTTCTTCTGTCAAAATTAATTTCTACCAGGTTTGAATATTGTTTAATTTAAATTGTCTCATATTTTGTTAAAAGACACTTGTATAAACTGCAAAGTTTAGTTATTTTTCTAGAGAGATGGGGATGACAACAACTGAAACAGCTGTGATGGAACCCTGATAAACACCTACTTGTGGCTAGAAGATAGTCTGTTGCACCCTTCATTTCATCTAAGGTTTTATTATTTGTTACAATCTTTACTGATTTTGTTTTCTATAGGTAAGATGGAAGAGTAGTGTCTGTTCTTAATACGAAGTTTAAAAGTTTTTACCTTATTTCACTTTTTGCCATTGAGACATGAATGTTTTGAAAATACTAACTTCCTCAGACACTTAATGCTTTGTATAATGTGAATTTACAGATTTTTATGATAAGCATTATTCATAAGGTATTATTACTATATATATAGCCAGCTTTTCATATGCTTTACAATTTTTGTGTAATTACCTTTAAGACGTGTCATTAGAGAGGTTTTTTTTTCTAACTGCAGATGCATCTCCTTAAACAAGCTATACAGCTCTTCCTGTACAGGGTTTTCTTACTATTTAACTCCTTCCCTTGTTTAAGAAGGCTTGCTTTTGCCTCATTTAGTGTAGTATTATTGTTTTTCAGTACTTCCAGAATTGCAGAAAAATGTATCGTTGCTGAAAGTCAGCTATGGATTTGATTTCTGAACCTGAGAGAATTTCAAGCTCTCAAGGACCATCTGTTCCCAAGGGGAAGTCTTGGGAACCTTTTCTTGCTCAAGGATTATTTGTGTAAATAAGGAATTACTTTCCCAAAATAAGATACAGATGTTCTGAGAGTGTTTTCTGTCTTGTCCCACCAATGGGATGAGGGAAGTGTTGTTCCTTCTATCAATCAGAATGACCTGACCTGAACAGCTTATAAATAGGGTTCTAAAACCCCACAATAAAGATTTTTTTTTGCCTCACAACAAGTGACTGTGTGTATGATTATCTCAGAACCCTCAAAATATTTTTTGTCCTCTAACAACAGTCAGCTACCATGAGAAACTTCAGATTAATCCAATAATAGATAGTTCTATTGGTCTGTTGCCCAAGACTTCTAATAATTTGCTTTCCACAAATGCACTTCAACAGTTTGCTATGCTTTAAGCATCTCATAGCTACTATTATTAAGAACCTTGTTTTGAAAATGAGTTAAGAGACATCTTTCCAGTTTAAAGTCGGGCCCTGGCCAAGCCTTGACTTTACCTGGATGGAATGTTTGCCAACAGATCCAGATGTTTTCTGTAGCAAATCAATATTTGGGTCACTCTTGACTTGGCAATTTGTCCCTATTAATATGACAGCTGGATAAATTTTGGCACGGGCTTGGAGAATCATTTCTGGAGGTGGTTATGCAATCCGTCACTGATTTGAGGTTTATCAGCTGTTTACAGAGTCTGAGATGCTGGTACAGGGTTTTAGTGATTAATAGAATTCTATACCAGGTATCTTATTAATAGTGTTTATTATTTGACTGATTTCTGACTGCTGTAGGTTCTTTGTTCATTATGTGTATAGTTTTGTGTTGATATTCATATTAATAATAAAAGAACATCTCCCTTGTAAAAGCAAAAGAAATTGATGCCCTAAGAGCATTCAATTAATGTAGTACGTGCATTAGAAATTTAGGCCACAATTCATTTTCAATAATGAAATATCTACATCAAAAATTTAGAAAAGATCATAAAATCTGAATTCACAATTAAGTGTACCACAGCTAAGCTTAAATGATTCATTAACTTCAAGGGGAAAAGAGTCTATATTCTGTTGACAGGTTCAAAAGAGTCACCTCTTCATCTGACCAGACACTGTCTGCCTCCAAAAACATGAGACCCGCTAAACAGAGAAGTCACCATACAATCTTTGTAGTCAAAACAAGACCAGAAGTGGAACTGCCAGGACACAGTTATGTCTGAAAACTACACAGACAGAAGTTTTATGTTACCATCATAATGTTGTGTCTCTACTATTTTTCTTCAGTTCACTTGTTTCAGGATTTGAAAGAACTTTCAGTGATGTTAAGGATCAACATTTTTAGCTGATAGACGTTTGCCTGATAAAACAGCACATCTGGAGTCTCAACTATTTGGACCTTAAAACAATAGTAATGTTCTTCATTTCCCTGGAGGACATTGGACATTCTTTTTGTTCCATTTGCAAATGAAGCCGTGAACCTTGGGTTTTATATCAATGTAAAGGGTGTAAAAAAAACAGGAGTTTTTTCTCTTTTGGCAAAAGTGTGATATTAGCTCTTGTCTTCCTATTGTCTTCCTATTCTTGAAGAAGAATATAAGAAGGAATTTGCAAAAGAATCAGAGGATTTCCAAATAAATAAAAAATATTTGAATGTGCACAGAATAACTTTCCCTCTTATCTTTGGATAACCCATGAACAAAAGAATATGAGAACTGAGCAGAATTCTTCCTTGACCCAAGCTGTCCCCACCTAGAATTCGGGCTGCCCTTGGAGTGCAAAACGCCTCAAACAAAGTGACATCAGGAACCTGGAGGTAAGAGTTTTCTTTCTAATGGAAAAAGTTTGCCTTTCATGTCCAGGGGCCCGTGGTTGTGAGCATGCTTTGACCCCCAAAAATTATGAATGTGGCAGTATTCTTCCCCTTACCCAAGCCATCCCCACCTTGAATTTGGGCTGTCCCTGGAGTACCAAATGCCTCTGAAAACTGGACATCAGGAACCTGGGGGACTGATATTTGTTTCAGATGGAAAACGGCTGCCGTTTGTGTCCAGGGGCACAGAGAAGGCTACTGACTCCGGAAATTATGAACAGAGAAGGATCCTTCCCTGACCCAAGCCATCCTCACCTAGAGCTCAAGTTGCCCATAACTAGCCTTGTCGTCCTATCAGACATTATTGCTTCTCTTAGAGGTGCTTGTATGACCTCTCTGGCTTGTTTTCAGGCCCTTGGCACTATAGGACTTGGTAAGGGAAGCTTGGGAGGTTTGGGACCTAATGAGGAAGGTCTAGGTTCATCCCAATCACTGTCACTGCTAGGTTGTGGTGAGTGTAGCCTTGTTGGCCCTCCTAGTTCTGGAGTTGGTGGGGAAAATCCTACCGTAATTTCTATCCTTTTGAAGAAGGATGAGGGCCTAGATGAAGTGGGGGAAGTTGATGTGGAGGAGGTCAGAGTTAATGATGGTTCTGATCTTACTTCTTCCACCCTCCCTCTTTCTTGCCTTCTAAGGGATGGTCTAAGTAAGTCTGCTGTTTATTGTTCCAAAACCTCCATTTGGTATACCTTGTCAAGGTGTGTGCATCTTTGATTTAATGAGCATGCACTAAAACACCTCTTAGCTTTATTCTCTTTCTCAAGGGCCAATAGCAAAGAATCAGATGGTGGTCTAATCCCCCAGTTTCTCTGACACTCAGGGTGACCCCAAAGAGAAAAAAATCCATATCAGCATAAGTCACTTCCAAACACTTCTTTTCATGCTGGAGAAAAAGCATTAACTACAGTAATGTTTCGTAGCCCAGTGTACCATTTGCTTGCCACCTCACACCTCTGTCAAGCCTATAAAGTGGCCACCATTATGTACTAAAGTTAACAAGCTCCCTCGTGGTTTCTGTACAAACCAACCAACTCTTTCCAATGTGTTAAAATGCATCTTAAGGGGCTACTCCTCAGACTCTCTTTATTCTCACTTGCTTTCATGCTGGAAGTTCTTTCTCTCCCAATGTCTCTTTATTTTGTCCCAACTTTGAAGCTTCACTTTGTTATATTCTGGTACCAGAGTGTACTGGGCACACTCAACCCTAAGGATTCAATTGGTTTTTGTAGGGTCCCTGAGACTCCGTTCTCAAATATTGTACCACTGCCGTGTGCACCACAGCACACCAGTTATCAACAAGACCTTTATTGCTATCTGTGTGGCTTTATTTTCCTCTGAACAACAAAGAGAACAGAGTTCTCTCTTAGGGGTCCTCCACTTTAACACCCAGTGTTGGACACAAGGTTCCTGACAAACAACACAGTGAAACACAACCCACGGGCTACAATCACAGCCTTTCCTTAAACAGAAAAATTCTTTCACACCAGCTTCCCAGCCGCCCTTATGCCTAGGCATAGAACCTTAGTTAAGAAAAGGTTAGCAGTATACAGTTATAGCTTTTGTCACTAGATGGCAGCGTTCCCTCGAAAATGTTTATCACACCACAAGAAAACCCTGTGGGGGGGGGGGGCGGGCGAACTTTTTAGTCAAGGGGTTCATGCAACCAAACATATACCCCAAAACACTTCATCCTTCTCTAGCCACTCATGGTTGCCCATAGTGGAAGCGTAGATTTGGACTGCCACAATCACCCTGTGCTAGTAGCACATCTCAAACACACACTTTTGCTCAAACACAGAAGTGTTTGTCTCAAACTCACACTTTTACTCACCTTTCAGGACACACACAAAATAATAAAACTATTTATTTCTTAACATACGCCAATTGCCGCCACCGGGCTGAAAGTGCGTGGAGTACTGTGTGGACTACATTTCTCATGCTTCTCAGAGCCATGGGTTAGATCCTTCCGCCGGTGCTGGACTTAGGTCTCAGAAACTCTGGCTCCCTCTGTGTGGGAAGGGGCTACCTCCCTTTTTCACCAAAAGCACGCCTCAAAATTCTCTTCCACAACACAAACACACGCAGACCAAAACACACTCGGTCAATCACCAGCACGCTCCAAAAGCACGCAGTCCAAAATACACACAAAACGACACGAATCCACACTGCCTAAACACACGTACACAGCCCGAGTGCACACAGACAGCACA
>NC_031770.1:29486147-29492637 GCF_001522545.3 Parus major
AAAGGGGCCTCTCTTGTCTCACAACCTGTGGCTGATACCCAAACTGTGACCCACCCAGTCGCTTCTCTGTCACAAACCAAACAAAATGGGAGCCACCACTGCTCCCAAAACACAATAAACTGGCCATCCTGCTGTCACCACCACCCCACCTGAAAACACAAGCTGCCAACACTCGGTGCCGCTACTGGCACCACTTAAAACACGGACCACTGGCAGCTTACGCTGCTCCTGTCACTCTCAACTTAGAGCACATACTTCTGAAACCAATTTTCCGTGGAAACCTACAAACAAAACCACACAGGCATCTGCTGCACGTAAGATGTCTCTTACAACTAATCAACCGCCTTCTGACCCTGCATACACTTTACACTACTTCAGAGGTACCTGTTTCAATTTAAATATACCTTTTGTCCGTAGTCCTGGCAGTTCCTGGTCTTTCTCTAGGGTGTCAGTGGGGACTACAGGAGTCCCTCTCTCCCAGAAAATTCTGGGTGGGCGCCCGAGAGGGTCCCGGACTCCTGATGGCCACTTGGCTAGAGGGAGCAGAGTCCTGCAGTAGTCACCAAAACGATTTATTCAAATATAGGTATGATTGAATATCAGTATCCAACTATGAAGGACAAAGACTCTCTAACCGTTTAAAGTTACTGAGTGGTATGTTTATTAGCAGCGGTGGGCCAGTGTGGGTCACCCCTTCATATGCACGGCCCTGAAATCAGATAATTACAGGCTTTTTATTTACAGAAGTATTGAATACAAATACATATTTATAACCCAGTTACCACCCACTCTCTGCTTCATATGTTAATCAATAAAAAAGTAATTAAGCATGTGTAGTTTGTTCTTTGAAATGGGTCAGTGGTCTTTTTATGAGTAGGGGTCATGGACTGGAGGAAGGAATACATCTCTTCCTCGTTCTGACCTTTCTACCTTTTCAATGCAAAGTGACAAATGGACCCCTGGCTGGGCTCCTAGTTTCCTGTCTCTAAAGAGCTTCTGATTTGCAGTTGTCTTATATTCTCGAAGTTCCTTATCAGATACACTGTTTCTCATCTCAAGCCCAGCTGAGCAAACATAAAGTTGACAATTAGTTATTCAGATCCGGGATAACTAAGAATTAACTTCTAATTTTAATAAGGCCTCTCTATCTGCCTTTAATTTTATCAAGGGCCATCTATTTATTTTAATTTCAGCAAAGCTTATTCTTATTAAAATCTAAACCACTCTAAAATCCTAAATTCTTGAATGTTTCTGTCTCAGTCCCCGCTTAGAAATCCGGCTGCCCTTGGAGGGCCAAATGCCTCTGACAAACTGCCATCCAGAACCTGGGCAGGTGAGTTTTGTTTAACACTGAAAAGGGCCATAGTTCATGTCCAGGGCCACGTGGCCTAGAGCAGGCTTCTGCCTCTGGAAATTATGTATGGAGCCGGATTCCTCCTGGACCTAAGCCATCCCGACCTAGAACTTGGGCTGCCCTTGGAGAATCAAATGCCTCTGACAAATTGACATCAGGAACCCGGGGGGGAAGTTTTGTTTCCCCTGGAAAAGAACCAGCATGGGTGTCCAGGGGAACATGAATGTGAAGGCTCTCCTTCATGTATTTTTATTGTACAAAACTGTGGACATTTTTTGCTGCTGTCTGTTAATATTTAATTTAGAAACATAAATATTAGACCTTTTAATCTGTAAATATTTCTCTTTCATTAGTTTATGCTTTATCTGCTGCATAATGTTGTCATTACTGGACTGCTCAAAAAGAAATTATAGGATAATATTGTCAAATATTTGCAATGTCCTGCCTATGCAAGCCACTTAGTCATCCTTTGGAAGAGCTGACAAAAGAATGTACTGCATCCTTTCCTGCTCTCTGAGATAAATAAATTAACTAGAAATGGTCCTCAGTCTTTTCTGCCATCTGAAATTTCCACTTAGCTATTACAGACAAAGCATGATTTTCTTGGGCTTTTTCCCCCTTCTTTTCTTGGAAGCTATCTTGGTTGCTCCAATCATGGCTGATGAGGCCACAGTCATGAGAAATACTGAAACTCTGGTCAAGTTTGACTACAGAGAAAACCCAGGCAGGAGGTTACATGCTGAACTTGCTGCAATGCTGAGTGTCCCTCAGGGTCCGCACAAAAATGCCGAAACACAGTTTATGGTTTCTAAACATACCAGAGGCAAGAAAACATTCCACATTTCTTACTGTGCTAGAACAACCAGACCCTGTTCTGAGCTGTACTTGCCATAAATTCAGAGACTCATTCCAGGTTGTCATTACAATCTAATATATAAGAAGCTAATTTTGCTTAGGTATTAATTTTCCTCATGCAATTTATGTTATTTTAGAGTACACTAGGTACAAAATTTATGAGGCATGCTTACAATATAATAAATACTGTAAGCATGAATTGGCTAAGCTTGTCATGGTTAAAAAAAACTTACAAAGTTTTCATTGTTGTGTCCGTTTATTTTTAAGGGAAGTAAAAGTAAAGATCTTTTGTATGAGGCCCATAGGTATCATCAAGCAGAGAGCAAGGTATGAGCTCAGTTTGGTCCATCAGGAATGCAGTCTCAACCCCAGTATGGTCCTGGCAAAGTCCTCACTGACTTCAGTTCCATCAGGTTTTAACCCCACAGGGTCATATTGTTATAAATGCAAAGGCAAATATTGATTTATAAATGAAAAGAAAGATTTATTAATGAACAACGGAAAGCAACAATGATAAAATACTACAATAAAAATAGTCAGCGCAGCGCTGGTGGACAGGGTCTACACTAAAGGTATAGGTTTCCCAAATTCACGTTTGAGGGTTTCCAGGCTTGGGTTTTTATAGAGATTTTATGTCTTTGGGCTAAAATTCTAAGCAGGTTCCATTCACCAAGTGTCTCTGATTGTTCTAGTGAATGGATTTCCTGGCATGGAATAATAGAGTCAACTGGGGTTTGGGCAGAGTCTCCTCATATGCAAAGGAGACTCTATATGTATTTCAACTGGTTTCATCAAGGCAGGGTAGTGGAATCCGGGCCGGCTTAGATGAGTATCTGGGCCGTGTTCTTCTCTTTTGTCATTTGATTGCTCTTTCTTCTCTCGGTCTGACAGGTGGGGTGTTTAGGTCCGGTGGTGATTGTCTTTTTGGAGTCTGTCTTTTTGCAACTTGATTGCTCCCTACAGAAATCTGTAGGGCGTCGCTTGGGTCCGGAGGTTGGTGATTCTCTGAGCCAGTTTTATTGTGTCTTTGATGGCCTTCATCTTGTCAGTCTTATCTGAGTAGATGGGTTTCTCCTGAGTTCGTTATCTTGTTTGCTGGTGGCAATCTGTCCTTTTCCAACAAGGGGTTTTTTTTCTCTGACTAGACCCGGAGCGGGGGGTTTTTTTATATTTTATATTACACTTTATTACAAACATATTTCTCTTATATTTTTCCGAATTTTTAATCCATGCAATAATTTATCACAGTCCCCCACTTAATAATTTATCACATATTAAAAATTCATGGTTTTTTCTCTTTTTTTTTCTTTCTTTATAATATATTTTCTTCATCTGCCATGTAAGTGACACTTTCTTGTGACAACGTATGTTTATTTTCAAATTTTTCCAAGGCTTTTTGTGTGTGTTCGCTCTCTTTCTCTTCTTTTAATTTCATTAATTTAGAGAGAAGAGCTGTTTTGCTTTGTGCTTTTTCTGGGTTTATTGGGAGGGCGGCAATTTGCATTCCTTGTACCACAGAGTGGATCAATCGGATTAGGCACGGAATTAAACAAGGTAGAAAGACGATTCTTGCTACGGAACATCTTATAAAGAACACTAGCTTTTTCCACCAAGCCCCCTGACCGAAGATTTGGTCCCACCAGGAAGCTTGTAAAATGGAATTCCATTTTTGGACTGGTACATGTGCTACCTTTTTATCTCGGCTGCTAGTCTCTTTATAGTCTCCCCGTAATTATCAATCTCTATGCTGCACTCGGATTCATTATACTTTCTGCACACTCTTCTTTCTTCTGCTAGCAAATAGTCGAGAGCTAATTTATTTTGGTAGACGAAAGCTCTCATTTGTGTGTGTTGCTTTGCTAGGAGTTCCAGGGCTTCCGAAGTGTGGTTTGAGACTACCTCTACTACTGCTTGCAACTTGATAAGTCGATTCAGGAGGTAAATGGGGGTTCTATAACTCCAACTGCCTTCATTGGCTCATGTGGCTGGCTCATAATATTGTATGATTCTCTCTGCCGGCCAATCTTCTTCTTTCTACTTATGGTTGCCTCTCGCCATCGGTAGCTCTCGCTTTAAGTCCCTCTTTTGTCTTGCTAAAGTTTCAAAGAGGGGTGCACCTAAAGACTTACTCTCGTCTTTAGGTAACGTAAAGAAAAACGGCCGAATTATTCCGAGTGTACATGATTTTTTCTATTTCCTTGGTAATTCACTATTTGCCTTTTTACCGCAAATCTAATAAATTCTGTCTGGTGCTTCTCAATTTTTGCTTGATTTTGCCGGATCTTCTCAATATTCTCTCAAACTTCGGAGGGCATGGAAGGGATTAGCCCCCAGATTTTTATTCTAACAGAGCCCAATTATTTCCAACCATTCGCAATTGTTTTCCCGAGAGGGACTCTAATACCCCTCGGGTGGTTCTGGCTGCCAAATTTTAGTTTTTTTGTCTGAATTCACCGTGAGGGTATTTACACACGGGGTGTACCTTACTAGGTCGGTGAATTCTCTTTCTTCCTGGTTAATGTAAAATGTCTCAATTATACGTTTGTCTATTACTCATCTTTCTGTTCGTCGTGTTGTCTTGGTCAATTTTAATCTTGTCTATTTTAGCAATTGTTCTGGGGTTAGTCTTTCTCTCTTCCATGGCCATTTTTCGGCAGATTTCAGACTACTACATATCTAACAGTTGGATAGCTCTAATTCAGTGGCTATCTCTTGCATCAGATCTATAAATAGATTCTGATTCGGACTGGGTAGTGTTTAATTGTTATACTGTTTTTCAAGTTGCTTATATTGTTCGCTGAGCGAACTTAATCTTTCTCGCTCTAATTTTTTTCTTTTATTTTCCATTTCTTGTCTTTTTAGTTCTAAAGTTAGTTGTTTCATTTTGTTTTCTGGGTCTAACCCTTCCTCGTCTTTGGAAAAACAAAACACCTGGTCAAATTGGAGACACACTCTATCGTCATCTTTTTTCAATAAGTCTAGAATTATTGGTTCATTGTTAAATGATATTTTTCTCTCATGTTTCAAATTTTTTCCTTCTCAGTACAATTTTCTTCTCATCATACATGGTTTTAAGTTTGCTTTATTGTAGCATAGAGGGTTGATTTGGTGATACGCTATAAATGTTGACTGCTTTTTCTCACTGATTTAGACAGTTTTATTACACTGTCCGCAGACCATGATCGGAGGAATCCCTTTTATTTCTCTTTTGTTCTGGAAGTGGGTTCCTTGAACCCCTAGTTCTTCCTAGGTCTGAATTGGTTTTTCCATAATACTTGCTCTTGGGTCAGAACACCAAATTTTCTCTTTTATTTTACACAGATCGAATTGAGTATCATTCAACTAACATTCCCCTGTGTGCATTTCCGGAAGACAAACGGTTAATCGCTCAGTTCCTGTGGCAGTCCGACACTGTTCACACTTCTCCAGGGGATCCACCCCTGGGGGCGCCTCGGGCTTCATTCCCTTGGCTAAGCACGTGGCTACGTTCAGGAGCATCAGGATTCCTCACAACTGCATCTCTCTGCTTTTCCCTTCGCTCGTATAAGAACATACGGTGGGGATAACCATCTTCACGGCAGCAAGGACTATCTTCAGGGGCCCTTGAAGTCTTAATGGCAAACTTTCGTTTAAAGGTTGCCCACCGAGATGCTTTAACCGTGTCGAACTTGCACGGGACTTTTATGGTCTTCCGACACTCAATTTCTAAAGGTTTTGCTTTAAAATCGAGTTGGCCCTTTAATCTCTTTCGGAAAATCAGGAACCACTCCGGGGAGTCAAGTTCTAACAAGTCCGCCTGGGTCGCAAGTATTAGGAATCGGTTTGTTTGGTCTTGTTCCTTTTCGTAGCACCTAGTGCACAAACTTTTCGGTTTATTCCCTCTTATACAGTGAGTCACTCAAATCTGCTTACAATAAGCACACTTAAAATGTACAAAAGGAAAACAGTAACAATCAAAGATTTTGCAACTTATTCTGTCGTCGTGGTTTATTTATGTTGTCTTCGAAGTTTGATTTTCAATTCTCCCGGTGGGGTGGTAACTTTCCACTTGGAGGAATCACAATCTGCAACTTTTTTTGCTCTGGAAGAGTGTGTTCAGCCTTTCTCGGCTGTCTGAACCATGGTGTCTGTAGTTAGAAGGACGAGGAACGGGCCTTCCCAGTGCGGGCTGAGAGGAATTTCCCTCCACACTTTGATCAGTACTTTGTCTCTGGGTTGAATTTTGTGGATGGGAAATCCCAACGTTGTGCTTTGGGGAATCAATCCTCTTCTCCTTAGCTC
>NC_031770.1:29497119-29577630 GCF_001522545.3 Parus major
AGGTCCGGTGGTGATTGTCTTTTTGGAGTCTGTCTTTTTGCAACTTGATTGCTCCCTACAGAAATCTGTAGGGCGTCGCTTGGGTCCGGAGGTTGGTGATTCTCTGAGCCAGTTCTATTGTGTCCTTGATGGCCCTCATCTTGTCAGTTTTATCTGAGTAGATGGGTTTCTCCTGAGTTCGTTATCTTGTTTGCTGGTGGCAATCTGTCCTTTTCCAACAAGGGGTTTTTTTTCTCTGACTAGACCCGGAGCGGGGGTTTTTTTTTACATTTTATATTACACTTTATTACAAACATATTTCTCTTATATTTTTCCGAATTTTTAATCCATGCAATAATTTATCACAATATCATTTTAGGAAAACTGAAAATCTGGTTTGGTGTCTCTGTTTCCTTCAGACCCACCGGAGTATCTCCAGCATCATCTCTGCTACTCTCACATGAGTTCCCTTGTTCTTATCTTCTCCAGTATTTTGGTCTCTAAGAGCGAGGAGGCTGTTGCTAAGTCTCTGCTTGATGTGGTGCTTGATACCAGTTTTTTAAGATCTCACACTCAGACCCAAGCCAGGAAAATAAGTTCAAGACAAAGTGGTAACTAGTGGAAGACTAAGGATTTTCCACTTTTTGAGGATGAAGGCATTATGTATTGCATTCTGGACTATTGACCTGTGGGAAACAGTGAAAGAAAGAAGAGTTTCAGAAGTTGTGAAAATAAGCCTTAGAGAAGAAAAAACATATAACTTAGAGCTACCTGCAGCCACAAGGCCTGAAAGTAAAGAAGATACAATAATACAATGTAAGCACATGAAACAATAGTTGAGTTTTTAGACTTGGCCAATATAGACCTTAAGATTGCAGAAAAATATACTTACCAAGATAGTAGAAATTTTAAAGCTTAATAACAGAATATTGTGCATTGTTAATAGAAAGCAAACAAGCAAACATTGTTTGAAGAAGGTGTACATGTCTTTCTAGTGATTGGATAGAACAATTGTCTGTAAGCTTTAGGGATATGATATTGGCTGAAAAACTTAAAAAATGTTCTGTAACAAAGAGATTTTGAGCTGCTCATGGTAGAGATGAGCTTCTGCCATCTCCTCTATCTGTACCTGAGAGTGGTGCCTGAAATAAAAGCTCATGACATGTCACCTGGCTGCCCTGTCCTGTCTGTGAAAAATTAACCTCCAACATCGAATTTGTAATTTTTTTATACTTCAGAGCTGGCAGTGTCTTTAAATCTAAGATTTATTAATCTGTTCTAATACGTCAAGTTACCTTTTAATAGCTTTCAGCAGGTAGCAAAGGCTGTATTTCTGCAAGTCCTTTGTGGATTCAAGACTTCCTTACATCTTTCTTCTCTTTGCATTTTGTTTTATATAAGTTTTTCTTCCAGATCTTTATTCAATTTATTAGAACAAATACTGGCATGAAAAATACTCTCTCTGTGAATTAAAACCTACTATATTTAACTTAAAAAGCAAGGAATTCAGATTACAAAAAAGTTCTGAGCTACTATTGCCCTTTTTATACTGGTTGTATCCATTTCGGTTCCTATGTTTTCTTTACAATCATGAAGATTATTGGTATTTTCTTAATAAATTAAAAGTCATAATTTGGGGATAAGATCTAAAATAGCATGTAATCACATAGGGCAGAGCTGAAATTTAATTATACCCTTACACACAGATCTAGATTGCAGTCTAGATTCTGACCTCATTCAAAATTACAGTTACTAGATGCAACATAAATATAGCAGGTACAGGGGTGAGGGACTGGGACAGAATTTAGATTGCATGATTGCAATCCAAGACAGGCACACACAAAATCTTTGCTCTAGGAATTAGACACTTTGTGTGTGCTTCTGTGTGTCTGCAGAAGTGCTGTCATACTAAATGAGCAGAACATTCTCATGTCCTATTTTCTATGAAATTAATTAAGAATTCTCAAACCATTAATCCCTTGGGGTGGTAAATTGCTCTAGTATATGGTCAAGATATCTGATAGCTTTGGATTCAGCACAAAGCATTAAAAAATAATCACCAGTTCCATTAGAAAATGAATGGGAGCTTGGGGAACTTTGTACACAGGACCATTTCCTTCACGAGCACCAGGTTTTTCACAGGTGATTGTGATGATGCCCCAGACTTGACCTATTACAAGGTCAGGGTATAAAGCTTACTGCTCCTACCTTTCTCTCAGGATTCTCAAACCCATACATTTTTTTTTTCATTACTGGAAGATGAATTTAGGGATTAAGTTCATTACCTTTTATTTTTGTGTGCTGTTATAAACGTAATAGCAAAATAAGGTTAATATAAAAAGCAATTTATTATAAAACAATTCCAATCATAAGCAACAAGAGAAAAAACCACAATAAATAAATCAGTGCAGCGCCGGGTGGACAGGGGTCTGCACCCAGAGGTACAGATTTTCCCAAATCCACAAAGGAGGGATTGCGGTCTGGGGTTTTCATAAGGATTTTCGTATCCTGAGGCAAAACCCGGGATGGGCACAGTCCAACAAAGAGTCTAGATGTGTGGGTGAATAGATTTCCCGGATCCGTCGAGCTGAGTCAATAGTCAACTGGGCAGAGTCCTTTCACATGCGAATGGTTCTGAGTGTCTTCTGATTGCATCTCCCGGGGTGGGGTGCGGAGCCGATGGCTATCTCAGCCGGGCTACTCTCATTGTCTGGCTTGATTGCCTGTGTCCTGCTCTTTATCTCGGGCTGATAAGCGTCACTACCGCCTGACTCGGGAAGGAATCTTTAGATTATACTACATTTTGTATCTTTACACTATTATAAATATAACATATATTTCTTTATTCTCCTTTACAAATTTTTATCCAGTGCCACATTTATCACATGTGCCATCCACTAATTTTCACAGGTGAGTCCCAGCACAACCTTTGTGTGTTACTGAAGGGAGCTTGGAGCTTGAAACTTCTGTTACAAATGACAATCAGTTATTTTTAATATTCTGTTTATATTATATACTGTATATATTATATTCTGTTTATATAATATATATTATATATCAGTTAGGAAATAAGCACTTGGTATATCATATATTCAAATATCAATTTGCAAAAACATTTTCCCAGTCATGCTGAAAGGCTCATTCTCTTGGTGGACTGTCCAGTTTATTCCTGTTGTTAAAAGCATTAGGGAAGGCCTTATCCTTAAAATTTGTCATCTAGCAAACAAATCCTGGCGGCAAACATCATAAATATTCCAAAATCCAGTGTAGGTGTTGGGAAGAAAAGGAGATAATGAAGAGGAGAAATTGCCAAAAAGAGTAAACTGATAATATTTCCATACAATCTAACAGCTTGCCAGAAATAATAGTTTGGACTTTTGTTCTGTAGATTATGTGGAGAGATACATGAGCTCATTTCTTCCATTTAAAGCTCCAGAGGAAGAGGAATGCCATGATATCTCCCTCCTTCTTCTTGTAAGTCTGCTGAATAATCAGTGGTAATTCAAAAATAGCTCCAATCCCTTTACACCTGGTATACCTATTGCAGGGGCGCACTTGAAGTCTCACCTCTACTTGAAGAATTTATAGGGAAATTATATTTATCAGCAAGAGTCTGAGGTTCCAACCAGCTGTCTGGAATGCATTCTGATGACTGCAATAATAAAGCAGCTCTTCTGCATCACGATTTGTCCTATACATGGCAGAGGCTTTGAAGGCATGAGAAAAGGTTGCTGCAACACCTTTCTGGGCATTTGGCTTCTCTGAAAATGAAACCTGTCAGTGTTCTTCTGCCTCCTGTTTTTTTGTAGATGTGGATGTGTAAAACTGGCAGCCAATGTGAGCATTAAAGTCTACGGTGCTCTCTCAGTAAAAGGCTTCTGAAGACTGAGTGTCTTCACTCAGTGTAAGGGGGAGTGTGTAAGGGGTAATGCAGGCCACTTTTGTCTTCTCACTCTTCTTTCACCTTCTAACATCCAGAATTTTCTGTATTTTAAATGGCAATGGATTAAAGGAAATAGATGTGGAACCAGAACTCAGATCTACTATTAGTTTTAAGATCTTGTCTAACATTCTTTTCACTTCATTTTTCCTGTCAGGGGAAATGCTATTACAGCATCTAGGTACATTTAAGTGCTGTTGTGTTGAAGCGCTCTACAAACCTAGCATAAAAAATATTCACGCCAAGTCCAAAGAGATGTATTTCCAACTTCACAAAAGTACTTTGATAATAAAGTTGCAATTCTTCTTTCTTTTTTTTTTCAAAAAAAGGTTTGAGAAGAGGAGACTGATTAAACCCATCATTATGCTATAAATTTGTATTGTGATATTGGTTTTTGCAGATGAATATTATATATTAAATACTTTTTAGCTATGTATGTATTTTTTTCTTCTTGCTAACAAGTCTAAAGTCTAAAAGAATTTCCTAGGTACAAGGCAAGGAAATCCCAGAGGGCAAGGACACTGGGGCCCAAGCTGTTATCAGGAGAACAATAGAGCCCAAACTGTTATCAGTGGAAAGATATGAAGACCAGCTACCCTCAGAGGAAGGATGAGGGGCCCAGACTCTTATCGGCCAGTGACCATCTGCAGAAGAAAGGAAACCAAACTCCAAAATAATGCTGACCAGCTAGAATAATGCTGACCAGCAAAATAAATGCTGACAAGCAGAAAATAAAAATTGTACAAAAGCATGATCTAAGAAGGCGGAACCAGGGTGGGGACGCTTTGAATATGCATTAAACCTTCATAGCAGGGGGGGATAAAAGGAGTGTTCCTGGGATACCAGGTGTGTTCCTGGCAACCCACCAGGGCACCCGGCCATTTTAACCCTTTGCTTTATTTCTTTTGTCTCCTAATTGTCTTTGCTTAGGATTACTCAGCTGGGTTGGTATTTTGTCTCAAATAGTTCTAATACCGTCTGTCATGAAAAAATTCTTAATCTAATTAGTTTTCACTTCCTTTCTTAAGGGGCATGAAAGAGTGAACACATTTGAAAATCAATTAGGAAAAACTCTGCAGTCACCACCCCAAAAGTATAAAATCAACTGCACTTTGGGCATGGCTTTGACAGCTTTTTTGTTCTGTCAATTCTTTTACCTCCTTCAGTTCACTTGCTGATAGAGTGTCATAGACAAAGTTCCTAATAGCTTGGAACCTTAGCTCCTTAAGCTGATGATATTTGGCTGAGAAAAGAATGCAATGATTCTTCTCTATCATAAATGTTAAAATACAACAAAAAGTTGACTGCTAGGATAGAGAAGGTTTCGAAATGGCTAGAATGGAAATTTATACAGAATAAAGGTTTTCTTCTTGGCAGAGAGAAATACGCATGTGAACTCCTTTGTATTATGATTTAGTATGAAACAAATTTTAAAAAGTTAAATTTTTAAAGTGGTCTTAATGCTGCCTCCTAGAAGCTGATGGGCAGTTCCAGAACTTCCTTTATAAAGAATGAGCTTTAGAGAACTATCAATACCCAAGAGAACATTTTTGATTCATCATTGGCTGTGGCACAAGGTGAGAAATACTTGACTCATAGTCTCACACTTACAAACTCACTATATTCAATTTGTTTTTCTCATATAGAGGAAGGCATGAAGTGATTCAAGTCCTACAGAAGTGTTTTTCAGCCTCTCCATGTCCCCTCTGCCCTCCTAGCTACAGGCTAAGGATCCAAAGATTAAGCTTGGTGAACTGCCAAGGACTTCTGTAGGCACTGGAGTAGGGAACAAATTGTTCATATGGTTTATTAAACAAACAAACAAACAAAATTAAATGTCTATACAATTAAGCTTTTGTTTAAAACAGGATATATTTAAGTAATTCAAGACTTTATGGATACAAATTTGTTTATTTATTCACAGTGTAAATCTCATTTAGAGATGAAGTTACATTTTTGACTGTTATTTCAAAATCAAATTTCCACAAATAAGGAGAAAAATTTTATTCATTGTGGCACAAAGTTGGAAGGTTAAAATAAAGTAATTTTGTAGCCAAGCATAAAATAGTAGTTCAATAGTTCAATAAAAACTTGAAAAATTATTTAGCTGTGAATAAACACTATTATTTTCCACGTTAAGATAACTTAAGAACACCCAAATTGATTTTTATTAGACTTCTCATATTCACTTCTGAGCTGACACATGCATGAGATTCAGCCCCAAAGGTCACTTCTGAGAAGGCTATGAGTAACTGGAAAGAAGCACTGCAGGATGTAATGATGGCTCATTGCTGATTATTACTGCTGGAGAGTGATAGATACTTTATTCCTGAGGCTAAGAGACAGATTCTGTAAATAAATTTTTATATCTTGGCAGTGTCAATAGCTGAAACATGATATGATGGAGCTGCTTTTGCCAATAGTATTCTTACTTGATTTAAAGAGAGTGTGGGATGGATGCTGGCAAGACCTGTGGACCTGTGTTGGAGGGAGCCCACCGCAGACTTTTCTCAAGGGCCAGCAGAGGATGGCACAGGGTGAGCCCTGGCTCCTGGCACTGGATGTAAATGGCCAAACCCAGTGTGGTGTTCTCCTCCTCCTGCTCACTGCCCTGCCCTAGCCGCTCAGCACTCTGCTAAAACCTCTGCTTGAATGCCCAACGCAAATGGCGCTGGTCAGCCTGGCTGTGAACACCTCATTCCCCCTGCCCATGCTTTACTCTCTCCGTCTCCTCTTCTTTTTGGTGCCAACACTAGTTATAACACTAGAGGTTGTATAAGCCCAGAGAAGAGGTGGCTCGTGGGAGGTTGTGACCAGGTATGGAGCAGCCTCTTCTCCCAGGCAGCCAGGACAGGACAAGAGGACACAGCCTCAGGCTGCGCCACAGAAGGTTTAGGTTGGACGGTAGGAGGAATTTCTTCACAAAAAATTGGATTAGACACTGGAATTGCCTGCCCAGAGAAATGGTGGAGTCACCATCTCTAGGGGTGCTCAAGAAATGACTGGACACGGACATTTAATGTCATGATTTATTTGATTTGGTGTTGGGTCAGTGTGGACTACAATTCAGACGCCTATTCCAACACAGTAATTGTGTGAAAACAAAACACGACAGGCCTCCGGTGAATTACAGCTTTTCTCCAGAGCGAATCGCCGGCTCTGCAGTCCATGCCGGCCAGCGAGGAGGGGCTAACCAGCTGCCTGCGGCTGCCCACGCTGAGACAGCGCCCTCCCTCCCATTCCCTTTCACAGCTCCCCGTGCCCCAGCCCCACCTCCTCCCTGCGCCTTCATGCGCAGGCGCGGCTCGGCCATGGCGGCGGCTGTGGAAGGGCGTCTCGCTCAGTTCCGCGCTTCCCGCAGCGGCGCTGTCGCCATTCCGCGCCCCGCCGACCCACCGGGAAAGGCCGCGCCTCCGGAGGCCGTCGAGGAACCGCAGGCAGCCGCAGGGTGCCCGGGCAGCGGCGTTCAGGTGATCCCCGAGGCGGGTGGAGCGGGGGCTGCGGCAGCCGGCCGGTGCCTGACGCCGTGTCTCCCCACCACCTTTGCAGGTCCGTCCCGGTGCGACGGCGGCAGCTCCGGTGTGGGCGCGCCCGCTGTTGCTGAAGGTGTTGCTGTGGACCGCATTGCTGGCGCTGTTCGCGGAGCTGGAACTCGGGCTGCCCTACTTCGTCCTCTCCCTGCTCTACTGGATGTACGCCGGCACCCGCGGCCCCACCGAACGGCGGCCCGGAGAGCTCAGCGCCTACTCCGTCTTCAACCCCGGCTGCGCCGCCATCGCCGGGACGCTGACGGCCGAGCAGCTGGAGCGGGAGCTGCACTACCGCCCCGCCGCGGGCAGGTAGCACCCGGCCCGGCGAGGACTGCGCTGTGCTGGGTCGGCCTCGCAGCCGCCGCCCCGGGGAAGGGCCGGGCCTTGGGGGAATGAAATGGGGTTTGTTCCTATGCAAAAATCCGCCTGAGCCATACTGCTGGACCCGGGTCTTCCGGCGCCGGACCGTCCCGAATAAAGCCGTAGCAAAGCCTGCGCTCTGGTCTCGTTTCCTGGGGCCGGGCAGCTGTTTCGGCCGCTATGGAGCGGCCCCGAAAGGCACGGCCTTGTCACAGCTGCGTCTGCCAGCGTGTCAGCTGGAGGGCTTCAGGTCCCAGGAGCTTTGCCATGAGTAACAGAAAGGCTGGCGTTTGACGACGCCTGCAGTAGAAGGGCCCACTGCTGCTCTCCCCTGCACCGGATGGAAACCACATTCTGAAGAAACGACATGAAACAATAACCATACACATAAAATAGGCTGCTGGTTTGGTTTGCAGTGGTGTCTTTCATCTAACACAAACATCAGATAATAATTCCCTTTTTGCTTCATATTCCAGGTTTCATAATTGTAAGTCAAAAAATACTTTTTCCTGGCCAGGTGTATTTGTATGATCCACTGCTGTTTTATATGTATTGCATTGAGGCAGACCTGCTTAGCAAAGTGGTACTCACCACTGCTCAAAGCATGTAAAAAACACATGGATATGACATTTGAGAACATGTTTCAGTGTTGTACATGGTGGTGATGCTAAGTTGGACTTGATTATCTTAAAGGTCTTTTCCAACCGTAACAATTTAATGATTCATTAAGTCATCATTTTGAAGAGCAGCTGCTAGAACTTGTGTCTCTGAGAACAGAGTTGAGAGGAAAAGTCACAAATTGGTCTTTCAAATCCTATTCCATTATGTCTTTTCTGATTTAACAGTTAAACTCATTGTTAAGGCAACACAAGTTCTATCATTGATTGTAGAAACAAAAGTGAAGCTTTGAATTTAATGGGACTAGTAAGAGAGTAATAGATTAAAGCATATGTAATGTGGTAACACAGCTAAGCATCTTTCAGTAGCTCTCCACAGCACTCTCACAGTTTCTGTCTTGGGCTGTTGTATAAATTCCAAGTCCTGCTACTTAAAGGCAGAAAATTTTGTCATTTGCAGATATTCTGTCATCCTCCAGTAAACCCCCCCCCAGAGTTTTCATTATTCTTACTGATTCCTTTTGACATGCTGAATTTTGGATTTGATTAACGTAGGCTCAGCAGGGTCAAAGGCCTCATGGTAGTGGACACACAGTTGCACATATAAAGCGTTGTTTCCGTGGAAGAACCACAGATTGTGAATCTTTCCTTTCTTAAAAAAGTATTCTAATTGCAGGGTAAGAAATAGCTGGATAATACTCAAAACACTTGTAAATAATGGAATTTTGTGAATTGAAACTTTATTCACAACAATAAACATCAGCATAGTGTTTATGGGGAGTTGATAATCTGATATCTTGTCACAGTTCAGTTCTGTGGGTATTTTTTAAAACAAGGAAATACATGCAAATAAATATTAAATATAAGGTAAGATCCACAAAATTATAAAAATTCTTAGCAGCAATGCTGGAAATAAAGTTTTCACTTGCTATAAACTCTAGTTGCATTATGTCCAGGTGGATTTGTAGACTCTTGCATTTAATGCTTTATGAAACAAGTATGAAACAACCACAATAAGTGAGCATGAAGTCAAAAGGCACAAAAAATAAAAATTGACACAGTTCATCTGTTCCAGTGCTTTGTGTTGGTTTACTTATTTCATGCTACTCAAATAAATGTACATTACACATTGTAAAATAGAGATGGCATGAATAACAAGGGCTTGCAAAAAGGTTTTACTGAAGTAAAGTATGATGGAGAAATTGGCATTGAGGCCTTGCTAAATCTCTAAATACACAAATACTGTGATTCTGCTTGGTGGTAATTACTTCCACTGAGTTGTTTTGAGAGGGCATTTAAAAAGGTCTGAACAAGTGAGAGCTTAATTGGGGGGAGGGGGGGGCGGAATTTCTCTGCAGCCTTCTGCTTGGCTAAGACCTCACTTTATTACCTTACTTTTCTCTTGCATTCTAACAAAGCAGAATAATCACCAGGATAAGTTAACTGGAGTTACTCCTGTGGGACCAAAACCCTCAGTTCACAAATGAGCAGGAGGGACAAGAACTTATTAATTCAAAAGCACGTCAAGCTGTTGAATCTTATGACAGTAACTAAGTACAAGTTTGTTACCTCACATGGAAATGCTCTCTACTCCCATGTCTGTCCTCTTTCATTTGTTACACACATTTGTTTGTCCAGCACAGCAGTGAGTTAGAACAATTCTGTAACTTCTGTTGTAAAAGCAAAACTATCATCTTGGCAACAGCTGTGCAAGCAGCAGAAACGTTTTTTCCCAGGTTTGCACAAACTAAGCAGGACCAGCATCCACTCTTGAATATTAATTGAGTGAAATTATTCCCATGAGTGTGCATTAAGCCACAACAGTAAATTACATCTGTCACCATGCTGCCCTTTCACCTGCCAGTAACAATCTTTAGTACTTAGTACTTTAGTACTTTTTTCCTATTCTTAGCACTTCAGATAAACACCAAGCATACTCTGTATGTACATGAAGGTGTTGCTGTGGACCGCATTACATACTCTGTATGTACACGAAGATAATTAACTTGTAGGATAGCAGTTAACACCTGCATTTATTAGACAAGTATTGTATTGATGGCCACACAACACAGAAGCTAGTTATTAAATGCAGAGAAGAACCTAAAGTGCTTCATTCCAAAGTCAGCTTTGCAATTGATGTCAGGGAGGGAAGGCGTGGAAGCAGCCTGCAGAGAAGCTAGCGTGCTGCACATAAGCCAGCCTGAGAACTGGGGTGGATTTCTGCAAACACACCTTTCTCCTTGGAGTTCAATTACAAGTATTAGAGCAGAAGAAGGTAACACATCCTCTTTAATTCAATTCTAACCATATGATTGCAAAACTAATCCATACTGTTGGCAATTAGAATTCTAATACAATAAATACAATAAATAATCCCATGCAAAGCAATCTAGCTTCAGGCAGGAAAGATGCTGAGTTACATCCCAGAATATCCAGTTCACTTTCTTGGCAATAGGGGCTGTGAATGCAAGTGCAAAAAGACTTTAAAATAGGGACGGTTATTTCTGCTGAACAGTTTTAACTGCTTTGCCACGTAAGTTACTTATTTATTACAAGAAATCTGTGAGCAGGGAGATTCTCAGAGCTAGTCTTTGGCAGTTTGCCTCTTTGTTGCAAAGGGAACCCAAGTAAGAGCAGAATAAAGATGTGCAAAGGTTGTTATTAAGTGATGCAACATATCACACCTGCTTCTAAAGGTACTTTGGCTTGTCCTCAGCAACTCTTGTCAACATCAGGCAGGGAACACACTACACAGTGCAGATGTAGTCACTGCATGAGCCCTTGTGATTTTAAGCAGATGGAAAAAGCTCATGGATTTCAGGAATTTTTGTTTGGAGTTGTTGGTTTTGCTTGGGTTTTTTTGGAACACTGCTGATGGGAAGCTGGGAGGCTCTGGAGAATGGCAGCCGGCCCCGGGCAGGGGGTCGGGAGCTGTCCTTAGTCCTGAACCCGTGCCCTGCACAAGGGCCACCTCCCCATCCGCGAGCGTGGGTACCTTGTGTCACAGGAGAAAAGGACCAAGGCCGGGGGGGAAACAAAACTGCCAAAACCAAATCTTTGCAAAAAGGAAAGGTCTGCTGAAACCAGCAGCGGCTGTAAGCTGACTGCTTTCTGTGTTTGCACCCACAAGAAGCAGAGTAAAGCTCAGACAGGAGAAATTCTCTTGAAAAACAAGCCATCAGCCCATCCCTGTGAATGCCTGTGTGCCCACAAGGTGACAATGACAATGGAAGGGCTGTTCATGCAGGGGACATTTCCATCCATGTCAACAGAGATAATGTGCACCTATTCCTTGCAGAGGAGGTTACTAACAGATACTGAATTTTTGTTTTATTTGGTTTTTTGTATTTTTTTAAGTGAAGCTTAAAGGTAGCATTTAGAAGTGCTCACTAACATTACCTGCTGTATATTGATACACCTTCAGGGTGCTGTTTTTCACCTACCCAGAAAATAGATCAGTGTATTTTCAATTTTAACTTTGGGAAACCCCTGCTACAAAACTGATTCTTCCCTGAAATGTAAGTTGTGTCCCACTAAATAATTTTTTTCTAGAAATGGTGATGGCACCTTACCCTATCCCCAGCAAAGTCTTAATTTATTTTTCGGCAATAATCATATTCTATATCCCTGTAATTTAATCAGTCGATCATTCAGCTCACCCACTCAACAGTAAGAAGCCATTGACCCTGTGGTTTCAGACTGGATCAATGCTACGCTTACGTTTTGGACCCCCGGAGGCCGTGTGTGCAAATAGGAAGAAACTCTTTTAACTTACTTTAGATGTGACCAATTTTTCCTCTGATCTGTTGATTACATTAGCAGATTGCTTTCCCTAGGAACTCTGGCCAACAGCCTGCAGGTGATGAGCAGCACATGCTTAAGTTTCTTTCTGGAGATAGCAAACTTAAGCCACAAGCTTAAGGTATTTAAGGGTTTTCAGGTATATTAAACAGTTCATTGTTCTTAGTCTGATTCATCTGCAGAAATTTCAGCTGAATGTGGCCTGACAAGTGGCAGCATAGACACTGCTGCCTACTGTGCCCCCACTACTGATGCTGTTGGCTGGACACTTCAGAGGTTTCATACTGCTGTTTCTCTGGACATAAAAGTGTTCCAATCTCCAGCGCTCCCAGCTTTTCCGAAACTCCATCTGAACCTACCAGAAGCAAAGATGGAAACAAAAGGAATGAATGTAGTACTAATCAGCTCTTTAAATTACTCCATCAGAAAAAAGCAAGGATACCACACTACTGAAAAAAGTTGGAAGTGCTTTAAACCTGCAATATTATCACTTCCAATTATCCAATTATCTCATTAATCCATTGTAGGCCATTCTGCATTTACAATAATGATGACATTCATTTTTACTTGTAGAAAAAAAGCTCTTTTATGCACCAGAAAATCTTACCTTCATTATTTTGCTCTAAGTTGTATTCACCTGCAATACTGATTTGCACTCTATGCCCTACCAGTACTAACAATTAAGCTGACTTTGCTTATCAGCCATGAAGCAGATGAGAAGACTAGCTTTCTGCTCAATATTGCACCACAGGTATTCTTAAGAGTTCTGACTTCTGGTTTGATTTAAACATTATTTTTGTTCTCTGAATATTTATGTGGGTTCTTTATATTTCATACAAAACCGCATGTTTATTCAGAACTGAAAAAAACAATTAAGCAAGTTAGAGACTATGCTTGTCTCACCTTAAACAGCAATTACAGTATCTCATTCCAGATACGAGCTTTCCTTAAAGCTACAAAGTATGCCCATCTAGTCACAGGTTCTGAGTTAAGACTCTGTAATCTCTACACTGGTTTGGAACTTTATCCAGGATTTCGTAACTGCTAAACAAGAACAGAATTAGATCTTCCTGCTCCATAAGCAAAGTTCTTGCCACTTGATTGAATTAAGAACCTCCATTAGCTTTTAACACATAAGGCAGAGGACATAAAATTCCACACTTGTTACTCTACATAAAGGCAGGAGTGCAACCACAGTAATAAGTTCATTATGGTGTGTACTTCATCCTGGAAATAAGTTCACTGTAGATGGGTCACTTAAGGGAGCCTTCTCTGGAGAGATGCTTTTTCTTTTATTTTAAGTTCTCATACTGGCTACCAAAAGACTAAGTAGGTTGATGGCACAGTTTCAGCACATGTTTGTCATCATGTCCAGGCTGTTGAAACCTTCATATTCTGAGGGAAACTTCCTAGGGAACCAGCTGCTGTATGTCTGCTTTCTTTGCTTGTTCACTGTGAAATACTGAATTTGAGAGGCTGTCCTAAAAAAGGTGCAAAACCTTACAAAACTAATTGTCTTCCCCTGGTGCTTGTCAGTGCTTGTCAGCTCTGGGCTACAGCCCTTGTACTGAATATCCTGGTGGAACCAGCTGCATCTCTGTGTTTCTAACAATCCGTCAGAATCCAGAGTCTGACCTCCACTGTCACAACCAAATCAGAAGATGCTGAAACAGATGCTTGTATTTTACCATGGTAGGGGGGTTGGTTGTATCAAAAGGTGCACAAAGACACTAGAGAAAGATAGTGCATCTGGGATAGCTTGGCATAGAAGAACAAGGGAGAATGGTCAGATAACGGCAGAAATCCAGGAACCGTAGTGTCTGCAGGAAAAGAATTTACCGTATCACCACTCCAGTATTTGGCACCTTTTGTGGGCATGGAAAACAATAAGGCAGCACTGGGAAAAAGATGTTGTAGGCATTTACTGGCAAATCATGAATGAAAGTATGACTGTAGTGACTGAGAGTAAGTCAGTGAGTGATAGAAATAGGTACTTTAGGTCAGCCAAGGGGAGAAAATAAGTCTTTACTCCAGCTGGACATGACAGGTTTGAGCTATGATACAAATAGCTTGCAAAACTGAGATAAAGTGAATGGAAGACCTGAACAAAAGACTGTAGGAATGCATCTATCTTAGGAATGGATATGACTGGCATAATATCAGTTTTTCTCTCCAGGAGTTAGGAAGAGGGTAGGGAAGCAGCTCTGCTGCCTGTGTTGAATTGACCTTTCACCCAGATGGCTTTGAATGTATAAGCAA
Source organism: Parus major (assembly GCF_001522545.3). NCBI lineage: Eukaryota > Metazoa > Chordata > Aves > Passeriformes > Paridae > Parus > Parus major. The sequence continues at coordinate 29,511,606 of NC_031770.1, forward strand.
GGGAATTGGTTAAGATTTATTTTGCAGAGGCAGTTCCTGAGCACAGAAGTAGATCTACAGATCCTTCAGCAAAGTAATTATCCTAGTAGCTTCCCTGTGTTGATAAGATTCCTCAGAAATTAGCTATACAGGAAAAAGGATACCAAGAACAAAACTTCCATGATGTGCTGATTTTGGATGATGGAGTTAATTTTCTTCATAGCAGCTAGTATGGTGCTGCGTTTTTTACTATTTGTGCTGGAATTGTGTTGGTAATACAGAGATGCTTTTGTTATTGCTGAACAGGGCTGGCACAGTGCCAAGGCCTTTTCAGCTTCTCATACCACCCTGACAGCAGGCAGGTTGGAGGTGTGCAAGAAGTTGGGAGACACCTGCCTGCCAGTGGGAAGTAGTGAATTAATTCCCTATTTTGCTTTGCTTTACCTATTTAATTGTCTTTATCTCAACCCAAGAGTTTTCTCACTTTTATTCTTTCAATTCTCTCCCCCAGCCCACCAAAGTGGAGTGACCGAATGGCTGTGCAATGTGTAGTTGCTGTCTGAGGTTAAACCATGACATGTGAGAAAGGGGAAGGAAAAATTTTTATGCAGAGTATTTTAAAAGAGAAAAAAAAGAAAAAAATGGGAGAACTTGAAAAAGATGGTCATGGAGGTTAAAGAAGAGAGAAGATCTCTCACAGAGAGCTGTTGATTGAGCTTTATGCAGCTGATGGGGAAGGAAGTTTACAGTGTGGCAATGAATCTGGAATCTAATTATGAAAAGTGCTAAATTTTGGCAAAAAAAAATCTTAGCAAGTGATAGTGAAAGGAAGGTAAGTCTAAAGTGAGATGGAATTAAGGTGATGGAAGAGTTTAATTAATGGTCTGTATAGAGAATGAAAAGAAATTAAAAGCAAAAGGGAGGACTGGGTAGTATTTCAAGAACTCAGGAGTCCTGGCATCAGGACAGATTCTTTGAAGTAGAAGAGACTGAATAATACTTCCATTGTGACAAGAATGCAAAAAGAAAAATCAAGGCTACAGACAATGAAATCTGAACCATCTTCAGCTAAGTGGTAGAAAAAGGCAGCATCTCTGTGGTTTAAAATATTTCTTATAGAAAGCAGCACTAACAGAAGACAAACTGGTCATATTAAGCCTAGCTCATTTTGCAAAGAACATTGGTGGTAACAGGGAATCTCATGAGATCCTATTGTTGGCTTCAGAGCAAGTTTGGAGAAAATCCAGAATCTTTCAGGCAAAATAAGACTGAAATATGAACAAATTTTATTATTTTTTTTTTCAGAAGTAGATATTAAAAAAAATAATTAAAAATTAATATAATTTCTATCCTAACTTCTACTATTGATCTGGGCACAAGGACTTGCAAAGAACTTTCATTCTGTATGGTTAAGGAAAAAGAAAAAGGAGTCAATGAGTCACAGACAAAAATAAAATGTAGACCACATTGCAAACAAGGATAGTCTTTGGACACACACAGCGTGTCAGAAGACAGTTTCTCATTTAGTTTAGGAAAAGAATTCTTGTATAGTTTAGAACAGACTTCACTTAAATTCTTTGCAAAGATTTTTTTTATGGAACCCAAACAGGTTTGGGATTCAGCTGAAGTCACAGAAGATGGTGCTTGCAATCAATTAACTCAAAGCCAAAGGTACATTTCTTCTGGGTGTGTGAGTTTTACCACTCTGTGAAGTTCAGTTTTAATGAGAGAGTGATTATGCTTTTAAGCAGCTGGGCCACAGGGAAACCAGATGAAACCAAACTGTACAGCAATAGCCATGAAGACTCTCCAACTTCACCAGCAAGCTGAGCTGAGTTCATAGAATAAAATGGGCTTCACTCCCACATTCACAAAAAAAGGCAAATAAGAAGCACTGTAAGACAGATTGAGAACAGCAGCTGTAATTCTTAAAGAATCTACCAGTGCAAACTACACAATTGTAAGCGAGACTATTTGTGAGATTCCACATCTACAAATAGTGACTGTAAATTATACTACCTGAATTCCTTCCAACCACATTTGTCTGATGAGTTATCCCACAGACCTGCGCAGAGGTCTGTAAAAAAAAAAAAAGTCCTGAACAAGGACAATTTAGCAGTTCAAGACCATTTTCAATTTCCTTTTCCTATAGTGTATGCTGATAAGGCAAATTGGAACAAATAGTTTCTCTTACCTCATTATTAATGAAACAGTAAAGAATCGCAACCATCAGCCCCTGAAATCAAAAACCAGAACAGTGAGCAGAACAGTTTCCTCACTTTGCCAAACTCAGTTGCAAAGGGCTAGAGGATCCACACTGACATGTCTGGTAAGAGTGAGAGGTGGAAAATCCTTGCTGCCTGTCAATTCTGATGGCAGAGCAGAGGTTTGACCAAACTATGTCTCAAAGCATGTGATCTTAGGAAAAAGGAGTTGTTGTTTTCCTCAATCTGTTATTTTTGTCTAGTGATTTCTTTCCCCTTCTTCCTTACAAAGAAAAGGTTTTAAGTCCTAAACACTTTGTAAGTGAGTAATTCACAGTGGTCTTAAATACAGCTCTGTGACTGATAAACAGGGAACGATTGAGCGTGCAGAGAAACAATAATGATTTCCTTACAAGGAGACTCATTTGAAATGCCTTTACCTAAGGCAACAGTTAAACAAAAATTACAGTAAGTCTACACCCTCCTCACACACAGTTACAGCTAGAGACAGCTACCTCTCCCAGCCCAGATTTTCCCAGGAGTCTAAGAAACACTGGAGAAAGTACAAAATGTGCTTTCAGCAATGCCACTGTACAGGAAATCACAATTTTGTTATTGCTCTGAGGTGAACCATGGGAAATAAATATTTATATGTGGACAGGAATATCAGCTTATTGTAGTAAAGTTGGCTGTTAAATATTAGTCCGTACACTTTTTCCATTTCACTGTCATGATCCTGTAACATCCAGAGCTAAACTAAGAAATATAAGGAACAAGGAGCATGCAATGAATGAAAGAGAAAGCAGGACCCCAAATAGCATTTAAAAAATATCTTATGCCCATAGGCACACTGTGAGTTCTACCTGGAATGAAGCAAAGGAGAGCTCAGTAAAAAGCTTCACAAAGCGCAGCATCCCTCTGGCATGCTCATCAGTAATAAAGGCAAAGATGACCTCATGAGTCCCCAGCAGTGGGATCAGAGTCAGCGTAGACTTGGCCAACCTAAGATCACAAGAAATTTTAAAAACACAATGCACTGAATAGACCATTTTTGATCCAAATGATCACTGGGAGTCACCATTTCTGCATTCTGTTTCTGACACAGGTTCAACTTTGGTAAGTTGCTGCACCACTTTGTGACACAGGGTCTTCCTCCAGAGGCTGCAGGTTAAAGACTTCCTCAAAATAACCTGAGTAAGTTCCTACAAGTTTTAACCTCCCCTACCACTTCACTTGGAGACCATTTATTGGTGAGAGCAAAGCTCTGTATCTGGCTACTGGCTGTATTTCATCTGGAAAATCTTCCAAACTCAGTAAGAAGCCATGTGCTTTCTGGTACCTGTGATGTCATTCCTCTGTGTTCTTTTCTCCACCTGTAATTGGGAAAGAGAACCAAAACCTACCTTCTTGATATCCTGAAAGACATAATCTATCAATAACTGTAATCTTTTAAAAATATCTTGGCAAAGGGAGGAGCACTTGGTATTCCTTTCCACCTCTGTGCTGTGTTAAATCTTCTAAAAATTGTAACTAGCTAACTGCAGAACATTTTGTCAAAGCAATCAAACTTTCTTGAAATGAGGATGGCAAATTCAAAGACACAGCCAGCAAAGGACGAAAGACAAACCAATCTGAAATAAATTATTATTCACCTGTGAGAGAGCTGAAGATACACTACTACAGGAAAAAAATCACAAGAACAATCCTTAATTCCCTTTTGATAGACATACATACCAGCCACCCAACAGGTTAGTGAAAGATGACTGGGGATCATATGAGAGCTTCCTGGGCCACAGAACTTACCAACATCTCACAGCAATCTGTCTTGAGAAAAGTCACAAGTCACTTTGATGCAAAATCATGCAATTAGAAGGGCTGTCACACCTTTGTAGATCTTGTGTGCCTGAGAGTGATCAGCTGCTATTCTGAGTCATGTAACCATTCAGGTTGGAAGGAACCTCTGGAAGTCTCTAACCCAGGTCCAGCTCACAGCAAGTTACTCGAGGCTGTCTCCAGCCACGTTTTGAGTATCTCCAAAGTCATCCAAAGCTCCTCTGGGCCTCTCTTCCAGCATCAGACTACCATGACTGTGAACTAATTTTCACCTTACATGCAGGGGGAATTTCTCTTGCTATAAGTTGTGACTTCTGCCCTTGTCCTTTCACTGTGATGCTTTGAAAATACTGTGTTTTCTGTACATGTGGGCTTGGAATCAAAGCCTCCAGCTCAGACAAGTCCTCATCTTTGCTTTGAACTTTCAAAAAGCATTAGTATTTCCAAAATTTCATGTGAGGTAAAGAAGGTAGGTAACATACATGGCAACTCTACAGTGATAAGAATGCACTAAAATACATGCTGTGTCTAGTTTAGAAGGCTGCAGCATCGAAATACCCAATGGCAAAGTAGTTAAATCCAGTGCCAGCAGCAGTACCACAGCATGTAGCTTCACACTTCAAGAGCTAACTTGTTATTCTTACATTGTTTTTCAGATTGTGATACAAAAGTGAAGATGCAGAAATGAAGGATGCAACAATGAATCTTAGCACGGTGATTAAAAACCAGGAATAATATAAACATGGATAGACTGAAGCCTGCAAACCAAAAATTGCACATTTCTGTAACAGCCCTGACACCTCTCTGGAAATACCTCGTGCATTCAAGACTGAAAGTTTGTCCCAATAACAACTATTAAGAAGAACAAGGAGCAAAATTCAAAATGATCCTATCTTGTCTTCCTTGAAGTAAAAGCTTTTATTTCTATCAACTTGAATTATTTTGTTCAAATTAAAATGAGATAGGAAACTTCAGCTGGGAGGAACCTACAACAATCACCTGTTCAAAACTTAAAGCACATTCTTAATGGCACCATGCAAATGCCTCTTAAACACTGAGAGTCTTGGGGCACTGATCACCTCTCTAGGAAGGCCTGTTACAGGGTTTTCCCATCCTCCCAGTAAAGAAATGCTTCCTAACATCCAATCCAAACCTCCCCTAGTGCAGCTTTGAACTATTCTCACATATCCTACCCCTGGATACCAGGGAGAAGAGCTCAGCACCTCCCTCTCCACTTCTGCTCCTCACGGGACTGTAGAAGGCAATGAGGTCATCTCTCAGAGCCCTTTGCTCTAAATTAAACTAGTCAGAAGCCCTCACAGGATGTTCCTTTCAGCCTTTACACCAGCTTTGCTGCCTTTCTTTGGGTGATTTCAAGGACTCTAACATTCAGTACTTACATATGCTGCAAGTATTTTTAAAAAATCTGCTTAATTAATATTCATCCAGTTTAATGGAAGACTGTAAAGTGAGAGACATCAAGCCTTCTCTTTATAACACAAGTGAAATGCCTGCCCTGGCTGCACTACACTTTTCTGGGGACTGACTGTCTATGCAGTTACATCAATGTGTGACACCATACTTGTGCATTACTATGGGACTTGTGCTCTTTAACCACCTTTGTCAACCCACTCCTTTCATATATGTCATTGTCTACGTTTATTCTGATGAGCATGAAAAGTGTCAGACCACCTTAAAATATACCTGCATTTTATGTCAGTTTTGCACATCAAATTAGCCTGCAGTTTGGAGATGATGATGCATATAACTCTGATGAAGATGAGGAAATTCACCTGGAGAAATGAAAGAAGAATTTATATCACTAACAATAAACACATGTGCATAAGTAATCAAAAACACTGATACATGTATGCATGTGTAGGTCTGTGTGCATCCTGATATGCAGCAGCTGCAGAATTTACCATGGAACCCAACTCCTTGCTAAGGAATTGTGGACTATATGTGAAGGAAATGTGGACTAAATTCAAGCCAGACTTGAAAACACAGGCACTTCATTACACAAAACAGGGGACCCTACATACTCTTTGGGGAGTGAGACACAGCGAAGGTGTGGGTTGGCCCATTTGCCTTGTATGGAAGTCTGAGCCTGACACAGTATTGTGTCTACAGAACATTTCTACACAATGCTACACATGTTGCAGTTTTTTTGTAGCCTAGTACCTGAAAGAGTATCTGTGGTCTCCTTGAACTACCTTCCATACCTCCTGCTTGGAGGGGAATTAACACAACTGTTGCAGAATGCTGTTCAGTTACCACCTTCTGCCACTACAACATGAGAGTTTGTGGCCAAGTTAAAGAAACAAAATGCTAGTCTGGAATTTCAGTGACAGAAACTAACTTGTCTTCATAAAATCACATTTCTGAATGAAAATATAAATAGCCTCAAGGGTTATTAGCCTTCAGACATGCGTAATAGCCATGTGTGCATATTTGTACCATATTGTGCTGTTGTCAGGAAAATCTGCTATCTCACAGCATATGTCTCAGACTCACCCCGATGGCAATAAGAATGGGCAGTCTGATGATCAGCCAGTAGTTCATATTATAGTTTCTGGTCCAGCAACTAATAAGACGACAAAAAGGAGATGAAGGAAAAGTTTCAGTTCATTACTAACATTTCTTGCTTTTTCTGTTCCAGGAATGCAGATGGAAAACAGTATTAAGGGCTAGATACTAGGAAAGCACATCATGCTGACATGGAAACTGATGCAGCTGCTTCTTAGAAATCCTGAATGCTTTGTACTATTGCAGCTATCATAATCCAACTGGATACTACTCACTGGCCTTTCTTGCCCACTAATGGCTAGCTCTACTCCACAATTTGCTGTGAATTATCATCCATTAATTATGAAGATTTACTCCATTAAAACCAAGGTCAAATTTGTCATTTGGCTGAAAGGAGAAGGGGAGGAATCTGTTTGAGTCTGATCTTTCTGTTGTCATTCCTAGTCTCTTCATCCTGCACTATTTTTTATTTTTCTTTTGTCTCCAATGTCAGATCATCTCATTTAACTGCTTATTAGTTCTTTAGGCCATCACTTACCATCATTATTCTCATATCAATATTGAGATCAGTCATCTATTTTATCTCTCCTTCTTTTGAAAAAGGAGTTACTAATTTCAACCAGGGGAAAGCAATTGCAGCTGCAAACTCCAGCTCCATCAGTTCATATGCTCAAGGTTTCAGGCCTGCTGGAAGTTTTAAAAATTATAAATAAATAAAATCAAGAATGGGAGCAACACTTCCTAACTTTTGCTGACCTGAGTCCTCTGCCAAGTAAGTAGCATGCTGCAGCAATATAATACTTCATTTACCACCAGTCTCATTTTACCTTTTAAAATTCCTGTCTCTTTGAGAAATACAGGAGAAAAGTTACAAGAAAAGTCATGGCAGCCACAGTTTGGGATCACTGGGCTGAAGTGAACCTTAAACTGAGGGTTTGTACATCTAGTTCCTTTCCTCTGGCCACAACCATCCATCACCACTATCTGATGGGCTGTATCTGTGTAGGATGGGCCAGGTGTTAGGGAAGTGCTCATGTGCCACTTCCCTTGTTGCTGCAGTGACAGCATTCTTAATATTTCTGTGAAATGACATTTTTAGCCTCTTGCTCAGCATTACTCAAAAGCAACAGTCACCAGTAAAGCCAGCAGCTCCCTGAGCTACACAGGCTAGAAAACAAACTAGGAAACAGCACTACATAAACCATAGGTTCCTTCCCAAAAAAAAGGTATTTCTTCATCTCCAAATCTGTTCTGCCAAAACATACATATACACAATTTTCCCTAAGACTTCTTAACAGACCTATGAAAATCAGCTTGGGTGACACTGGTGGAGCTGAAACCCACTCCAGCCTTTTAGTGGGACAGTCTAAAGGGAAAGAGCAAACCATGCAGCACCTGGGAGGGATCCATGCTACAAGCACACACCCACATGTGTCACACTATATTAGTAATGGCGAAGCAGTACAACATGACTCTCTTAGCTGCACTGTCCAAGAGAGCAAAGTTTGTTATTCTTAATCTCCTTTTATACATGTTTGAGAAGGTCTGAGAGGTAAAACTCTGGTCATTAAAGGTACACATCACCATAAGTGGAACAACACCCCTTGACTAAACAACACCGGCAGATTGTTGTCCTTTACCAAGGACTGTTTGAATTCCTTCTCATGCTTTCTCAGGCCAGAGTGAGAAGCCTGTGTGATTTAGTTTCACACAGGCTCTCTTCCCTGCTTGCTTTTTGCATTTAATATCTACACACATGCTCATTTACAAGAGAGGAAAGTGTAGCAGCTTGGCTGTGGAAATTCCACATTTCCTTGCATTGACTGCAAGTCTGAGAAGGGCTTGGGATATAGTTTTTCCTTCAATTTCACGTGTACAAAAAGCATATTATTGCCACCAGCAGCTCTACAGCCTCAAATTGCATTTTAGGTATCGAACAAAAAAGGTGTGCAGACTGTGTGCAGTGTACCTGAGCCAGAATCTGAGTTACAGAACTTCTTAACTGGCACATGTGACTGGGAACCAGCTTTGTGGAGAGTTTGAATAATTTTATTTGAACACCTCAAGACTGATGGGGTAATAGGCATAGATGGAAGTGGAGTTCTACTTTTCTCATTAGATACAGTAGGAGAAGATGCAATTTAAAATTTATAATAACAGAGGCTGAGAAACAATTCTTTACATTAACTCTGCTACATTTCTGTGTTAATTTGCTTCCTGTGACACACATCAATTTTAGCTACCTTTAAATTTATACAAATATGTGCAATAACAAAAAAAATTGCAGGTCAATTAATGTGTCATGGCTATTAAACTATCCAGAAAATAAAACTGGTAGATCTCTGCATGATTTCTTGCCCATCTGTGCTTTCTGTGATTACGACACTGATATATCTATTGTGCTTTGGATCTATCCCTACAGTTTGCTCGGAACCTCTCAGAAGATGCTTGGCAACGAATAGCCTCAGAGCCATGAATGGAGAATTTGTCCAGCATAAAAAAAATGCTAGTGGGATGTTTCTGTCTTTGCTTATCAATCCAGTATTCTCCTTCTAAAAGAGAAAACAGTGAATTTTTACCTTGAATTGCTACAGGTGGATGGAGAAAAAGGATTGAAGGCTGACTATTTTGTTCCCATACTTAACTGCAGACAGAAGCAAAAATGTGTAAGCATTAGCTTTTTAGTCACAGTCTAATAACTAACAGCTTGCCTTTAATTGTATTTGTAATCTAGACAAAATATTTTTGAATAGCTCATTTTTTAAAACACTAATTGCATTCTGAAAGAGTTTATACTTGCATATGTAAGGAAAGAAGAAGCTGGTGTGCAACCAACCAAGTCTGGCAGGCTTCAGTCCATTACTCAAATGGCTACAATTCACAGGACTGCCTCAGATTCCTAGCCCTGACCACATTTATTTCCAGTTATTCTTCATAGCCAGGGAAGTAGTTAAATCACAAATGAAATTTACAGCCCACTGCATGGTGACAGAGCTATGGCAAACAGCATGAGAGATATCCCTGGCTGCTCCAGCAAATGCCTGCCCAAGGCACAGAAATCTTGCCTTTCAGACCAGCTGCTGCATGTGGTTATTTATTGATGTATTTTACAAATATTTAAACAAGATTTAGAAAATTCAATAATGTGCAAAATTGCCCCTTAAGGCCTGCTGAAGGTAGTGAATGACAGTTTTCCTTAATAGAAAATATAAATCAGCTCTGAGCACCACATAATGTAGGAGGCACAGCATGAGCACTTTGAATACATTTTCTACATAAATGGGAAGACATGACCATGGAATGTTGCCTATTCAGAGGCTGCATGGTCTCTACACCTATTCTGATAATTTCAACAAAACCTGCACTACATCAATACAGACAATCTTGCTACAGAATATCATCAAGTCAACCTTGAAAAGGAAAGTCAAAAAATCCTAGCATTACTTAAGCTAGAAAAGGAAGCTTTGACTGAACTTGTTCAGTACTAGGAACACACATACACACACACACAAAAAAGCAAAAACAAAAAAGCAAGCTGGTGCTTAATACTCAGAAACACCAGAAAACTATTTGGAGGTGGCTCTGACTAAACTGAATTTTTATATTGCAGCATCTCTCCAGCAATTATTGTGTTTGGGGGGACAAAAAAAAAAAGAAAAAAAAAGAAAAGGATCCTTTACAAAAGTATTGGTTGGGTAGTTTGGAAACCAAGTAAGAGGAAAACCCATTAAATAATAAAATTAAAATAAAAATTAAAGAGCATAGATTTATTTCTTTTCAAAAAGAAAGCTACCTAAATATTTCTAGTCAGCCACTATCTCTATAAAGAAGAAGCCATTTTCTTCCCTTAAAAAAAAACCAAAACACAACTAAAACCAAAACCAACAAGCTACAGGGCTATTTGTAAAATAGCTATTTATGAAGCATATACAAATGTAATTTTTTTCAGAACAGCCACCATGGAAAAATGGACAAAAAGTATTTTGTGTTTTACAGCAGTCTTGCACTTCAGCACAAACTAACATAAGCAAACAGAGAATGTGCCTTTATTTTAGGAAAATCTAAATAATGAGAGCTTAAACAAGAAAAGGCAATCACTTCTCTGCTGCTAGGCATAGGCTAATCACTACAAATTGCAGGAAGAATCCTGTGGGAGGTTGCTGTCTTCTTCTGAAACAATTGTAAACACTACAGCCAAAAGCACAGTATCATGAGTGATCTTGTTTGAGTAGGATGACTGCTATTGTTGTTACTAGAAGTACAGAAATACAAAATACACCTTTCCTTGACCTGCAAAAGAACAGATTCATTCAGACATGCAGAAAATTCTGATCAGTAAAAAAATTATGCTCCTTTCTGAAATGTTATGCAAGACCTTCAGACAAAACAGAAGCAATTATGTGAGGTTTCAGCACATGGCCAAAGCAAACCACATTAAACAGAAAGCAAACAGGGACCTGCTGGTGCACACATACAGCACAAATGAGATAGCTATAAAAATCAGAACTAAACCAACCCCTCATCTTCATAAAGGTACTTGACAGTTCCCCAGAGAATAACAAACAGCATTGGCACACCTGAAAAGAGAGGAGACAAGGCTGACATTGACATTGAGACTGAGAAAAGCAGAGAGAAGAACAACTTCCTCTGCCCCCACCATAAAGATGAGCAACATAATTAACTGGTGTCAGGGTTGCAGCTCCTATCCAACACAGATTTCCATGAACAGTGGACTCCCACCTAGTTCTCAACAGGCATGAAAAATGAACAACACCAGTGCCCCATAACAGGCATTCACCACTTCTTCTGTGGATATTTTCACAGAGAGGCCAAGGGAGTTAAATTTTTGGGAGCTCTACTAGCCTCTGTATTCATGGTAGAGAGGGGTGCAGTGTGTTCTGACCAAAACCTTTGTGTCTAAATTTCTGCTTGTGGGTCACCTACACTGTACTGAAGCAGGTCCAAGTTCAGACTGTCTATTGGTGTTGAGGCTGGAGCACGCCCTACATGCCTTCCATGGCAGAGTGAGTGTAGGCACACTCAGCAAGTGTCCTCCCTCACAGAGAAGTCCCAGTTCAGGCTGTAGAACTGGCGTGGACTTGAGTAGCTGCAGAAAACACAGAAGATGAAACTGGCAGTGAAGAGAGGCTTGGTCCTACCCTCACCTGACAGCACATATGCTATAGCTGGTCAGTTCATTTGGTGTGTAAAGGGCAGTGAGACAAGCCAAGTAAGTTGCCACACACTACCCGCTTTACAGTAAAGGCCCTCTAATTAACTTCTTTCATTTATGAAGAGCCTAGGTTATTAAAAACAATTAAAGTGCATCTACCAACCAGTACTCAGTACAGAGAATGATAAAAATGCACACAAGGAAGGAAACCAGATTGTGAGTCAAAATGCAAGGTGAGGAATTTCTGCTGAAGGATAGATCAAGACCGTCTAATTCCTCCTTGGACAGTGTCTGATGCTTCATGTGCATTGTACAGAAAGGGCAACATTTAGCTTAGTTTGTTACTTCATTCTTAAGAACCAGTAAAATAAGGGACCATAAGAACATCAGGCTGCAGCAGTTAGTTCTGTGCAGGGCAAATCCACAGTTAATGGCAGCAGAAGCCTGGCAAATGGGTGATCTCCCACAGTCTGAATACCTCAAGCAGTATCTTTATTGGATACTATCAGTCAAAAAGCTTCACTGTTGTTGCACTATAGAATTTCTCTGCTATCAGAACAGCTAAATACTACAGACACTGAGTAACAATAATATTCTCCTTAATCAGTTAATTAAAAAAAAATAAAAGGAGATAAGAAAGAGCAGCAAGGAAAAAATACCAATAATTAGAATAATAGAAAAGATAATGAATTGAATAGAGATTATTTGGGGCAAATAGCTACCATGGTCCACGGATTCACTTACTGAGAATACATAGTATTTTGGGAGCAAAGTTACCAAAACCTCTATGCTGCCTTGATAGTTGTTTAAGTAGATTAAGAGCAGCCTCACTGTACATTGCTTCCAAACCAAATGAGACTTTGATTCACAGAAACAAATTACAGTTTGAATTATTCCTTTCTTGACTTTGCTGAGCATTAAGACATCTTAGTATAAAACTTACAGGATAAGACACAAACACTGAGAGCACAAAGGCTGTATCTCACTGGATATATCATTTGATAGATCAAGTGATAACAATAATGATTTGTGGATATCTCAGCCTTCTGGATTCAAGAGAAATCTCTCCATGTTTAATAAAATCACACGACATTTGAATTGAGAACCTATTATTAATACTGCTATTATTTCAATATCCTCTGCTTCTCTGTTGCCACTGTCCGCCCAGCTGCAGCCAGGGAAACAGGGGAGATCTTATATAGCATCGACCAGAGGGATAAAAATGAGCCTCTTCCCCTTGCTGAGATGGAAGTTCAGCTTTATTCTTGTTCTTGGGACCCATGGAGAAAGAGAGCAGGAGGAAAAGAGGAAGAATATTGATAACATGTGTCTTTTTGAAGGTAGGGGAAAGAGGGTGGATTACATTCACACAGCCAATAAGGAGAACTGGGGAGAAAGAGATAAGGGGGAAGAAGCTTACATTCTATACTTTGGGGTTACAGCTTGGGTTATACCATTTTTCTAAATGCATTACAACACAATACTATATTTAAAAAGAGCATAGGGATAATAGAATTGTATCAGCTATGCAAGTATTATACAAATTAATAGGCAGCAAGTATATAGCGACTTGTTCAACATTCTCTGCCCACTCCCACTTGTGATACATGCAGCTGGTGTCTCGGTATTGCAGCACCATCAGTCACACTGTTTTCCATGCTGGCAATGCACATTTTAGTCTGAGACAAATGACTGGGTATCTGAATTATAGGTTGTAATAATAATATATATTATGGATGATGAGAAAGTAATGGAACTGCCAAATCAACATCTTAATACCCCACTGCATAAGTAAGCAGTACAACATACTTAGTTTTACTCTAGCTCACATATTCTACACCTGATCAGGTGTTTGCATAGTAAGGGGAAAAAAAAAAAAAGTTGGAAAACCAGTCATTTTTCAGAATGACAGAAGGATGGGGTAGATAAAAGAACAAAATGTTGAGAAAATCTTCACAGGGTGACATTTTCAGAATGCTCCGCTATCCCTAACAAGAGAAGCAAGAATTCCTGCAGCTGCTAATGGAAGTTACCATGTCCTGATAGGAGCATGCAAAAATCAGTCTTTTCATTTAATAGGTCTGAGATATTTTGGTAACAGAACAGAAAAGCCTGGGTTTGTTCCGGAACCCACAGTGTCCCCACTACCAAGAGAGATGTCACCAGATGGTGATATTCTATGCCATCATCTTTCCCTTACCTCCACATGCAAGCAGATTTCCATTCTTACAAACACACTACTGTAGCTTTGATACTACTACAGACACTATGATTTGTAGCTTTGTAATGTACCTCACTTTACGTGGAGGCAATTTCAGGAAAGACTGAATGAAGAGCAAGAGAAGCTCCCCTCATCCTCATGTGTGATTAGAGATTCTTTCTGAAGAAGATTTCTCTCTGAAGGACCAGAGCACTGCCATCCCACTGAAACCCTTTAAGAAGGGTTTATGTGTGATAAGTTCAACCCCCAAGGAAATCAAGCACATAAACCAGAAGGACACTACTGCTGTCAGACCAAGTTCATTCTTCTTTCTCTCAGAAAGCATCCAAGATGGTCTGAATTGGTCAACTGATTGATGAAGGAATGCAAGAATGATGCCCTGACAAAGTGAAAGAAATGATAAATAAATAAGAATAGATATAAAAAGAGTAAAAGTACTGTAAAAGATGAAACATTTTTGTTCTTCCTAAAAAAAAGGAAAATTATGGAAGTTTCATTTAGCGAGCAAAGAGGATTAAGAGGAACTCCTGACATGCATTTTTTACTAAGATCAGTCTGGACACAAAATCTATTTTTACATCCTTGTCTGAAGCAGAGCTTTCATTTGAGAATAGAAAAGAAGTGGTCAGTGCAATGAATGCATCCTGTTGCTACAGTGAATTCATACAGGACTTCTGAAGGAAGGTTTCTTACTGGCTCTGCTCCAGTCAGATCCTCCTTGCAATCAGGATGTAGATTTTGATGCCCTAGCCAGGCTTCTTGCTTTAAATAGCTTCATTCCTCAAAGTATTCTTCCTCAGAGCAAGTTTGGATTGCCAAGGCTTGGAAGGAAGCAGATTATTTATTTTTTTATGGTGATTTTCCTGCTGCAAGTGCAACTGGGTGTAAAATTACCACAGAAGCTCAGAGAATATTTAGCTGTTTATTAACATTTTCTTCTTAGCCTTTAGTGCTGAAAATGGTCTCCTGGTCTGGACACTCAGGGTCACTGTGGGATCTTTCTGTTGTTTCCCCATTCTTCCCTCCTCTCTACTCCTATATGTGAATAGGTCCCTTTTCCACTAAAATCTGCTGATACTGCAGCTTTACAGTATAAACTGCTCTTCTCCAGAGACTACTCAGTACAGTACTGATAGCTGAAAGTCAATGTCAGGCTCAGCAGCTCCTGCCTTGGGTTCAGACATGATTGGTTGGCATCCTGGAATTGATTCAGACCAGTCTGGACATACTGAGAAACAAAAAAACCAAAGAAGTAATGACCTTGATCATTAAGTTAAGTAGTTAAGTTGGTTTTTTTTTTTTTTCACCCCTTTCTTATAAATGTTTTTTCTTCTCTCTACAAAGTGAGATCCATGGGCAAGGATTTCTCAAGGAATCACCAGGTACCAGCAATGTTTAATAACAGATTTTCTTTTCTGCAAGTGCAAATGGCTATGTGAATCAACAGCTGTTGCAGCTGCTGTTCTGCTGACACACATGTTGAAGAAAACCTCTCATCTACCTGCTCTTCCATTAACCTATTAAAAATTTTGTGGTTTTGATGCTGCTAAGTGTTTTTGCCTTGTTTTTCTCCATCAGCATTGAAAATGGAATATGCCATTGTTTTTGCAGTAAGATACGTAGAACTTAAAGCTGACACAAATGTATGAAAGTCTGCTTTGACAAAGAAATAGAAGACATAAGCATGACATATTGCACATTAAATGAAATAGGAAAAAATTAACACCGCCATCTCAAAGCCTAGTATGGCATGAAATCTCAGCAAGGAAGTGGTCATTAGGAATACAGTTACCTCACAAGTAATAAAGAAGGTTCATAGAATCCTATCAATATACATAATGTTAATATAAATGACTCACAATTTATGAAACTATATTAGTTTTCATAGGTCTATCAAGATTTTATGACTTTTCTAGGTTTTGTAAAGTACAATAATGCAAGACAAACAGACTTTTCCCTTTATAAACACTTCAACAGAAAAGAATAATTAATCATTTGAACTGATAATAAATGGACTACTGTCTAATAACTGACTTTAGAACTGTCCTTATATTATCATATAACAAAAAATACATTTGGAACATCTTGGAACAACTGGTCTATTGTGGGCTGAATCTGACAGAGAAGGGAAAGGGCATCTTTAGTCATGGGCTTGCCAAGCCTGGGAAGAGGGTTTTAAACTAAAATTACTGGGGAATGGGATCTTTAATCCATCCCACTCCTCCCAGCAGGATGCCAGTGCCAGTATCTACAAGGCTATGATCTCACTGGCATCACAGAGACATGGTGGGATGGCTCCTCACTGGAGTGTTGGAACAGCATGCCACAGGCTCTTCAGGAAGGCCAGGCAGAGGAGGAGGGGGCGTCACCACATCTATGGCAGCTGGAGTGCATGGAGTTCCACCTGGGGATGGATGATGAGCTAACTAGGTGCTTATGGGTCAGGATTAAAGGGAGGACAGGGACAAGTGACATTATAGGGGAGTCTGCTGTAGGCTGCCTGACAAGAAAGCCCTTCTGTAGACAGACTAGAGCATCCCTGTAGTCACAACCCCTGATCTCCTGGGGGACTTCAACCACTCATATCTGCTGGAGGGATACCACAGCAGTACATAAGCAATCCAGGAGTTTCCTGGATCACACTAATGATAGATTCCTTCTCCACGTGACAGAGGAGCCAATGAGGAGAGGTGCCATGCTGGACCTTGTTCTCACAAGGAGGACCTGGTGGGGAACATGAAGCTCAAGGGCAGCCTTGGCTGCAGTGACCATGAAATGGTGGAATTCAAGGACCTTAGGGCAGTGAGGAGGATATACATCAAGCTCAGTACCCTGGGCTTCAGGGGAGCAGACTCCAGCATGTCTGAGAGTGATCACAATCTTCAGTTATAATTGTAAAAAATAACAATATGAAGTGACTGTTTTTAAGCAATACGAACATGAAATTTTTAGACATAATTATTCATCAAATGATGAGAAATGAACAAGTTAAAAAATTATCCTGTAAGAAGACAATTCATTAATGGAGCAAAGGGTCAGAGTATCAAATTAGCTCTGGCAATCAAATAAATATTTATTTTTTGTTCCAGCTTTATTTTTACAGTTGATTAACTATTTCAAAGAGTAGGACAACAGTTCAAACAGGAATCTACTGGCTTTCTCTGAAGCCTCAGCATTACACTGAGGCTATCATGCAGCTCAAAAATCAAATTAAATGAAATTCCTCTGAGCATTACATACAGCAGAAAGTCACCTGGTGAGGGACTTGAGCACCCAAAAGATGGAATCACAAAGAAAGAAGCAGAAAGAAAGGGGAAAATCTTTGAATCTTCCCACTGGTTAGAGATGAAACTGTTATCTGGTATAACTAATCTGGGAGCACTGAAATAGCAGATGCTTCTACATTTGAAGATGGAGAATCATTGACAAGGTTTGTATGTGCAGACACAAATGGAAGAGCAAGAAACTGTACAGGTAACAATTGAACGGCATGGACAGAGCTTTTTCAGGAAGTTTGGATGAAACCCATGTATCTAGTGCCAAGTTCTTGCATTGCTGCTCATTTCCACAAACTCATCTAGAAATTCAATATACAATAGCAAAACCATTTTTGTAAAATAATAATCTGTTTCTGCTTTCTGCATTTTCAGGAGACAAACTCAAAACAGAAGTGATTCAGACCAAAAGCAGCCTAACCCTTTCTTATAAAACAACACAATCTCCTCAGGATTTGACTGGATATAATTTTATTCTAATTTCTTTTCCATTTACTTTCATGACCTCAGTCACTGATTCAGGATAGGTCCCACTCCCCCTTTTTTTAAATTAAATTGAGGGTCTAATTAAAACATATAGTTCAAATGTTAAACAAAATGGTGCTGGTTTTGCTGCATGCCTTATATGAAAGAATATGGAAGACAGAGACCTTTAATTAAAAATCTCCAGCAGGAAACTGCTATTATTTGCATTTATTTATTTATTACTATCAATTAGCCAGAAAATCTTTTCCCCTTATATATCACGTTTTTGTAGAAATGGGTAATTCACACTAATATGCCATTTATATGAATTTTCCCAGTGAACTAATTTGCTAAAATATTCACAGTTTAAATCCATAGAGAGAGGAGGAGTGTTAAAGCAATTTAAATGTTCAAACTAGCATCTGTGAAAGCACTTGCAGTATTTACTTGGATTTACTTTCATTTTTCCAAAAGTAGCCTGATTTCACCAAAAGGGGAGGGTAGAGAAGAAGGGAGAAAATGCAATGAAAGTGCATGCAAGATCACTCCAAAAATAGAATTAATCCCAACCTGTAATGTATTTTCAGGTGAACTATACAGTGGAAGAATCAAAGCTTTAGCCTTTCTACAGAAGGTGACCCTTGCTCAACCAGCTGATTTCAAGGCATCACAATCCTTGATTTCCAGCACTCACGTGCCCATGGCACATGCACCCTTACCCTTTCTTCCCAGACAATCCCTATTTGACCTGCTCTGCCACTTAGCCAACTTGACACCTCCCTGCTAGCAGCCCCTTGTTCATCAGCCCCTTGGCATCACCCCCACCTCATGCTGCCACCATTTCTTTACTGTTGTCCTCACCCAGATGCAAAGCATCGTTGCTCTTTTGCACCACAAGTAGTTAACACATCTTTTAATGCAATTTGAAACTTTCAGGAGATGAAATTCACAAAGTCCAGAAAGTCCACACACAGCTGGAACCACCCACTCATAATTTGTTCTGGGAATCTAATGTTCTGCAGGGAAAGTCCCATGTGCCTGCTACTGGTTTGGTGAATTTCTGCTGTGTCCCACAGCCTCTGTGCCATGAGCATCCAGGAGCTGTGACCACATTCTCCAGCCCAAGTAAGGTAAGGGATTGGGAACAAAAAAGGAATGCAGAGTGCAGGACTTGAACTGGACAGCACTAGGACAGACACACAAGTTTTCCTCTTATACATCTGCCAGTGCAGCCACAGGCAAACAGAAAAATCAACTCACCCCAGCCAATACAGAGATAAAGGCGGAAAATCCTTTGCTCAGAGAAGACCGAAAGTACCAGCAGTGTGTACAGGTACATGCCTTCCACCAGCAGCCAGTAGTAGTTTGCAGCCACGCAATATTGCATCATCACAAAGACCAAACGGCAGCTGAGTGATTCCTGTTACAGAAAAACCACACCCCAAAGTAATGCAACAGAGACTGAGAATAAAAGGATACTAACTCAAAAGATTGGTTCTCTTTCCTTCTTTTGCTCCTCAACAAAAAGAGCTTGCTAAACAAATCACATGTTTTATTGCATAATGGACAGAAGCCAGTAATAGGTGCTATGCACCACAGACAGATGCCTTCAACATTACTCCTTAAAAAAAGAAAGGTACGTGTTCTGTGTTTTCCCCTCAATAAGCAATGGATTTTATTTTGAAAAGGATGAATAAAGATGAATAGTCAGTGAATCTTTCACTTTCCTGTATGCTTTATTTTGCAGTTGAGGATTTCTCTATTAAAAAGAAAAGAGTGGGTGCTGTAAGGTTGACTATTTGCTAAAGCAAAAGATATTTTCATAGAATAGCAATGTTGGCCAGTGCACCCCATTTAAGTGCAAATTCTCTCATAGATGATAAATTACAGAGATGAGCAGTAGGGCCTTAGATAAGTTTGAAACCTGATTACCTAATTAATATATCCATCAGACCTGATGAAACCACTGTTGAGTAAACCATGTGTAAAACCATAAAGTGTATGTTTTTTGGAAAGAGGAAATGACTGACTATCCAATATGAACATTTCCAAACCATTAAGATGTTTAAATTTTACAATGTTATTTTCTGGCAACTGATAAATTGGGAAAAAAAAAAGCAACCATCATATGAGATTCACTAAATTGTTTTAGCACTTCTGCCTTAGGCAGTGTCAGAAAGGGATGGGCACTAAGGATACATCAGGAGAGTTTCCCTTTACCACTCCAACCCTGTACTGCAAATGCTGTACCCATGCTTTAGAGTCACAAAAGCTCTATACAGATAATAAAGCTACCTTTCTTTGATGTTTCAAGTACATTTTGCATTCCAAATCCAAATGAAGAAGGGCACTCTTCCATCATTATTTACAGAAGAGTTGTATATCCTCTCTCATCAATTAGAAGTATTTAATTAGCCTATTCCTCCAATTTTCTAAATGCTTTCAAATTTGCATTTTAATCTGATACTTCCTTTTTTTACTGTCATCAAGAGATTATATCGAAATGACTAAAAACAACCAACTTAGCTGGTGGACAACCAACTGACCAGATGGACAGTTCTATCACAGAAAGTGCTGGCTTAGGAAAATAAATGCCCTCATATCACTGCTAGAAAGAAACAAAACTGCAGCATAGAAAGAAGATATGGACATTGGTGTATGTATACACATATGTATGTGTCATGGTTTTAAACCAGTAACTAAAAAAATTACTTATTTTTTTGCTGTGAGATATGGATTAAAACAAGAGCAAAAGAGGCTTAAAACTTAAAAGGAATAAAGAAAGTTTATTAACAAACTACAATAATAAGAACACCAGAATAAACTTCCAGAAAACCCTTTTTATCCCCTACTACCTACCATTCCCTTGTTCACATGACAACAGAGACAAAAACTTTGGAACTTTGCCACCAAAACTGTTAAAACAGTCCCAATTCCTGCTACAGTCTTTTCATCAGTCTTTGTAGAGAAACAGAAGTATCTTTCTGTTAATCTATGGAGTTTCTCACAAGAAAACTATTTCTGCTATAGTCTTCTATTGTCCTAATGTCAGCTGCCCAGAAATGCTGTTATCAAAGCTCACTCCTCCCATTTCACATCACTCTGAGGTGTGTATGGGCCAGGAGTTTAGGGATGTCATTTTAAGGATGAGTTATTCAAAGGCAAAAGTCTTCTTCATCTGTCTCTGTGAGCTTCACTAGAAAACAGTTTTCTCATTGCCCCCCAAGGCTCCAAATCTTCGCTTCACTCTATTCCAGCACTTCACTGTATCACAATCACTCTACTTTTTACTCAAAATTTACACTTTGAACACTCTATTCCTCCCTATAAACTGTCATGAATTAAAGGAGTTTTTTCAAGACCTTATTGTCCATTTCCATAGCCTCAACAGAAAGGTATTTCAGTTCATAAAGCATCTCCTTATTCTCTACTTTTTCTGAAACCTAATTCTTTTCTTTACTGTCTCTGATAGTTTATAAAGTCTCTTTACATGTTGATCACTCTCTTTTTCTCTCTCTGGATAAAAGGATTAATCTGCAAGTCTCACCTGGGTAATGAAAAGGGTTAAAACCTTGCCCAGGCTTTTGTAGATAGTTCTGTGACTTCTGCTGGACCAGGAGCTGGAGCTGTCTATGACAGAAAATCCCTCATGGCTGCTCTGGAGAGTGTGGTTGCTGTCTCAGCATGCCACAGGTCCAGAGCTTTTTTTTTTCCTTTTTTTACTTGGCAGTCTCTGGTGAATTCCATCACGGCAAAAACTGCAGCTTAGCCAGGAACTGGCCTGGCCTGGCCAGAGCCTGGGGCAAGCCCTGCAGGCCCCCATCTCCCGGCCGGGAGACGCAGCAGGCCCAGCCCAGCCCCCGCCCGGGCCGCATGGCTGGGCAGGGAACGAGAGGCCAGCCAGAGCTCTGTTACCTTTCACAGCCAGGAAACAAAGAGAGCCAAGAGTGCTCTGGCTTTACATCTTAAGATAGGGTTCACAAGTTGATCCCCCTTTTCAATGGCCAAAACTGCTGTCAATTCCCAGTAATGACCAATAATTGGTCAGGAGGAAAGACTCCCATCAGTCCCCAGCAACTTCAACTTCCTTAGTTCCCAAAACCACCTTAAAGGTAAAGTCACCCCATGACAGTATGCAAAAAGATCAGCTTCTTGTTCCTCTGTCTAATGGGGACAAACTTCCCACAGGTACACATCACTTTCCCACAGAAACACATCATGCCATCAGCTAAAGAATTAAATTACCTGCTGTCATGCAGACACACAACAGTGATGACTCCAATATCCTAAGAACAACCACAGTATCTGCCCTTACCTGGAAGGCTATAAGTCCTTCCCACTGGTACTCCTGTGTGGCTGTGCTGTACATCCACTTCACCACCGAGTCTTTAATGAAAACAGATATAGCTCTCAGGATAAAAGAGGTGAAAAGGTTCAGGTGAATGTAATTCCTCGTGCAGTGCAGATGTCTGTAAAAAAATAAATCTAGTCATGGTCCACTAGCTACATAAAAGATGAAACATCAGACACAGGACTGAGAAAGGGAACAATGAGCCCTGTAAGAAATCATGAGGCACCAGAGGCAATCCCATAACTTGAGAATGGCTGTAGGGATTTCAAACTGTCTTGCCTTTGGGAAGAAAATATTATCAAGAAAAACACATTCAAAACTTCAGCCCCTAGAGCCAATGTTTGGGGAAAGGAAGAAGATAGGTGCGTTAAAAAAATAAAAAAATTCAAAAGCTCATAAAGTGTAAAAATAAAGTCATTTTCAGAAGCCTTATCTGAAGGGACTAAAAAAAGTCAAGTTCCAAATAATCCCGAAGATAATTGCTTTGAATTAACCCCAATGTCACTGCACAAGTTTTGGCGCTTGGCAAAGCTCAGGACTGGTGTGCAGTGCACCTTCTGGCTGTGCTCAAACTCACAATGAAAAAACATACATCTGTAAATCACCCTTTGACAACAAGAGAAAAATCTGTTTTCAAATTGCCTTCCGGGAGAATTGTAAATACTTTCTGTAGAAGTAAAAGGAACAGATTTTTCACCTCTGCATTCAGAACTGGAAGCAAAAAAAACAAAGGAAAAATCCTCTTGAGTTTCAGCAGCCAGCTGCAAAGACAATAAAATTGCTACTTGTCAAAAAAAAAAAAACAACGCACATTAAGGGATAGCAAAAGAAACTGCAGTCATGTAAATGGCATCCAGTTGCAGAGTACTGACAATATTTTACTAGATTTATTCGCAAACATTTTTCTGCCAGCTCTGCAAGGGTGAACACTTTACCTCAATGAAAGTTACACTGGGTATGATTTTTAAGATGCTAAAAGACAGACATAACATATGATAATCAGCAATTATTCCAGCAAAAAGTTCAATGAACTTATACTTTAAATGCCTGGTTTTTACAGCTTTATAAATTTTGGTAGAAAAATTGTCTCAGTCTGAAAGTTAGAGGTTTGTGCTGAAGAGCAATTTGTCTGTCATAGGTCAGATAGAATTTTTTATATCGCTTTTAAGCCACAATTTATTTCAAGACTTATCTATGTTGGTACCCTTCAGAACTGCTACACATTTTAATCTGATTAAAAAAGTTACGTAAATTAGGCAATTGAAGAAAATAGGTCGTAAGTAGTTACTGAGAAATTTTTACAGGCAATGCAAGTTATTCAAATTGCTTCAGTCATGAAGCTATGGGCCTAATTCAGCTTCCACCAAGGAAATTACAGACTGCCTTCCATTTTTTTTGGAGGGTGCAAAATAGGACTCTAGAGAGATACTGTTTCCTCCACTGTATCACCTTTAAAGACAAATATAAAGGTTATTATGTAGTCTAAGAACTCTCTAAGAGGCCCATCAGTATTTGCATGTCATTGAATTAGATTTTGATCCCCATTTGTTGAGGCTGAGCAACTCCAGGGAGATGACCAAAGATACCAGTCAGAATCCAGAAACTGCAATTCACATTGGGGTAGGTCTCATATTTCATGAGATCAAGGACCAAGTTGTGTCCTGGTAAACAGCTTAGACAGGAGAATACAAAATAGATTGATAGCATAGTTTTAACAAGACTCTTGGTACCTCTGATGTCCCTGGAACCTCACCTTCAAAATGAGATGCACACACTTGTGTACACTTCTTCAGTCTCTGCTTCATAGTTGAATGAAAAAAATGCTAAAGCATTACCCCACAAAAGTCAGGGCATCAAAATTCCCTCTCTCCTGCCAGTCCTTGGTGACAAACTTGCTCTTTGTCCCCTGCCAGAAAACATCCTTTCTTCCTTCAAAAGTATATGGTTGTGCTCTGTAACCTTTACATTTGGGCTGCTAAGATTACTCAAGAATTAATTAATTAATTAATAGGTGAAATGAGGAGAAAACAGTTATCCTGGGGACATTTGGAGACTTCAAGACCATCTGGTGCTTTTTCAGAAAGGTCCCAATGTTGCACACATACAACACATACAAATGATAATTTTCACATGGCATTCACAGAGGGTGAGCCTGTCTGTGGATTTCTGCAGTAATTTTAAAACTTTCTTGATATTGCCCACCTATGGTACTTCACTGGAAATAGAAGGGATAATACAGTGCTAACATGTATGCTTCAATGTAAGAAGGCTTGCATCATTTCAGTTTTGGAAATTAGAAGCTAAAAGACATGACTGATCTTTTTAAATACATAAGGGAAGAAAGGAAAGGGACTGCCTTGCTAAAAGTGTAGTGCAGACACCAGAGCAAATGACTAATAACTGGCAATGATAATTCTTTAGTCAGGGAAGGAAGTTTCTTAAGGATCAGCATACTGAAGGTCCCTGACTGGATTTCAAATTAGGGTAGCAGGGAGGCAGTCTCATCAGGACACAAGGGTAATGGGATCCTGCCTGTAGAGATCATCTTCATTGCAGAGGGACTTCCCACAACAGAACAGGATCTCATCTTTGTGTTTTCTAAGTATCATTCTCCTGTGCTCAGCACCCCTGAACTGAAGGAAATTCTGGCTGGAATCAAAACATCTCTTGCATTTACAGAGAGGAAAATAAAAGATCCCTATTAGAATCCAAAGCTGTGTTTTGGTCTGGTGGGGGGGTTTTGTCTTTTATTTATTTTTTTGACCAAACACACAGAGTGTATTTTTCACATATGCAACCAAGAGTTTCTAAATTTTTACATGCTCTGTTGAATTTGTAGGTGCAAACCTGGATGAACTCAGTATGTCACTATGGCCAGCTGTCAGCAATTTATTTCACAAACTTTTCAAATTTCAAATTAGACTCTCTTCTACATTGCAAAAAAAATTAAAAAAATACAAAAATCTGAAAGTTCTCCAAAAATAAAAACTTTGTCAAAAATACATTTCTGCACATCTTGCATGTGAGGGCTGAGATACAGGCGAGACTGAGATTCATGCTCTGGGTAACTCCAAGCAAAGCAAGATGAAAATTTTTCTCCTAAATGTTCTTGCTCATCTCAGGTTTGTGCCTCATCTGCAAGGAACACTTGCATCTCTCTCTTTTACCACCTCTTCCAGCAGAAATTCCATTGAAATAAAAACTTGCCTGACAAAATACTGCAATTGATAAAAAGTACCTGTTCCACATGTTCATATGGGTAACTGCATACATTTTGAGAAGGAATTATTTTAGGAAGGAACACAGAAGTGACAAAAGACAGAGAAATAATGATGTGACGGAAGGAGAGCAAACAATAATCAAATGTTTCTGTCAAAGTCTGATACTGTCATATAGAAAAACATAAAACCTTTAGTCCATTCTCTTCAAAGCTTCGCCAGTTACCTGAATCCAAGAAGAATGGCAGTTGCTATTACAAGGGCAGAGAAGGAAAGAGCATATCCAATGGTGTATATGATGGACAAATTCAGGAGCTGTTCTTCTGGCGCATCCTGAGAGCATATAAAGAAGAAAAAAAAAAAAAAAGGGGGA
This sequence comes from Parus major, assembly GCF_001522545.3. Classification (NCBI taxonomy): domain Eukaryota; kingdom Metazoa; phylum Chordata; class Aves; order Passeriformes; family Paridae; genus Parus; species Parus major. The sequence continues at coordinate 29,537,224 of NC_031770.1, forward strand.
GGGGAAAAGAGAGAGCTCATGGCCTTCAGTTCTTTTCTCCCAGCTACTTTCTTACTTTCTTAATGATAACCAGAAGTCCTTCTCCTACTTTCAAGTTTAAATGCACATGTCAAATCAGTCTTCCATTTTCCATATGCTCCAAAGAAATAAAAATTTAATCTTAATTCCTCAGCTGCTCCCAGGTGTTTGCTGAAATAATTGGGTTGCCTGGCTAGAAAAAATAGATAATGTGACATTATTTCATAATAAAGAGAGACGTGAATTACCACACAAGCAAGTCTTAAAACTGATGGCAGGAAGCACAGACACAACTCAGACCTGCAGTAAAAATGGAAGACCTAATCTTTTCAGACTTGAGTACTGCAAGCAAGTCTCCTTACTGTGATAATGAGGGGGATCCTCATCTATACTTCAAAGTGCTACATCTACACTTTTAAGTGCAACAAGCCAGGTCACAGTTGATGATTTGGAGGCAAAGCATGCCTTGTGTTCACATAGCTAAACCTCATCTGCCCCCAAATAATCTGTCTTGTGCCCCAGCTATGCAACTTCCTGGTAACAAACCACAGCCCAACAGCATCTCATGTGCTGGCTGTTACTGCACTATTGGAGAGGAAGCAACCTGCTGCAGACCAGAACAGTGGGGACTCCCTTCTGATTCACTGAAAATATGATAATTGAGACCCTTGCTTGAAAACTCTGGCAAAAATCCTTATAGAGAAGAGAATTACTTGAAAAGGTACAGGCAGCTCTGAATTTTAACACAGTCTTATTGCTCAGCCTCCAAGACACATTCATATTCACTGTTGTAGTTCATCTCTAAGCACATATCTTTGTCAAAATAGACTCAAGGATTTTCCCTTCTTCAAGCTGCTAACTCTGCAATTGACTCCTGAGACTTGTGCTGTATAAAGGAATACATTCTTTGTACTTCATAAATAGGTGCAGTTATTCAAATGTACCTTGCACAGCCAGGAGGATTTAAGGTAAACATACATGCTGTACCTCAGATTTGCTAGTTTAATGCTTTGAAGAGAATGCTATGAAAGCTGCCTTATGAACAGGAAAAATCTCTTCAGTATCAAAGCTTAAGCGAACAACTGAAACCTGACAATTTAAAACACGTACCCAGATGAAAATGGTATCATACACCTAAATTTATAAAGATTCACCAACACTTTGGAATTTGTTTGAGTTACATTTTTAATATAACACATGACAAACTTATAAAAACAACTTATTGTTCCTGCATGCCAGATGCATAAACCAAACTTACTATGGGGTTCCATATACCTTAGCTGGAAAACCAAACATGGCTGTTCACATTTCAGGGAGTGACACCATGTACAAAGGGTTTTAGAATCCAAATCAGTTCATGAAAAATTCAAGTCGGGTGCCAAATGAACAAATGTTACCATTAGGTATCTCACTCATTGGCGTGTCCCAACACAGCTCTGGAAGAAATCATAATGGCCAACAAGGAAAAGTCAAATAACACAGCGTTAAGACAATGTGCTCTGCAGGTATAGCGCAAAACACAAAAGGGATAAGGAATTAAGGTTGCAAGTCAAAAAAAAAGGTTCAAATTCATATATTTGGAGAACAGAAACTCTCTTTTTTCCCATCTTCTAGGCTGTAGCCATTTATTCTTTCTGAAGAATGAGGCACTGAGCAATGGAAACTACAGAGAGCATAGATACTGCAGCTCTTGGGACTTTCATAAACTTGAACTGTTTTGACTAGGTAATGCACTAGTTCCCAGTACCCTGGGATAGAGTGCACTCAATTTCTGTGAGGGAAAGCATCGCCCTTGGAGGTTCACAGTAGTAGTGGTATCATGTGTCATGGGAATGCACACAGCATGCTGGCTGACGCCAACACTGTTAAAAATCCTTTGAAAATCCCTGTGCTCTCCATTTAGTGCCAGGCATCTCAGCTCCCTGCAGAGTAAAAAGCATGAGGGCAAGAAAATAACACTGACAAGCCTAATTCCACTGTCCACAGAAAATGAAGTATAAAGACAAAAAAAACATTATACAAAAAAAAAAAAAAAAAAAAAGCAGGGATTGCCCCATGCCCAAAGGTGAAAAAGCAAATATTCTTCAGTTCAGTTCATCTTAATCACCTTAATAGCTGCTAACAAGAAAGAGCAAATGGTCACAGTTGAGTTCCTTGCACTGCACCACAGCTGGGATGACCTGAGTCACTCCTCTTGGTTCTTATGTACATTTAAAAGTGCTCTCATCTACTTTCCCTGTTCACTTTGTTGAAGGGAAGAGATCCCTTACCATTAGGTCCCTTACCATTAGGCTCACTGAGTCCAGATTACTTTGACAAAAAGTAATGACAAAAAGGACAAAAAGGTGTGGGCATCAACAACTATTTTTTTACCTCTCTTCTGATTTGTCCTATACAACAGCAAGAGTGGGGGTAAATGGGAAATACTCTTACCTGGTCAGAGGGCTCACACTCAGACAGGTTCCTCCAGGGCAGAGTCGAATTCTCCTTCAGCAGCCAGGTCCCATCCAAGGTGCAGAAGCGATACACCTGTCCATGCAGAACTGCCAGGAGCAAAATGGGCCACAGGGTCAGTAGGAAGAGAGCAGGCTTGACCAAGGTACAAGGCTCATAGAGGATCTCCATGCAACCCTCCTTTCTCACCCACCACTCTCCTGTCTGGAGGCAGAAGCTGCAGCATGGCAGGGGAAGTGCTCTACCCACTCCCTGCCACCAACACTCTGCTGCTTGTCCTCAGGGCCCCAGAGGAGCTGCCAAGATATCAGATGGCACCAGGACATGTTCCAGGACAGCTGCTGACCATTCCACAGTAACAAGAGACTGAAATAATTGCTGCCATCTTTGTGAGGATTTTACAACTTGCATAAATTCCAGCTCACTAAAATATTAGATTTTGAAACATACACAATCTAGGAGTGTTAAAGTTCAGGTACAGATTTTACATGGAAAAGAAGGTGCACAAAGACTAAATGCACCTTTTCTTTTCTGAAAGCATGCACACCCAGAGAAACCTCAGAACAGGTACGCTAACACAAGCTTCCCAAAATGTAAATGCTTATACAAACATCTGTGCTACAAAATGAAACCATTAATCTTTTCCTAAACTACCCACATATTCTTTCTACTCCTTTTGTCTCCATGTTTGAATAACAAAATTAGCAATTAATTAAACCCCTTTCTGGAGCAGTTAGCTGCTTGATCTTGTAAAAGCAAGTACATTGAAATAGCTCCTAATAAAATTATGTCAGACCGAAGAACCAAAAGAAAAAGTGCAAAGGGAAAGCAGCACTCAGTCATAGTGTATGAAAATAAACTCCCTCTCTAGTGTCTGAAGTACTGGGGAAATCTAATAACTTAGACAGCTGTACACATAAGCAACCTGGAAGTGTCCTTGTATGAGCTGCTTTGCAAAGAAAGTTTCTTACTAATCACATTTTTGACACAGCAAACTGACCTATTCTATATAACGAAGATACCCCTCAAAAAGCAATGCTGGGAGACCCTCCACCTCAACCCCCTACCCAGATGATGTCTGGAAAAAAACTCTTACAATATTCTGGGATATAAGAAGTTCAGTTAGGAGATTTAGTTCTCAAGGGCATCAAAATACATCCCAATTACAGCTTTTGCTCAAACCCAGCCTTGCCTGCTGCAACCTCATCCTGTTGTCAGCTCCCTCATTACTGCAAAATAGAATCATTAGAATTTGGCATTTCTGTTCAAGGGTAAAATTAAAAAAATTACTTGAAATTCTGACAAGCCAGGAGGTTATTTGCACGTTAGCTGACATCTGGTAATCTCTTTGATAATTGTCAGCAGCAGACAACTAGTAGGTACTCTAATAAATGTTTAAAAACCCCCAATATAGACGTTAAAATTCTAATAAGCCATTTTTAGTGAGTATGCTAAATGATAGCTGATAATGGTACTGGTAGGCATAGCCTATTTGGTTTTGTAATTGCTATACTGAATATACCAGTAAGAGATAATATAAAGATGATATAAAAATGAAGTTGCACTTGTGGAGGTTTTTTCTTACTATTAAGGGTATCTGTTCACATGAAAACAGAGGGAGAGCTTAGGTTGATTATGTTGCAGCATCTGCAACACACACATTCACATCCATTAACTGCACCTGCTTTCATTATCTACTGCCAGTGACAACCACTTCCTTAAGTCAGGGTATTGCTATGATGTTGCTCAAGGATACTAAAAATTTTATTTAGGAACATAAAGTTCAGAAGTAAAAGAATGACTAGGAAAAATATGGGTCCCTTCAGGAAGGATAGAGGAGACCTGGCTGCAAAGGACATGGAGAAGGCTGTGAGGTACTCAATGGCTTTTTTGTTTCAGCCTGGAGAAGAAAAGGCTACAGGGAAACCCTACAGCAGCCTTCCAGTTCCTGAAAGGAGCTACAAGAAAACTGGAGAGTAGACTTAGATTAGATATTAGAAAGAAATCCTTTATTGTAAAGGTGGTGAGTCACTGCAACAGGTTATGCTGAGAGGCTGAGGATGCCACATCCCAGGAAGAGTTCAAGACCAGGCTGAATGGGACTTTGAGCAACCTGGCCTGTGGAGTGCCCCCACCCAAAGAGGTTTGACAGGAATGTTAAAGTGAGAGGCATGGCTTTAAAGCCCAGGAAGAGTTGCTCCCCCCCCAAATCCCTTGTGGGGTGCCAGCCTGAGGTGTTCTGCCCTTCCTGTGTTGCTATTCATTGTATTCTGCTGCATTAAAGCCCTCCTATTGTACCCCTGTTGGTTTATACTCCTGGGGTTCTCCCTTGCTGTGTCCCTGTTGGACCCAGACCCTAAACTCCACCCTGGCTTGACCCCATAAAACCCACCACCCTGCCTCTGTTCAGGGTTCTCTGTCTCATGCTGGGTTAATTCCTGAGTTGGTGATATCCCAATAAATGGATTCTCGAGTTTAACGAAATTGAGACCCATCTTGTTGATTTCCCACGCTGGGCACTGGTGGCTGCAGCTCCCTGGACATGATAGTGTTGTAACACGTGATACAACATTGGCCTAGTGGAAGACATCCCAGTCCAGGGCATGGTGATAGGAACTAGATGATCTTTCAGATCCCTCCCAACCCAACCATTCTATTGATTTATATATTAAGGATTTCACACATCATTCCCACCCCCGCTTAGGATTAGTGGTCAGCAATTTGAAGTAAGCCATTCAAAACACCTATGCAAAAGCAGCCCTAGGAATCTGTAAATGTTGTGTATTTGGAGCCAATGAATGTGAATTCCAGGAGGTTTAAGTCCAGAGGGTCATAGGACTAGGAAATTTTGTCTGACTACCATTAGATGAGCTATAACCAAGTATTACAAGAAAAAAATTATTATGAGGAATAATCTCAAAAAACAAGAAATTTAATTATATTCTTGAAAAAAAAAAAAAGAAGAAAACAAATAAAACCACAAGACCCACACTTCAAAAGGAGAATTAATTAAAAAACAAGCAAGCAAAAAAAACCCCCAAACCCCAACATTATTTCACATTTCCTGAAACACTTTGTGAATTACCTCTCCTCACCAGTACTTCTTAATGGTGAGGTTTAATTGGGATGAATGCCTAGCTTCAATATATTTATTTTTTCTCCCAATCTTCATGACACACATTAATTTTCTTTTTATCAATAACACTTCTTTTTAAATAATGAAAAGGAAAACCTGAAGCCTAGCATATATAACAGAATAGAAAGATTTACTGTAAATGAAACATGGAATTTGCTATCAGACAGAAAGACAAGGCAATTCATTTAGCTATGAAGAAAAAATTATGTAATGCTATTACACTGGACAGGAATATTCCTGCCACATCTAGGAGTCACAAACACTCAAAGTGGATGGCTCTTACAGACTTCTAGGTAGACACATGCCAGCTGTGTCAGGTTGTCATAGACTCACTGATTGCCAAAACAGTGGTGATCAGTGCAAGACTCAGAGGCAGCTGAAGAACAGCTGGGCTATCTGTAACCAGGAAAAGCCTTAAAATGTGAAAGAATAAATCAAACGAATTCCAAATAGATGAAACTGCACATCACAATGTGAGAGCCTAAACACCTGGTCTATGGAATAATTTATTAACCAAGATGATTATGAGACAGGAAATGTTAAAAAAGAGAAAACTTCCACTTTGAGGCACCACTGAGATTCTAATTGATACATGGGACAATGCTCATGAAAGACCTGACGGAGTGCAGCTCTTAAAATAACAAGCCTGAGGCACTGCAGGCAGCCAGTTGCTCACAGAAATGTGAAAACAAATCTCACTGTTGTGAAAATGGAATACTTTCAGTAATGTGTCAGACTCCCCATTACCCACACAGCACCATTATGTGGACTTGTAAAGGGCTCAGAAATGGATAAACACCACACATGAGACCCTTCACACCCTGCAGCTTGGCCCATCCAACACTAGCACCATGCAGGGTCTCCCAGGTAAACCCAGCCCAGGGGTGCAGACACCTTCAAGCACTGTGTGATCAGTTTAAGAAGCTGCTTAGAAGAGATTCCCAGAGCAAATGGTGCCAAGAGCCCGGACTTCACACAGCATAGCCACAGAAAGGTCTGCCTTTGAAACAGACCCCTCCCAAACTGCATCAGCCCATGGTCATTCCTACTTTCTCCATTTCCCAGAAGCAGAAGGCAAACAGTCTTCATCTACTCCTACAGGCAACAACCTCAGTCACAGGCAGCCACTTGCTACTGCCCAAACACAAAAAAGGCTGTAAATGACTGATAGAAGAGATTCACCTGATCTGAATGCTCTTCCCCAGTCTTGTTCCTTTGTTGGAACTGAAAGCAGTTCCAACAAAGTTCAAGGAATCCACTAGCTTTTAGACAGCAATGTTTTGACTCAAAAATTTTAAGTGTCTTACCAGTCTTACTGCTCAGAGAAAAGCATGTGATTTGCAATAAATGTTTTAAATGTTTTAAATACATTTTTTTCACATGTACTTTTTATGACTCTCTGCACAGGTGGTCATGGCTTAAGATGGCAGATATTTTCAACCTTCTAAAACAGATAAAGGGATAGTATATGTATACATTCTGTCTTTGCTGAGGGCCTGGTCCAAAGCCCACTTGGAACTTCATTTCCTGCAACTTTCATGTGATGCCATTGCTAAAAAGAACATCAGTTATTAATAGACATTGAGGCAAACTAACAGTGACATGCCCACAGGTGGCCTGTATGCCATGAAAGAAAGAAGGCACCCACACAGCTTCCCTGGCCACTGCTGAGCAATCTCAGCTGTTTGCTTGCTTGCCTTACTCAGAGGCAATTCACATTTGTCCATGGCTGAATTCTGCAGAGCAGGCCCTCTTACCTATAATGCAATCAAAACACCAAGCATAAAATGATCAGTTATAACAGACCAGAATGACAAACAACATTTTTTTAAAGGTTTGAGGTGGTTGTTGCTTCTTTGATATCCTGCAATACCTTTTCCCTGTCCTGTTATGTTTTCTGTTACCATATAGTCAATGTTTTAAATCATTCCACTATATTCTAGAATTGGCTATCATCTTCTGCAAATAAACAAACATACCCACAGCCAGTGCAAAGGGAATCTGATTTTATTTAAAGAGCAAAAAGCTGCAAAACCTTTGGAACAGCAGCTTAATGGTAAAGGTTTATTTGAACAGTGTCAATCACACCTCATTAGAATTACATATTAAAACATGGACTTATGCCCAAAACCCAGTCTCTGTACGCTGATAAAAGGTAGATCACTGAAGGTAATAACATCTATCTAGTGAACCTGTAAATCAAATCAAATCTTAGAAGCAGCTGAATACTTTTATGTAAGGAGAGCATGGGCAAAAAGCTGACAAACTTTTCCTTATTAGCCCCACTTTTACTAGAAATAAAAACCAATTGAATATCTTCTCTGTTTAAACAGCCAACCTCATCTGCATTTTCCAACATCAGGGTGTCAAGGTCAGTGTGACTTTAGTCACCCAGCTGTCCCTGAGGATAATCTGGAACATTATTGATTGTAATAATAAATTATATCATGTCCTAGCTAATCTATTCTATTCAGGCATGAGAAGAACAAGAGACTGCAGTTTTGTCTGTCTGCTCTGTGTCAAGTATTATAGACCTGTCCTCTATTAACATCCATTCTCTGCTTCCAGCAGGGGAATTGTTTTGGAAAAAGTTCAATTTTCTCCATAAAGCAGGGACTCAGCAGTATGAGAGCATCACCCCAGTCTTCAAGACAGACTGGCTTGTTCCTGAAATGAGCAACCTGCCCCTTGATGGGGACAACAACTTATCAGAATTTAGGAGGTTGTGCCCCCATCAGCAGCTTTGTTCAGCTATCACTTGCTGTGGCTTGGGCAATGCTCTCCAGGAATCACTCTTGGCCATAAAAGCTGCTGCTAAGTGTCACTCAGCCCCAACCTTGGTGCTGCTTTCTGCAAAGGCATCATAAACCCAGGACTCATGCCTAGGAGCATGCAGCTAAAAACATGACATAAGAGAACAGCCTGATCATGAAACCTCCAGGGAGCTGGAAGAGCCCCAGCCTGCACCACTGTCCAAGAATCACATTTATTAAAGTGCTCCTTTGTGCTGGGCTTACCACCCTGTCATCTGAAATCAGATTACCTCAACAGACAGTTTAACTACAGGTACTTCCTACTATTCTTTTTCCCTCATAACGTATTAGTCATCTCAACTCCTTTGCTTTTGTAATAAAACCAAGCCTACGCTTGCTTACTTGGATCTTCCCTTGCACCATGTAAAGGTGGCGGTTAGCTGGGTGCAAGCTCATGTCTGTCTCTTAGTAGGAGTGTGAATGCATCTACTTTTCTTTTTCCTCTTGTTACTCTTCCTCCTTGCAGTGTTTTGGGTTTTTTGATTGGAAAAGGCTGGAGAACTTCTTGGATCTTTCAAACTAAGAGCTAGTGATAAGAAACATTTACAATAGGGATGTTTGAGTCTGTTTCCCCGCCTCTCACCCAAAAACCATACACACTACTGAAAATTATTCTCTTGCAGCAAGAACTTGAAGTGATCACCTGACACAACCTTATACAGACCTAACAGACACCTTTACCTGATGAAAGGGAAGATCCAACCAAGCACAGGTCATGCCACAGGCTACACAGACACCCCTGTATGTCCTGGAAATTCTCAGTGCCAGAATCCTCTGCTGTGCTATCAAAAGCACAGTTACAGACACTGCAGATGGAGATGATGCTCTTTGGCATCACCCGAGGAATACTGCCTGCATATAAATTCTTATTTAAAAGCATTTCCTTTGAAATTACATTAACAGAACAGCACTAAAGATTCAAGAATTAGGAAGTGTTAAAGCTAAGGCTGCTTATATGAGTTCTAGTTCCATCCAATAACATTGTTCTACATACACAATCATACATTTTTTCCCCATCAGAATCCACGCTTTTATTCAGGATATAAAACAGAGGGAGATAATTTGATGTGAAATTACTCATTCTTACTACTGTGAGATACAAGCCATATTTAAGCAGACAATCAAGTCTATACCAAATACAGCATTTTCTTATTTGAATGATCCATTCAAAGACCACCAACAATTCAGCTCCCCAATGAACACTAAAGGCTATTAGCTCATATGCATAAAGACATGACCAAAAAATAAGGACCATATTTTGGTAACATAATAAAGTCACATTTATACAAAAAGAAAATCATGCAGGCACAAAATTTGTCCTGCATGGGCATATTCAGTTCTCCTAGTGCAGAGTACTTCCTTGCCAGCTCTGCAATATCTTGACTCAACACAAACTTCCTCAGTTAATGAGGCAATGATCCTTCAGAGAAGAGCCCCCTTTACTACATCTCACATGCAAATCTATTCTTCATACTGAAAGAATAAGATCTGTGAAAAAGAAAATAATCATAAAATATAGCTTCATAATTAAAAAATACTTGAATAATGGTGGCCAATAAAGGTTACGGAAGCCAAGAAGACCATATTAAATCACAAAGTATTCCTTAAGTCACAAATTTATACAATACTGGGAATAAGTATCTCAACAATTGAAATATCTTTCTGGAAAAGACCATTTTTTTTTAACAGAGTTTTACCCTAAAAGGAGCTATACCCTCCAAGCATTTAATTTGAGGAACTTGTATTAAGAAAAGGCTGCACATGTAGTGGTTTAGATTCACCAATTTGAGTTTCCCGGCCAATGCGCCAAATAAGGTGGTGGATCTCAGCGCTGGCTAAAATCACCAGTGCACTTACTCATTTCTTGCTGTGAGATATGGATCGTGAGAAGGGTAAAACAGGATCAAAACTTAAAAGGTATAAATAAACTTTATTAACAGGACTGCAAGAATAAGAAGAGTCAGAATAAAACCTCCAGAACACCTTTCCTCCCCCTGCCCAACTACTTTCCTTTCCCAACTGACAACATAGAGACAAAACCTGTCTAAATGTTAAATCAGTTACCAACCATACCATAGTCTTTCATCAGTTCTTGTAGAGAGTGGAGTTTTCTCTTGCCATGCCATGGAGACTTCTCCACAAGAAACAGTTACCTCATGGCTTTTCATTTCCACAAATAGCAGCTGCCTGGGAAAAGTTCCCCCACTGTGAAATTCCTCCCATTTTCACAGCCCTACTATAGGTGTGTCCACAGGCCATGAACTCATAGGGTATTATTTTAAGGATGAGTTATTCAAAGGAAAAGGTTCTCTTCATCTGTCTCTGTGATCACCTCTGGGAACAGAGGTTTTCTCTTCTCCATGGCCTTATTAAAAGAGTATTTCAGCCCCATTAGGCATCTCTTCTTTCTTCTTCCATCTGAGGCTTGACTCCTTCTTTACTCATCTTGGTGTTTTCATGTTGTCTTTCTTCGCGTCGTCACTCTTTTTTTCTTTTTTTTTTTTTGTCTCGGCCTGGAGCCATTGGTGCGGGCCAAAAGGGGGGCCTAGTGTCAGCAACATGTCAGCAGCCGTGGCCCAGCCCAGCCTGGGGCGGGAGCCCTGCAACCTCCATTCCCTGCCCAGAAGCTGCTGGGGTCCAGCCCAGCCACCCCCAGGCCACACAGGCTGCAGGGGAGCAGGGCCAGTCTCATCAGAGCTCCATTACCTTCTGAGGCTGGAAGCCAAGAGAGAGATTTGTGGGTTTGTGGTTTTTAAAATGTGGAATTCACAGAGGTGGATCTAATTTCCAAATGGTTCAAAATGTTGTCAGCTGTCAGAACTAGCCAGCTACAGGCCTTTTCTAGACACAGAGGAAGCTCCTAGCAGTTCAGTGGGTGGTTTCTTCTTCCCCAAATGTCAGTCAATACAAAACCAGCACACTAGCTAGAGAACACCAACACCTAACAACTTTTTAAAATAAACTTAAAAAAAATCATAAAAGTGCACCCATGTATGTGGGCATCAGGTTTAATAATAAGAGTGTTTATGAACTATAAAAGGTAAGCAAATTAATGCAGTTAAAGAAGGCAGCTTATGAAAAACAAGTATGCATGATACTTTGTCAACATTTGGTAAGATACCAAGAAGCACCACTAAAAGTTTTGTTCAGAATAAATAAAAGTGGGTTGGAATACATTTATTGCAACAACAAACATGATTGGAAGTTTAATGCAAAATAAACTTGTAAAAATGCTGTTAAGAGGTTTTGTATTTTTAAGTTGTTGGATCTTTTATTGCAATTAATAGAAGCCATCCTATTAGAGGATAATAAAATGATGCAAAAAATTCAAAAATTCTGCAGTAAAAAGTTCTCTTAAAAGGCTGCAAACCATACAACTAAAGTCTTCTCAGGGCAGAGGAAGGGATCTATTTTACTATGCTCGTATTCTGAGGCCTTATAAAAATAAGCAAAAAAACCTCAAAACAAGCTAAAAGGAAAGGAAAAAACCAGAAAAATCACTAGCATAATGCCTGCTGACATAAAGCAGGCAAAAAAAGAACTTTAAGAAAAGACAGCAGATAACTAGTATGTTAAATATGCACAGTCAGGAGGAGAGGGATATACACATGCAAATAAACACTGGTTGGTTGGTTGGATGCAGCTTCTGTGCAAAACAAAAAGCTCCAGAACATGGAGGCTAAAACAAATGCCAGGTGAGGTAAGCAAACTGGCAGTCTTTGGCAACATGGAAATTAGTGGTATTTGGTTATCTGCAAAAGCAATGGCATAAAGAACCACTTATTAAATAATCCTAAATTTATCAACTCTCGCAAGAGAGTTATAAAGATCATCCAAAAAATCTTAAACAATAGGAAGCTTTCAGCACAGACACCTGCAAAATAGATCATAAAATTTATCTCAAACTATCAAACTTCATTTAGAGCTAGCTGTAATTCCACAAGAATTAGCCACTATCTACACAAAATAAAGAATGTGAATACTTCTAAGCAGAACAAATAAAATAAAGCATGTCATCCATTTTAAAGACTGTAGACACGCCATTCTTCTCTCCCCTGACTGCATTCCTCTCCTTGGTTCTCCTCTTCAGGTTCATCCTTTCAATACTTCCTGTTGCTGCAATATTTAGTTCTATGCTGCCGCTCCACCTTTGCACTGTTGCTCCCTTTCCCCCCCCCCTTTCATATTTCTGTCTCAGCTCCTACTTGGGGTTGCCATTTTCCAAAACCATTGTAATTAAAATTGCAACTTAACTCCAGCCTCTCCCATCTCCTTTCTCTATTCCTCAGCCTTCCTCATCATACTCCAAGCTCCTCTTACTCCAGCCAAGCAGAGAAGAGGGGCAGAATTAATGAACAACATCTGCTCTCAGATCTGGACCTATTGCAGCCAACAAGGCCACAAGAAGCTCTGATCAGCCTGTGCACCAAAAGCACATCTGGCCTCAACAGTCACACATTTCAGGAGAGAGGAATACTACTTCACACAGATATGGCCTCTGGAGACTGTAGGAGCAAACAAGCACACATAAGGAAGTCATTCCCACAAGCAGCAAGAGACATATCACCAGTATCACAGAAGCCATGCTCTTTCTCATCCACATGCTGAAATACAGAATAAGATTTTGACAAAAAGTTCTTGGAAAACATCAGCTTTAAAACAGAATTCTAATTTGTTGAATCTCATCACGCCAAGGCCTACAAATCTGTAAGACACTAAATACAAGCTCTTACAAATAATGGAAAAAAAAAAAAAAACCAAAAAAAAACCCAATCAATTTCATTACGAAAATCACCATCTCTTCTGTCAGGAGGCCACTAAAGCTACAGTTATGTCTGGATTTACCTTTCCATTACAAAGTCAATCTTTACACCAGTCTCAATGATTCTTACCCTCCAACACAAAGCTGGAGGGTAAGACCCATCCCTAATCTAAGAACCAAGATAATTACCCTTATATGGGTAATTTTCCCCAAGTTCTTGATTCCATTTTCATTTCTATTCCATTTTCATTGCTTGAGAGGTATTTGGATGGACATAAAATCCCTTTGACTTAAGCTTTTCTTTTCCTGCCAAGGAGCAATCCCTTCCCTTGAATATTCATTGCCAATGATACCTCACATTTAAAAAAACTTAGAGAGGCCCACTGTCATTCATCAGTCACACCAACACAATGTTTTCCACATTTTAAGCATCCTTTCATTCTGTTTAAAGGAATTGTCGGTGCCCTGCTCCATTAAGCTCCAGGACCATTATCAGGCAGTTTTTGCACGTGCAAGTCAGTTTTTTGTTTTCAGGAGAAATATGCCAATGAGCACTTGATTCTTTTCTTGCCTAATTAATTTCTGCTCATTCCAATTGTCAAAAAGCAAATTAGAACCAGAAAGTCGTATGAGTCTGGATCAGGCATCAACCAGCATTATTTTTGTCATCAAACAAGTCACGTATCCAAGTTCTCTCATAAACATTGCCCAGAAAAACTTCATTCTTATCTAAAGAATAATTAAAATGATGTATGAGAATCCTAACAGTTAACATTTGGAGCATGTTTGAAGAGGATTAAACACTTTCAAAATTCATAGCAGGGGCCCGGGTCTCTCAGGGAAAAGCTAGCCTATGACAGAAAATTCTCAAGGGGAAAGTCACCAACAAAACGTGCAAGTAGAAAAGAATAATACTGTTAAACAAAACCATGTGCATAATTGAGAAGTGTAAACTTTACAAAGATTAGCATATTTTCAAGTTAAAGTTGCATATATGAAATGGCATGAAAGGAAGAATATTCTATAATTAGACTTACATTCAAACACCTTTCAAGTCAGTCCACATTTTTTTGCAGGACTACTCTGTCAAATGAAAATATTATTAAAAAATCCAACTGCAGAGCTACTCACTTCAAGAGGCAAAGACTCAGCTGCCTTTACATAAAGCATTTACATACTTATATATAAATATGTATATATATATATATATACACATGGATTGAATTGTATCTTCACCAAAATTAACTGAGAATATTGGAAAAATAAATAATCTTTAAGATCACTATTATAACAGAAGCATATCTATTATGTGAGAGGACACATGTAGGTTGGATGTGAGAGGAGTCTTTCCCATCACCCAAGATGAAGTGCCAGGAATTCCTGAAAAGGGGAGGAAGAAGTGAGCCATATGGGCAAGTTGCTCTCCACCTATGCTGCTTAAGATCAAGCATTCATGTCTTATCACATCTTCAGGGCCTTGGGGGTTGGGAAACCCCAAAACAATCAATATTTAACTAATTAGCAACATTTAAGTAAGCTGAAAATTAATAATGCATTTTCAGCAAGGCATTTAATTACGTAGCACATACAAACACTATTGTTCATTCAGACCATTAATTAGTTCAGTTTACTCCTTGTCCACAGCAATTAAAAACTGCAAGTTCATGAGTGTAGGTAACCTGTAGAAAAGTTTGAGGTCCCTCTGTTTAAGAGTGCAGTAGTACAGAAAACAAATAAAAGCAAGTAGATAATAACTTCAGTTATGCAATTATGTAATGAGAGCACAGATGAAGTTAAGATAATTTTTAAGCTTCAAACATATCTAGCTACCTGCTAGACTAGCATGGACAAGGCACAGAGGCAGTCCAGCTCTTCCTTGCAGCTGCGACTAATGGTGTTCATTTCTCACTGAAAGGCATTATTAATTGCCAGATCAGCTGTAGGAAATGTCTAAAGCACTCACAAATGAAGATCAGCTATATTTTCTGAGGTGTGCCTTGACATCCTTGACAGTGGATTTCAAGGAATTACTTTGAACAAAAACATGATACAGTTATAACTAAAAAAGTTCTGGAAAACATACAGTCCTGCCAACTGCTCCAACTCCCACAGACATATCAAGCTGATATCCTACAGCAGGCTTGTCCAGCAGTGCAAAAACAGTAATTTTTCCTAGAAGGTCTCAGGTAACCAGATCTATACCTGACATATGAACATCATGCTTTCATCACACATATGTGCATTTTGTCATCTGGCCATATGCAAAGTTTCCTGTTCTATAATACATTCGACGTATTTTGGTAGCAGCAGGAGAAGAATCAAAACAGAGAGCTTTTCATTGTCCCTACAGAAAGTCACATCTCAGCCCAGCTAGAAGGTCATAAACTACTGTGTTATTTTATGTACCTCAATCTGAAGCAGCAGTTTATTTATAAAGCTGTTTCTTTTGCTTAACAAAATTGATAAAACAGAGAATGGCATTGCCATGTGGCCTAAAATAACTGTATGTTAATAACATCTATCTGTTATTGATTTTAATAATTATTCCTGCCAACAGCCCCTATATCCACCCTTGAGATGGGTAACATATGTTTGAGAGTTCTCTGGTATACTACTGTTATAAATCTGTATTGTGATATTGGCTTTCGCAAGTATTAGGATGAATAGTATATGTTAAATACTTTTTGGCTATGTATGTATTTTTTTTCTTGCTAGCAAGTTGTAAGCCTAAAGGAATCTCCCAGTACAAAGCAAGGAAACCCCAGAGGGCAAAGACAGTGGGGCCCAAGCTGTTATCAGTGGAAGAACAATAGAGGCCAAGCTGTTATCAGCTGCCAGGACAGCAGAAGCAGCAGCAGAAGGACGGATGTGGAGCCCAGCTGTCACCAGGGCAGGACGAGGGGCCCAGACTGTTATCAACACTGACCATGTGGAGAAGAAAAGAAACCAAACTCAAAATAATGCTCATCAGCAAGAATAATGATGACCAGCAAAAATAGTGCTGAGCAGCAGAAATAAAAACCATACAGAGCATGTTCTAAATAGGCGGAACCAGGGAGGGGAGATGCTAAATACTTCTTGAAAAAGTTTGAATATGCATTAAACCCTCACAACAGGAGGGGATAAAAAGAGTGTTCCCGAGATACCAGGGGTGTTCCTGGCAACCCTCCAGGGCACCCAGCTGTTTTAACCCTTTGCTTTATTTCCTTTGTCTCCTAATTGTCTTTTTGTTTATATTAAACTTTTTAAAATTTATTAAGTGAATCTCGTTTTTCACACTACCAGATGGAGACTGACAAACAGAGGCAGAGGTGAACTTGAAAGATTTTTTTTATTATTACTTTAAGCAATTGAAATTTCCAATTAGCTTGCGATAGCTTCTGGCGCAAGGAAATATAAATTCTGAATTGCTTATGGGTTAGCAGATACAAAGAAACATTTTTCACTGAAGAAAGGTCACACCCCTTTTCAACATCATGGAGAATTTTCTGGAAGCTCGGTTTTATTAAAGCAAAGAAAGGAAGAAATTGAATAAATGTCTAATCATCTTCAGAGTATCCAATATTTGAAGTGAAAGTTGTTTTCTTTCACACAAAAAGACAAGCAGGCACTTTAACTATACACTCACAAGGACATCTGCTGTCTTGCTTTTAAAAGACCATCTCAAACTGCAAAGCTAGATGATTAAACAAAAAAATGAGAAAGATGAAACCAGACAAGGTTTAACTTGGTCCCTTAAACCAAATGTTCCTGCCATGCATATAACTTCAAAAATTGTCCAAAGGAAAACTCTCATACAAATGCCTGCTTCCTCAGCTGTAGGGTTTTCCTCAGAGCCCTCTAGAAAGCAACATAATTTCTTTTGCTCTGCTTTGCGCAGACAACATTAGAGCTTCACTCTGGCAGTGCTGCTATCCATAGGAGATTTCACAAACAAAATCAAACATATTTTTTTATGTTTTTGCCCCTTGCTGGCACTATCAAGCCAAACTCTGTCCCCAAACTCCCTCACCCTCTGAGTTTGAATAGTGTGCAAACACAGGCAAGTCAGGGAAAGGGAAGAGGACCAAGACATTGGATTTAATCCTGCAGCACAGCAGATGCCTCAGGAGCGCAGATGCTTGAACACAAGCCCTGAATGACCACATTTGATAGCAAGGGGCTGTGGGGGTTACTAAATCACATTTAAGAAAATATTATCTGCAGAAGCTTTTCCAATGGTCCAGGCACCCAAGAAGCAATGACACAAAATCCTGCTGAGGCAGAAGTCTACATGTGATTCTCGCCTGGGTCACAGTATGGCATGCCACAGATCCAAAGCACTCATGGCAGCACCTTGACATACATTACAAGGTTCTGTTTCCTTTCTCAGCCCTTCTCCTTGGTGGGCACAACAATCAGTGATGGATTTATTTTGGGATCAAATGGATTAATTTTAACACTTTTGGTTTTTCTGGTGCATATCAGGGAATAAAATCTGCAATATTGCTGTACATGATATCATTAAATTGTGTAACTGTGTAAATACAGTTACAGCTCTTGGGAAAAGAAAGGCACCACACAAGAAGGAAGGTATTAATACATTACTTAAAGCAATAGGACTAACTTAGACACTAATGCTGGGTGGGAACTGTGCAAACAATTTCCATGATCTGCACCACAGTAAGGTTTGTCTATATCTCATAACCCTAGGGAAATTTCTTTAAACAAGCATAAAATCCTCGTGGTAAAACTGCTAACCTCTGATACTTGGGAGTTCCAAGGTAATACCTCACTTCCACCCAAAGCCTCATGCAGAGCCCTTACCTAAAGACACATCAGGAAAAGAAGTTCTGCCACCAGAGAGAAAATGGGTAATGCTGGAAGAGGGTCTCAAACATAGGTTAAAGCAGGGGGAAATGAGAAAGATCTGACCTCAATGTATCCTTGCAACTGATGGTACTCTGGAGCAGCAACCCAGTCTGATCTCTGCATTTCCACACCCACACATGAAGCTCAGCACATACAATCTCTGTGACTGGGCAAAATTATTGAGTGAAGTACAGCTGTGGTGCCAGATATCTCCAAGATTTAATCAGGCTGATTCCATCTCTAGTAGCTAGAGGCAGTCACAAGGTTACTACCTGAGGTCATCTGGTATTCCTGCTGGGTTAGTCTGCCACCAGAGAGATCTTCAGGTCTCTCACATCACAGGCTGGAAACCAATATTGTTTCTAGGGGTCCCCAGGATATACTTTACCTGGTGATCTGGGAGAACAAAGAAGCAGGTGTCACCATTGCAACACCTAACATAGTAAAGAGAGGATAATACAGATAATAAAGTGAATTCTAGGAGACAAGTGATTCAAACAAAGGTGAATGACAATGGAAGTTATTAGGTAAACAAAGAAAATAATTCCAAACTAGGAGAAAGGTATATTGAGAGAGCATAGGGAACTACAAAACCCTGAGGCTTCATGGACAGTATCAATTATGGCATACAAGCCATCTGGCCCTTTACCTGGCACAAGAAACATTAGAATTTAATGTGATCTTGGTAGTGCAAAAGACCTCCAAAGGCCCATGTATGGTTTTTCTGGAAGACTTCATAGTAATACAGCCTAATTTATAGGTCTTATGCCTCCCTCCAGGACTGAACAGAATCCAATGCACTCCTGGAGCACAGCTTCTGACTTAAGTTTCCTTCAAAGAAACAGACACCAAAGCTGCTCAAACTAAATAAGTCTCAGCAAGCAGCACAATCAGGGATTGATTCACAATTCACTACTGGTGCCATATGATGTGCCATATGATGCCAACACAGATAGAGACTGGCTTAAAACTAATTCAGGTGTCAGACTCCTCAAAACTAGAGACCAGTTCTAAGCTGAAATAAAAACTTTCAAAGATTTCAGATTTTGAGTGGAGATCTGAGCAACAGTCACATTCGTGTTGATGCAAGATGCTGCAGCCAGCCTTGATGCAGTCCAGTGCATATAGGAGCAAATGGTGCGGCTACTGTTCACATAACTCTTGTCAGAAACTAGTACCTCTGGAAGGTTTTTTTAATTAAAAAGGATTTAGTGCTAATAAACAATAAAATATCAGAACCCCCAGAGGAGGTGTAAGCGCAAGATGAATTGTGCAGCTCCACAGTTTCTAAATCCACATGGTGTTACTGGCAGCTGGCCCTCAATTATGAGACAGTAACAAGAAAAAAAAGCACACAGCCAGTGACAGAGAGGCAGGGTGCCCATTGTCCCTTAAAGGAGCCCCTACTGCTCCCCTCTGAGCTTCTGCACTGATTGTACTTTGAGACAGCTATGGCCCCAGAACCTGTCATAATCTCTCCAACTACAATGTGGATAGCAAGGTGTGCAAAATTTACCTGGTGTAACTTCAGTGCTATCATAACCTGAGTGGGCTTCACTTACAGAGGCAAAAGCTTCAACTCTGCCAGCCAGAAGTATAGAAAACTTGCCATCAACAAGCTCTGGCTGTGGGCCAAGATCCGTACTGGCAATTTGCAGAACAAATTCATTTAACAATAAGCTCCCTCCTGCTACTTCAGTATCTCCCCACAAAGACCTGCCCTCAGTGAGAATTGCATAAGAACAAATAAAAGCCAAGCACAGCTCTAGTGAAATAGCTTGCACAGATTTGAGAAACTTCTGTAGTTTGCTCTTTCAAAGATGTATAAGCAGGCCAAAAAACACCTTTGCCTTGGTTTGGTTTTTTTTGGGACGGTAGGGAAGTAAGGCAAGCAAAAGTTAAGCATGTGCTTGTTTTGATAGTCTATACATTTCACTTCATATTTTCAAAGCATTTCAAAATAACACTTGAAAACCAAGAAATCTTCCCAAAGAGAAAATTTAAGAATTTCCCTACAGAGCCCTGAACATAATACTTTGACCCAAATTAGATTCTCTTTCACATTACATTTGCCTCAATGATCCTGCTTCCTGCTGTCAAGAAGCAAGAAAGTGCTCCCTCACTACATGCACAAAGCTATTTTATGTGGCTCTCAAGGGATACAGATGACTTTATGAACTCCTGCCATGTAGTTGTAGCCCAGCAGCGTCTGGGCTCCTCATTTGCTAGGATACCAACCCCTGTGCTGTGAGACACATCAGCTGCCTATTTCTCATTCCAGTGAAATAATTTAACCTGCATTGAAACAGAGGCTACCCTAAACCTCAGCTACTTTGGTTTTGGTGGGATATTGATTATCCAGATACCCATAATATTCTTATTTCACAATTTTCTTATAAGAAAATAACAATAACCAATATACTTGAAGCAGATGAATGCTAATACAGCTGCAATCACATCAAGCAGGAAACTGATCTTCATGAGAGAATAAAAAAAAAACCCAAACGAAATCCAACCAAACAACAACAACAACAACAAAAAAAACCCCAAAAAACCCCAACACCAAAAAACCAACCAACCAGAAAGAAAACCCCACATCTCAGTTGGGTGAAATTTCCAATCCAAGTTTTCTGCATAACTACAGATGGAAAAATTAGTGAATACTCACTATCTCAGTGCAACCTATAATAAAAAAATTCCTTTAAAAAATCAGGTTTAGTTTACTTGCCTGACACAAAAAAAGTCTGTAGCAGTGTAGACATACATGGTTTCAAGCATAAAATCTTGGTCTAATGTTGTGATCTTTCTTCTGTTCAATTATCGTGAACATATTCCCAACCCTCAGGGTCCATCCTTGTACACAACATACCGATACTGACTCTTTCAGGAATGTTGACACACCGGCTAGGTAACACAACATAAAGAAGTCTCAGCCTCAGCATTTCTAAAGAGATATGACAGGAGTGGGACAATATTGATTGTCTCTGCTTTATTTTATAGGCTACCTTTGCAGGCAGCATTTTCAAAAAGGGCTGAAGATAAATGTTGCAATCGCAAGGGAAGTCATCTTGTAAGGAAAAATCTTGCAAAGGCACATATTCCTTAGCACAAAAGATCTGTAAGCCCATTCTGCATGGATTTGTCTGACAAAAGGCTGGTCTTGGGTCTCTGCATGCACACAAGTCTGAATAGGCACACTAGCACTGAACACCAGATTAACTCTTAAGTTCCTCAGTGAACAGATCCCCATCTCCCTAAAGTTGCTCTTGTACCCTGAGATAAATGAGCAATCCAAAGAACTGGAGAAGCACTACTGCTGAGCCATGTCCAAAATGCAGACAGGCATTCAGAAGCCACCACATTAATTGAACAAGAAGAATGTCACACCTCAGTGAACAACTCTTTAACATCACGCAGGGACAAGAACTGACTGACATCATCTGCAGTTGGACTAGTGACACAGCACATACCTGCTGAGCACATAAAAAGTTCTTCATACCATTTCCAGCTTGCCACTCTTCTAGGCAACCTGCTGGGCCACATATGCTGTTCAGGTTTGCAAAAGAGAAGGCTTAAGACTGACAGCCACTAGGATAAGAGTGGTACACAAACAGCAAAAGCTATTAAAGCATAGTTTGCAAAACCTGCAATTCCCCAAGGAACGCTCCTGCTTTCTAAACATTTACCATACAAATTTGTCTCCCAAACGCATAATCTGGCTGGACACCAACAGAAATTTGTAACACCTGACAATAATTGGTTATCAAGATTTATCTTATAAAAAAGAAATAAACAGAAGAGAATCACAAAACAGTCAGCATTGGATTTAGATTCTGGGTATTTCCTAATACAGCAAGTAACTAGGGAAACTTGCTCAGGCTCATGTCTAGTCAGGCTATGATCATCTTCAGTGACAGAGACTCCACAACCTCTCTGTGTTACCCATGCTAGGTATTTGACCAACCTCACTGTGAAATAATTACATTTAAAGGAAATTTTCTCTATTTCAATATGTGAGCATACACATTGATAAGATTTCCCCTGAGGCCTTCTCTTCTCCAGGCTGAAGAATACCAGTTTTCTCAGTCTCACCTCATAAGAGAGACACTCCCACTCCTCAGTAAACTTCACAGTCATTTTCTAGACCAGCTGAACCAAGTCCATGTCTCTCATACAGGGGAGCCCAGAACTGGACAAAGCACACCACGTATGTCACCCCCCAGAGCAGAGGGGAAGGATCATCCTTCTGAGCTGCCACTAATGCTTTCCTAATACAACCCAGGAAGCTTTTGATGTCCTTTGCCTCATGGGCACATTGCTGTTCACACTGAGTTTGGTGTCCATCAGTACCTCCAAGACCTTTTCTGCAAAGTTGCTTTCCAGCCAGTCAGCACTGATACACACAACTATTCCTTCCCAGGGGTAGAATTCACAGAATTCCTGTCAGTCCATTTTTTCAGCCTTCTGTCTAATCCACACTTCATCAATTTGCTATCAGTGTTATAGGAGCCTGTGTCAAAAGCCTTACAAAAGTCAAGATAAACACCTCCATTGCTCTTCCATTAGCCACCAGGCTAGTCCTCTTACCAGGTTCATCATGCATAATTTTACCTTCATAAATCCATGCTGACTACTCCTAATCACCTTCTTGTCCTTTAAGTGCTTGGAAACCATTCCCAGGATTATTTGTTTTGTTACTTGCCTGGAGACTGACCGGCCAATCATCAGTAATTCCCCAGATTTGCGTCCTTGCTCTTCTTGAAGATAGTGGTGACAATTGCAGGAATCTCCCTCAAGTACCATGACCTTTCAAAGATACTCAAAAGTGACCTCACATTGGTATTAGCCAGCTCAATCAGCACTTGTCAGTACATCCTACCAATTGCTGTGGACTTGGGTATACTACATGAAAATGTTCCATATTCTGATCCTCATCCAGGTTAGAGTAAGTCTTCATTCATCCCAACTTTACCACTGATCACAGTGGCCTCAGATTGCTTAAGCTGAGTTTTACCAGTAAAGGCCATGGTGAAGGCAGTGAGTGCTTCAGTCATTTGCCCATCCTTCGCCAAAGATTCTCCTGCTGCACTCTGCAGTGGGTCCAAATTTTTTTCTCATATCTGTTTAGAAGCCTTTTTTGTTGCTCTTCATCTCGCTTAATTTTGGGTGGGCTATGGCTTTCCTTTAATGACCAGTATATGCTTCCTGCTTCCAGCTCTACATTTTTATACAGAAGTGGTTAAGTCATGAAGAAACACAGACTCAATGCTTCCTCTATTTGAGCGCCTCATCATAAGCAACACTTGGTTTCAAGTGACTCAATTCAGTTCCCAGGGATTTCTGGGGGTATACCCCAGGAAGCTTTCTACAAACTTGAAAACCTGACTCCTAGTCAAGGGAGCAGCAGTCTTAAATATTTGAGTATGCTTGGCTGAAGTACTTCATACTTGATGATGACCTGTTGGGATTATCGAGACACAGATGCCTGAGAGACATTGTAAAAGGTGTTTTATTTCATAATCAGTCTCATGGAAGGGTGAGACATTAAAGATGTTTCATTCAACACCATCACATCAGAAGCTGTATTAATTCTAGTTACAATGCCTTTTATAAATTTCTTAGCCAATCAACTACTTCCACAAAGCTCACTAATAACTTTTTACACCAATCATTGACTATTTTGCATTACTTGACTCTGTCGCAATGCGTCTCTTCTTATTCAATCATATAATGCAACACAAACCTACATTGATACATCTTAAGCTTCCTACTAACTCTATAGCAGGTTCTATTGTTAAACTTTAAAATTTTTCACTATATTGCTCAACATATTTTTTGCTTACATAAAGCATATTTCTACTTGCATAAAACATATTTCTGTTTAAACCATAAACCCACATTCTTGCTTCATGTCTGTGTAACTTTATTGTTCCAAATATTCAAGCCTTTTCCAAGGTCTTAGGTCAAACTTTGTATCCATATCTATCTCTATCTCTGTACACACAAGGCTCTGGGAGCTTTCTGCGACTCCTTTTCCCACAATGACCTTCCCTGAATATGTTTTGGTACTTCCCAAACAGTGTCTCATCTTTTCCTCCTCTCCATTTCCAGTGGGTGATGAGATGGAAGCCCTGCAGTGCTAGAACCTATTTCAAGTTCCAAGTAGGGGGCTAAGCATGAACAAGTAATAAACATGCTTTAGTGACCACTCTAAATCACAGGGTGTTCAATTTTCTACTGCTCTAGATCTTCTATTATAAAGACATTACCTCTTCATCACAGCAGCTCATTAACATTCACTTTGAACATGACTCCACAAGATGTCATGGAATTCTATCAGGTCACAGTAATTTAGGCTCCTAAAGTGCATACCTGGCACTGATACAAACTTCTTATTTTATATTGGACAGTGAAAGTCTTCCTTGTTCCATTTTTATTCCTCACCGGTAAAAGAGTTTGAGGTATATGCACAATTTGCTCAACAAGGGTTCCAAAGGTTTAAAGATTTTCTGAAGTGTTTCGCAATTCTCCCTAGCAAGGCATTTACAGAATGAGGCACTTCTCACTGAAACAAAGACCATTTTCATGATAATTAATTTTTTAAAAAACTTATTTCCAAAAGTATGAAAGATATTGCACATTCAAGTAATTTAATTATCTGCAGTATTGCATGAAACCATGGCTTTTTCCAGCAGTGGTTTCAAGAGCAGTTGGAAGTCCATGGTCCTAAAGACTGAAACCAAACAGGTTTAGAGGAAAGAAGTTGAAGTCTGTGAAGTTTCAGGTATCCAGCTGGAAAAGCATCATTGGAAAAAAATCTGCAGTATCCAATAATTTTTTGTCAAATATGAGGTAAATATTAATTTCATACATTTGAAAAAGCTTGTTTATCCATTCCAAAAGCATAACATCTTTAATAACTTGAGAAAGATTAGCAAACAGCATTTTAACTTTTGAAGTTACTTAGGAAAGCAGGCAAAGTTGAAGAGGTAACCAAAGGTGTCCTCTGCAAGGAGAGCCTGGAGCTGTTGCATGACTGGTTCCAAAGATCCACCGCAGAGCACAGCTGAGCCCCTCAGCCATGAATCACAGAATCAACTAGGTTGGAAAAGACCTTTGAGATCATTGAGTCCAACCTATGACCTAACACCACCTTACCAACTAGGCCATTGCACCTCAGGGAAAACATATGCAAGAAAGAACCAAAAACTGCCTGGCAGTGAGGGGTGAGAAAAGGAGTGTGAGAAACAGCCCTGTGCAGAGCACTAAGGTCAGAGAAGATGGAGATGGGGAGATGCTGCAGGCACTAGGGCAGAGACTTCTTCACAGGGCTTCCATGGTGGATGAGGTAAACTGACTGATGGGCTGCCAAACACACCCCTGGCTACTTTCGCTCCTCAACAGGATGGGGGAAAAAACAAAATGTAATATCTTGTTGGTCAAGATAAACAAGTAACCAGGAAAAGTAATGGGAAAAACTGTGACTGGATGTTGCCACAGAGGGGAACAACTCCAAGGAATCTTTGTGGTTGTAAAGTGGTGAAGGGCCAAGGGGTGTGGTAATGTTGTGTGTGTAAATTTTTAACCTCCCTCAGTGTTGTGGTGACATTTTTATTTAAGTGTGGGAATTTACACATACACACACCACCAACCCTTCAAGATAATGACAGTTTAATAACTAAAGCAAAATAAGGAAATTATTCACTGCCTCCCATTAGCAGGCAGACATCCAGCCACTTCTTGGAAAGCAGGGCCTCAGCATGTATAACTATTACATGGGAAGACAAGCACCATCATGAATGCCTTTACTGACTTTTCCCACTTCTTCCCCATTTCCCTGAGCTTTACTGCCAACCACATCACAGAGCAGGAATACCCTTTTAGTCAGATCAGATCAGCTGTCCCAATTATGTCACCTCCCAAACTTATGCAGATCCCCAGGCTTGCTGGCCTCAGGCACGGCTTTGAGTGAATGCT
Organism: Parus major; assembly: GCF_001522545.3. Lineage (NCBI taxonomy): Eukaryota > Metazoa > Chordata > Aves > Passeriformes > Paridae > Parus > Parus major. Next base: position 29,563,235 of record NC_031770.1, read on the forward strand.
TTCATGCTGAGAAAGGGCTGTTGTGAAGAAAGTCACCTCCAGCCCAGCCAGACCCGAAATCATCTCCACCCCTTATTTCATGCTACTTGTATTATGCCCAGGTCCCACACTACGCAATACATTTAAGTAATCTGACTATCCCATCTCTTCTCCTTGTCATTCCTGATATCTCTCCATACCAACATAACATATTCTTCATACTTACACCATACACTTTGCACCCATCAATCATAATTATATATCCTCATTAAATAATATCCTCGATCCTTTAACAGAGACCAAAGTCAATTCTCCGCATCTGTGGGAACTGAATTAGCTGGGATCTATCACCTTAGACCAGGCTCCTGTCATGGAGGAAATAAATCTGAGGCCATGGGAGGCGGGCTGCTGGGGGGATGCTAAGGGGATGCTATACATTGTGAAGTTAACCACATCCCCAGGTCTTTAGAAGCAGCCCCTCAGACAATGTGGTCACTGTGAACATTAAACATTTGGGCACTCCATCGTACCCATTCGATTTATTCCACCACGCTCGAGCCAACCAAACTGGGGAGAGGGGTCCCAGAACCCCACCGTGACACACACCACCGGAGCTGGCTAATAAACTGTTTCATTTAGACTTCAAAGCATAGAAAGGGCTTCACAAAGAACAAGCTGTACAAATCCTTGGTTTGAAAGACAGAATGCTAGACAAAGTGATCTAGTATACCTTGCCTTCAAGCGTACATGCACATAAACGTGTAAAATCTAGGGGTGGCATCCAGTCCTTCATAGAAGAAGTCTTTGCAACCACTGAAAATGCCTTCATCTCACATCATTCTGAAAAATAAGTTTATTTCAGGAAGCAGCACAAAACACTTTCACTTTAGACTTTTCAGTCTGTATCTTCTACAGGATGATGTACCAGTTACCTTTGTTACTTTTATGTCAGTTTTCCAACTAAGCCATTATCATTGTTAGATAGCCTTCAGCAAGCACACAGAGCTAAGTTATAGTCACCACTATCTAAGCAGTAAAACCAGATGAGAGCAAAAAATACCCAAACTAAATGCAGCCTTTAATAAGTCTGTTCTCTCATTTTCATCTTCTTCTGCTAAACAGAGATAAAGAATGTATCATACTAATATCCTCCCCTACTTTTGTGTTACAAATAACTGACCGCACTCACAGACATTTAAGCCAATCTTGTCCTTGCTAAGACTGGGCAAGGAAAAAAAGATTGGTTTAAAGCTGTGCCTATAAGGAAAGGCTCTTACCTGCATTAGCCCAGGGAAGATACCAGGGGCAGCTGACATTCACATAGGTACCAGGCAGTCCATCTGGCCAGCAGGCATAATCGTCAAATGTTCTGTTGCAGAATTTGCCTTCTGTACAGAGAGAGAAAGGAGTGTCATGCCACTGCCTTGTACTAATTCAGCAAGAAGGAAAAAAGAACAGAATATAAAAGGAAATACAGACACATGCATTTAAGATCTGATGTGGAATTATATGGCATTTATTGTCATAAAGAATGAGTTTATCTTCGCACAAGAAACTGTTGTTTCAGGAAGAAACTAAAAAACAGATTAGGGTCTTACACTGAATCAATAGACAAGAAAGGAATGGATTCATATTAATTTATCTATTTTTTTACACCCTTACTTGTCACGGTTTAAAATAATTTTTGCTATAAATACTAAAGATAATAAATAATTCCTCAGAATGGTTCAAATTCATGCAGTTGGAAAGTCTACCCTAATATATAGGGCCACCAATGAAATACCCACACAAAACCATAACTTTGCATTACAGTTTAATCAACATGAGAATACTTCAGATTCATTAAACTGTCATTCTTAGAGGGCAGCATTCAATTGCTCAACAGAATAATGTAGCAGAGGGAGATGAATGTGTCCCTGCCATTGTCATGACCTACTGCTCTCACTCTGATATAATAATGTAGTTAAGACAAGGAATATTAACAGTTTTGAAATAATTCTTCACATGCACAACTTTCAACATCTTCATTGTGTCCCAAAAGCACTTGAAGCAGAGGAAAGGCAGCATGGTGTCCAATGGGAAGCATTATTGACAAGTCACCACTTGTCCTCTAAACACAACAACACTGGCACGTCACAGATGCTCTCAGCATATTACAGCAGCTCAAACACTAAAACAAGCTACATTCTCCTTAAGTCACTATTTTTCCAAAGCCATCTCAGCATTTTACAAGGCTTATAATAATTTATACCAGCTTTACAACCTACAGATTCCTAGTTCAATGTGAACAGCATGGTCCCAGACTTCCTAACACTTTGACCCCTAAAGAAGTTCCAGGTCTATTACATTAGTGGCTGTTTGACATAGTTACAGCTACCACTTGCCACTGCATAACACTCTGGACCTAAGGACAAACATCTTTACAATTCAATTGTCCCATAAAACGCTTCCCCCAGCAGAGGGAAGAGTCCCACAGAGAACAGACAGGAGCAAATGGGATGAAGAAGCAATGGACCAGAAAGAAGTATTTTCAAGTTCATAATCATTCCCTTGCTACTGTTATCATGAATTTTAAAAATTAATACAGCCAATCCTTACCAAATGAGCTTACCTGGAACAATGGGGGGTGTCTCATATAAGTATTTCTGGCACTGGAGCTGATATTCCTTCCATTTCTGCACAACCTCAGAGAGGGATCCATCTGAACTCTGAAAGAGAAATCATGACTCTCAGACATTGCAAGGATTTAAACCACAGGGTTTTTCATCCAGAATGAGTAGGTGAGTGTGAAAATTACTACAAAAAGCTAGAACAGCACTGCTTATCACAAAGGGTACAAGATGATGCTATGTATTTGCCTAATTTTCAAAAATAACCAAAATAACAACAACAAAATCCCTTCTATTTGCACCACAAGGAAACAAAAACCCCACAAACTCTACTGTTTCCTCACTGAAACCCACACTGAGATAGCCTTGCTCTCTTGAATACTCCTCAGCTGTGTGATTTATTATCTCATGAAAAGACAGGGACAGCAGTAAGTCCTTTATTAGTAGTTTTCTTTCCAACAGCAGCATTTCTGCTTTCCCATAAAAGAAAACAAGCTAATCACTGTATTCAGCAGATATTCTCCAAGCATTCTTCTAAAATGTGGATGAAAGCTCTTCCAGACATTTTTTTTTCTCTGATGAACAGCTTTTTCCTGCATCTTGCATATTTTTCCTGCAACTGCAGAAAGATCTGGAGCCTTCTTTTTGCACATTTTGATAGCCTGCAGGCCCCACCATCAGCTATCCCAAGTAGTGAGGAGGCAGGGGAAAAATATGTACAAACATGATCTGAGGACAAAGGAAATTAGCTGTTATTAGAGTGAGCAGCTAACTCAGGGCTGGCTGCTCATTCAGCAAGCAGACGTCCTACGTGGCTCACAGAAATCCAGCTTTACTCACTGCATTTGAGACACCACTCCTTATCCCCCCTCTCTGTATTTGTATAAACAAAATTTAAATATGCAGATCAGGAGGCTGTAAGTGATCAACAATGCAGGTAAGACAGCCCTTTTCCAGAGGAAGCCCCATGGATGTCTCAGACACACAATCAACAACATGAACATGGTATAACACACTAATGCTGCTGAGTGAAAGGAAGTTAATTTAATCCCATATGTCAGTCGGTTTATTTAGTGAAGCATGAGGGTAAATAATCCTTGCAGTTGTACCCTCCCAGCTTTAACTGCTGATTTTTATTTTCCACTTTTGATTCTGAATCTTTTCCGGGTGGTTAGAATAAAACCAGAGTATGGGAAGAATTATTTTAAAACTAAGGAATAATTGTTGTGAGGTGCCTCAGGGAGGAAAAGATTTAGTTTCAGATAAGCATTGTTAATGTGAGAGGCATGACTGTAAGCCAAGCTAGTGTGAATTTTGACCTCCTGCTTTGGAGGATGGGCAATGTGAGCCCTGGATGAAGTTACCCCATCCCAGACCTCTTGGGAGGAGTGGCCCAGAAGTTCTGATTGGGTTTGAGTCCCTGGGGGTTTCTGCCTTGTTGTGTTTCTAGTGGTCCCTAACCCTAAACTCCACCCTCAAAGGTGGAGACCCTCAAGGGTTCTATCCCTCAAAACCCCTCACCCTGCCTTTGTTTGGGGCTCTGTGTCTCTGAATGACAGTTTGTTCCCACGCTGAATAAATGGTTTCATGAACAGAGGCCCGTCTCGTTGGTTACATGCTGGTTCCCAGAAACTGTATCTTCCCTGGACATGATCCTGCAGTTATGGACTGCAACAATAATTTTAAAACTCTACTGCATTTCAGGAAAGTCAAACTGAATCTTGTCCACTACAACCAATATGACTAAAATTTAGATACCAATGCAATCACCTTGGTATAAAAGAACAGAAAAGACCTCTCAAATCCTCTTCTTTTATATATTTCCAATTAAAAACCCATTTGAAAATAAATAAACCAAGCACCATATGCATAATGATTCTGCCTGGATTAACCCACTACATTTAATTACAAATATGGTCTTGATACTACAACATCTAGTAAATACCTATGTTGCGTTTCAAGATTAAGTACCTATAACTTGTAGCGAGGGCCTCGCAGCCATAATTCTAGAAGAATTTAGTCGGCTCCCCCTGAAATAAAAAAAAAATCACAAGGTTGTGGATCTTGGAAATTCTGACCCTGTTAGCCTGATTTAAATCTGGTTATCTATGCCAATAAATGCTGCAAAGTCTGTATATTGTAAAACAAATGGATTCTACTAAATGGAAAAACAAACCTGTAGCATATATTCAACATAACTCAAGAGGAAAGAAAACATGACCTAAATTATATCTCCAGGTGTGTGTAGAGAAACAGATCAGTAACTAAAATGCCATTTACATAGCCATGTAGGCTGAATAGTGAGAGATGACCTGAATACAGAGAGAGAATCAGTTTTCAAACTTAAGTTCCTCTCAGGCTGTCTTTATGAAGTGACTTTTAGGTCATATATCTTTCAGATTAGAATGTCTTGGGTTGCAATGCAAAATATAATGAATAGTATGTATTCTACTACCATTTGTTAAAACCAGGTGGGACAGTTTTCTTTATCTCTTCCATGACTTATCCCTCATAACTGGATATCTTCTGTTAATGAGCCAGCTGTTAAAACCAAGTGTGGCAGTTTTCTTTATCTCTTCCAGGATCCATGCTCTCTCCAGGGACGTATCTTCTGTTATTGAGCCATTGAGTCAGTCACTGTATGACTGATAAAATTGAATCATCCTATTGTGAGATGCTTCAACCAGGGGGAAGAGCCATTCCTACCTGAATATAATCAGAGACTTGGAACACCACAGTCAATCTTTCTCCACTGGATTCCCAAAGAAAGACTGGACCCATCTACACCACCACTGGACCTTCAGAGGAAAACTACATCCTTCTGCAAGTTCATTGCTTCAACAGAACTTATCTGTTCTGTTGAACCTATATCTGTTGAACCTATCTATCACTCCAGGAAGACTGCAGCCATGATTTAATCAGAGTGCTACCAACACCCTGACTAACAGGGTGTCAGGTTGTATTCTGACTCTGCTAGTAGGTTTTTTTGTACTGCATTTTTATTTAAATTTTCCTAATAAAGAACTGTTATTTCTATTCCCATATCTTTTCCTGAGAGCTCCTTGATTTCAAGATTATAATAATTTGGAGGGGGGTGGTTTACATTTTTCCATTTCAAGGGAGGTTTCTGCCTTCCTTAGAAGACACCCATCTTTTCAAACCAAGCGAAATCAAAGAATTATTTAAAGATCTTCATTTTACAACAGTGGTTAATTGAAGTTACACAAGACTGTTTCACTATCCTCTTATCACCAGGTTAACACTCTAATAAAGGAATTAAAAGGAACATTTTCAGGATGTGTTCTTAAATTATAATTCAGTATAATTTCAGACTTTACTAAGCATTACACATCTGCCCAAAAAGTAACTGTTGATCAAGCATGTTGATGACTACATCAAGTTAATCCAAATTTAGCCTTTAAAATCATTACAAGATATGGATGCATATAGAGTTTCATTTAGAAACAATACCTTTTAAAACATCTTGACAATATCCTAAAACTGCTTACACTAAGAAAAGTAGCTCTTTTGAAGTCAAGAAGCTTTAAAGCAGTTTTTCTAAATCAAGCTTTCATCTGTTGCCTTCATGAATGCAGGAACCCAGCTTTAACTACAGATTAAAAGCCAGCCTCTATCCCATAATTAAATGAAAAATTAAAAGCATTCTACTTATTCTACTTATACTGGTTTTTCATAATGTGAGAAGGCAACTCTAAGGAGATTAGCAAACTGTAAGAGTGAAATAATTAGACAAGCCGTTCTGTGGAGACGACCTATTTGGTAGACAGTTTTCTATAATCTCGTTTGTTGCAATGTGGAGGGAGGCCAGTCCTCCAAAAGGCTTCCACCTTGAAGGTCTGTTCCCTAGGATGAAACAAAACTGCTTAGTCATGGTGACTAAGCTATGGACACCTTCCTGCTTCAGGACCCCATGTTATCTCAATGTAAACTCACCCAATGAGTTGGAACTCATTTTACTCCAGTCTTAAACCATTGGTCCTTTTCCCAATTCTCCCCTTCACTGTAAAACCCCAGCTTTTGCCCAGTTCAGGGGATGTGGCCATCCATGGCCCCCTTTGTTGAAGCCTGCTAATAAAGGACTCCTTGGAATGCTACACAGTCCCCCGTCTCTCATCCATGCGTCGGCTGGGGTAACCCATGAGCTGAGCTGATGACTATAAGAGCTGGAATCACATCTAAAAGAGCTGATCATTTGAATACTCAGGCTGAGCTAGTATGGATTATCCCTGGCCGGAAACCGCCTGAGACCCCTGGATGGCTGTTCCTCATGGGACCACTATCCAGGAAGTCTGCAGCAGCTGGGGGTCAGACGAACCTCTGCACCGGCCGCAACATTGCAATAAGACACTGAAATATAAATTCTAAGCCTACATAATTTATTCTCTCTGAGCAACAGTTCACTGTAATACAGCTAAATACTTTTGTTTGTTATCAGCCAAATTGAGTTCAACTTGATTTTAATATATGCTGCTTTCTACTTCTCAAAGCTTATGGCCCCCATGAACAAGAATCACAAGTTATACAGTCACGGATTTACCATGTGAGTAGTTATTCAAATACGAGACTGTGTATTTTCTTGAGAAGTTATTTAAGTCCTTCTGCAACAAAGTACTAAATGAAAGTATACATGGCCAAGGTTCCTGGGTCAGTACCTAAAATTTGGAGCAAATGGAAAATCTATAGCTTTGTTAAACTCAGAACTATGTTTTCATTGCTGAAAACATGTAGTTGTGGGTTTACTTGGATTTTTTTTCCTGTTATATTCAACCATGGGCGGAAAACAGCAGTAGTTTTGCTGTGGTGAAAATATATCACAGAAGGATAGCAGAGGAGAGGATGGAAACACAGCTGAATGGTTAAGATGGAGAAGTCATGAATGGTGGAAAGGGCATGAATGGATGAAAGACATAAAGGAGGTGAGTGATGGTGCAGCTTAACGAGCATGAAACAAATGAAGAAAAATTAGGAGAGTCAAGAGGACAGACTGGGAGCCTCTCAGTGTATGTATACAATTAAGTGTGATTAATCTCCAGTGAGCACACTCTAAATTAGCACATTTAACAATCTGAAGACAGAATTCCTTACAAATCCCTAACATCTTCATAAGAAAGCCCCTTTATATAGCCATAATTTGTCTTCATAGGCCAGTAAGCATTTTAACCACTTTTCAACATCTTTGAAACTATTCCTGTTGAAACAAAAAACAGCATCCACACAGAACCAAGGTGATCAATGACACAAAAGCAACACTAATACAGTGAAATCAGAGCACACAGGGTATAAAGCTTCCAGACAAAATGTACCATGAAATGGAATTAAAGTGGAGAGTTCTCAGAGCTTCAGAGGCAACTGGTGACCCCTGGGATTATCTTCTCTCTTCTCCCACCACCACATATAAGGTCTTACATGCAACAGAATGAGAAACTCTTTCTTACATTTGCATTTCTTTTGTCTTTTCTTGCCTGTTTTTAAACTGAACCACTTATACTAAACTTTTTCATGTTCTTAATATTTCAGGATAACAAGCAAGAGTTTGCCTTGCTACTAAAGGCTCACACATAACACTACAATCACTGGGATGTCTAAATTGCTAGTCTTAACCTTCAAAAGCAAATGATAAGGAACTTGACATTAAAGAACAGTTTGGCACGTATGGATGCTGAATGCAAGAAAGCAGGCAGGGAGCACAGAGCCTGTGTGAAACTAAGTCACACAAGGTTCTCACTTTGGCCTGAGAAATCATAAGGAAGAATCCAAGCAGTCCTTGGGGAAAGACAACAACCTTTGCAGGTGTTGTTTAGATCCTTGTTGTTCACTTGCAAGAAACAGTCAAGGGATGTAGTACCCAATTGACCAATGATGGCGATGTGTTGGTTTAATGACCAATGAGAGTCTTACCTCTCGGACCTTCTCAGACCTGTCTGTAAATGAAGATTGAGAATAATAAAACTTGCTCTCCTGGGCAACCCAGCTAAGAGAGTCTGTGTCATACTTCGCTGTTCCTAATATAGTGCGACAGGCACGACCTTGATATTCTTCCCTTGGATAGCAATGCTGGCATATCTGTCTTGTGAGAGGAAAATTCAGATTATACTTACTGCCTTGTAGCTCAGAAGGGCACTAGTGAGTTACTCTTAAACTTCACTGTCATTTTTGAAAAGCCCAATGGAACACATTATTTCAAGGCTATTCTGCTCAGGATCAGCATATCAACTAAGTCCAAGATAGGTGAAGATTACACATTACAAGCCTTACACTCATTCTGACTTGTAACATTCTTTCTGGTATAATACAGATCTTATTATATCATCACTTAGCCAACATAAGCTATAGGTTTGCATCAATACACCAGCACAGAGCAGAGCAGGACAATCCCCACCCTTGCCTGGCTGGTGATGCTGTGCCAGATGCATCCAACGACATGCTTGGCCCTCTTGACTGCCAGAGCACTGATTACTCATGTTCAACTTTTCATCAACCAGTGTCTTTCTGTGCCACTGCTTTCCAGCATCTCATTCCCCAGTCTGTCTGTACATCCAGGGTTGCCCCATTCCAGGTGCAGAATCCAGCACTTTCCCTTGCTGAACTACATATGGTTGGTTGTAAGAGCCGACAGAGAGATGGGGACTTCAGATGGCTTTTCTTGATAATGCTGTTTATTCCATATATTGGGTTACAGCAGGGGGGTGTGGGTCGGCCTGTTACTGTTGAAGATGAATAGATCACACGGACACAGGTCGAGGTGTGGTGAAAGAAAAAGCAGAGTTTATTTTTCCTCCCAGGATTTATAGGCTTCTTACTACGGCCAGGGATTGGATGGTCAGGATAGCACTTTCTCACTGCACTCGCTATGAGAGATGCCCATCACAAGATGTGTAACAGAAAGAATGTACACTATCTATGTTTACAGTTACTGTCCTGGGAAAGTCTTTAGAAAACTATGTTAGCAAGCTCAGAAGCTGAGTTTTCAGGGCGACGTCGGCCTACAGCTGCTGGCTATATGCAAGCCACGTGTCCTGAAGCCCCTTTGGTTCTGGTTACAACGCATTATATCTCTTTCTTTTGCTGTGCATATTATTACATAGCAACCAATCAGCATCATACACAATACACATTTACATCTATCCTATCCAAACTAGAATCACCATACTATGTTAGTGACTAACTAATCATCTGAGCTAGTAATTACATGTTAAAACTTTGAAACTTGTTTTGCAGTGGAAAATTTGTTTTGCTTTGGTAAAAAACATCTTTCTGTCTATGCATTTTTACTTGGTAGCAAACATGCTTTGTTTGAAGACCACTTAACCAGTTGGACTTTAGCCATAAAACTTCCTTCTAACTGACTAAACCTTTGTTCTTTCAGCTGTTTCAGCAACAACTATTCCTAAAAACATCTTTTTATGTATCAAAGCTTGCTTTCATTTCTAGAGAACCTTCTGCTAAGCATTCCATAAAACTTTTCTGTTAAATTCTCATCCTTCCCAACAGTTGGTGATTGTCCACCACTCTGATTTGTCTATGTCTCCCTGCAGGGCCTCTCTCAAGAGAATCAACAGCTCCTCCCAGTTTTGTACTGTCTCCAAACTTGCTTAGTATCCTTTCCAGTCCTATGTCCAAGTTGTTTATGAAGATGCTGAAGAACAACAGGTCATGGACGGGGCCCTGCAGAACCCCACTAGTGCCAGGTCCCCAGTCAGATGTCAGCCTATTCCCTGTAACCCTTTGTGCCATGAGCCAGTAGCTCACCCCTCACATGATGTGTTTATTCAGTTGGGTGCTGGACATTCTGTCCAGAAGGATCCCATGAGAGAGTGTATCCAAAACTTTACTGAAGTGTACTGTACTGAACTTGGTATTAACAGTGTCCTTTGACTCACTGTTCACCCCCTGATAAAACAGTCCTGTTGAGGATAAGTCCTTCAACTACAGCACTTCTTAAGACCCAAAGACATTCTGGAAGTTTCATTCTCTGGAAGGGAGAAGGCTTTATTGCTCAACTGTCACTCTCCCAGAGATGATATTCAACCCAATTTTATAACTACTTAGTTCAACTTCTGTGTAATAAGTTAATCTAAATCCATTATGTGCAACATCTCACAGTCCATTTACTCTCCTTTGGGAACTGAAGCTATGCCGAAGGAGGAGAAGATACATCAAAAAATAATGTCTCTACTATAGATAGTTCAAAAGAAGTATCATTTAAAGGCATCCTTTTACAGAGATCATAAATTAGATCGTACTTCAGGACTGACATTAGCTAGATTTATGTATTTATCAAATTGTTTTCCCACATTACGTTGCCCAGTATCAAGTTTAATGTAGTCATTTGACATTATGCAACACTAAGTGACCCACTGAGATAAAATCATTGCTCTCAGTCCCTTTTATAAGACTGCTTGACTGATCAGACGATATAATATTAATTATGCTTCCAACTCATATTTCACAAGATACTTCATCCAGTGGTTGGATCATTCTGTACAAATTCCTCACCCCTCAGAAAAAACAAACAGGATCAAAACAACTTATCTTTCAGAGGGAAGCCAGCTTCTAGGAGTTTCTCCTGTAAATTTTTCTCTTCCTTAGTTACTAATGAACCAATTATTTCTGAAGCACCAGAAAAATTCACCTTTCAGCATCCTCCCTGCTATTGAAAAGCAAAAAATTAGCTCCCTCAAAAGGAGCTACTGAATTCAGGAAGAAACTCCCTGGTGAAACCTGCCAGCTGTTCTTCTCCTTAGGCTGCAGCAGTACTAGTACTTAGTACTTTTAAGTCCTTCAAGAAAAACAAAGAGTCTCAGGACTTCAGTAAAGGCAAATCTAGGGAACAGTGTTTCACCATCTGTCCAAACATGGAAAGCCCTCTGTTCTGTCACTGACTTTGAGTTTCATGACATTAAGCTTTTGAACTCAAAGCTGCGAGAGGAAGTTCTCATCAAACAATTATATAAGATCAACACAAAGAAAATACATCCCTCTGCCTGCCTCTTCAGAGCTGCTCAGCCCAGATTTTTTTTTCTTTTGTTTTCATTTGTTGCTGTTATTCTTTTTGTTTGTTTTAGACCAGTGGCTGAATCTCAGCATTCCTCTTTCTCTGTCTCAGCTGAAAATGACACTGCACCTCACAGTCCCTCATCCTGGCCTTTCTGCCTTTTCCTTTTCTCTTTTACACACCTGTACAGCTTCATAAAGAAGGTTTGGCTGGGCTCAATCCCACAGCAGCCTTTAATAGCATCTATAAGGGCACTTATGACCACCACCCTATTCCCCTCTCCCACCCCCTCCATTCTTAAGACCTGTTCTTTCTAGATTAAGGAAAAAAGAATAAGCACAGGCATCTCCTAAAGGTCTAGAAATGCAGAAGGCTTCTGCACAGAATCTGAGATAAGGTATTTTAAAGAACAAAACCAAAACTGATTGAGGCCTACTTCTATTTCTTGGTACTTCTGCAAAGGAAGCTCCCAGTTCAGCTGTCTGTTCCACAAATCATTCCAAATACATGAACTGTCTGAGCAGGCAGAAGAGTTTCACCCTAACCACAAGGTTTTCATTTCAGGACCAAACACTACAGGTCTGTCCTGGGATCTTTCATCTGTACTTTGAAAATAACCAGTTTTCCCAACCCTGAAAATTTTGTTTTTACAAGGTGCATCTCAATGAGAAAAATATCTCGAGGCCTTGTAATTTTCTGGATCAAGACAAAGTATTTGGCATTCAGAGACACAGATGTCAAAGAAAACTTTTGAAGACCTAAATCAACTTGCAAAGTATACAGTTGTCGTGGTTTTAAAGCAGTAACTAAAAAATTACTAGAAAACTTACTTATTTTCTTGCTGTGAGATATGGATTAGAACAAGAGTAAAACAGGCTTAAAACTTAAAAGGAATAAAGAAAGTTTATTAACAAAAACTAAGAATAAGAAAACCAGAATAAAACTTCCAGAAAACCCTTTTCTCCTCCCACTATTCAACTATTCCCTTGTTCACATGACAACATAGAGACAAAAAACCTTTGGTGTTTAAAACAGTCTCAATTCTTACTAGAGTCTTCTTATCAGTCTTTGTAGAGCAACAGAAGTCTTCTTCTGCTAATCTATGGAGTTTCTCACATGAAATCTAATTTTCTTCATACCTTTCTATTTCTCTGATGCTAGCTGCCCGGAAATCTGTCATCAGTTGTCTCCTCCCATTTCTCATCACTCTGAGGTGTGTTATGGGCCATGAGTCTAGGGATGTCATTTTTAAGGATGAGTTATTCAAAGGCAAAAGTTCTCTTCATCTGTCTCTGTGAGCCTCCCTGGAAACAGAAGTTTTCTCTTTGCCTCTACAAAGCTACAAATCTTCAACTATTAATTCTCCCTTTCTGTTCCAGCACCTCACTGTATCACAATTACTCCACTTTTTGCTCAAAATCCACACTTTGAACTACTCTATTCCTCCCAATATACTCTGTTATGAATTAAAGGAGTTTTTTCAGAACACTATTGTCCATCTTCATAGCTTTAACAGAAAAATATTTCAGCTTATTAAAGCATCTCCTTATTCTTTACTTCTGCAGCTTAATCCTTTTCTTTACTGTCTCTGATAGTTTATAAAGTCTCTTTACATGTTGATTAATCTCTCTTTCTCTCTCTGGAAAAAAATGATTAATCTGCAAGTTTCATCTGGGTAATGAAAGGGTTAAAATCTTGCCCAGGCTTTGTAGATGATTCTGTGATTTCTGCCGGAGCAGCGGCTGGAGTTGTCTGCAATGGAAGATTCTTCATGGCTGTTCTGGAGAGTGTGGTCACTGCTTCAGCCCGACACAGGTCAAGAGCTTTTTTTTTCCTTTTCTTACTCGACAGTCTCTGGTGAATTCAGTCACAGTAAAAAACTGCAGCTGAGACCGGCCTGGCCCGGCCAGAGCCCGGGGGGAAGCCCCGCAGGTCCCATCTCCCGGCTGGGATCCGCGGCAGGCTCCCATGGCCTGGGCAGGGGGATGGGAGCCAGCTAGAGCTCTGTTACTTTTCACAGCCAGGAAACAAAGAGACAAAGAAATTCCCAGGCTTAGGTCTTAAGGTGGTGTTCACAGGTTGATCTCATTTTTCAATGGTCAAAACTGCTGTCAATTCTTAGAAATTGCCAGTTGTTGGCCAGGAGAGAAACTCCCACCAGCCTCCAGCAGTTTTAACTTCTTTAGATGTTTCTCTTTGTTTTCTTAAATAGCAATCTACCACAACAGTTTCAAAATAAAGGTAATAAAGTCTAACATTTCAGCATGCTATAAAATTTAGCATCACCTTCTAGAGAAATAAATAAATTAAATCAAACTCCTGTAGGTCAATTAAGATAGTTTGAAAATGTGGTGCAAAGCTGTGTTCATAGGGTTCAAGTTTCCAATGTTTCTGTCTCCAGTGATAGACAGACCTGGGACAAGAACAGTTACCTGCAGAGCTTTTTTTGTCCCATGAAGAACTTCCCAAGGATGGAAAGATTTTTTGCTTTGGTGACTGTAAGACCCATGGATCCAGATGCTCATTGTTGAGGAAGGTACACATTTAGATTGGCAGCTGCTGTTACCAGAAAATGTTATTTTCATTATGTTATAAATGCAAAGGAAAATTCGTGATACGAATTAAAAAAGAAAGATTTATTAATAAACAACAAAGAGCAACAACAATTAAAAACCACAATAAAATAGTCAGCGCAGCGCTGGGTGGACAGGGTCTACACCAAAGGTATAGGATTCCCAAATCCACGCTTGAGGGTTTCCAAGCCTCTGTTTTTATAGGGATTTTATGTCCTC